>NW_005842313.1:1186154-1274434 GCF_000455745.1 Alligator sinensis
TTTCCCTCCTTTCATTCGGTCTGTTTTTAGTTTAGGTTACAGTTCCAGGAGTTGCACACGCAACACAAAACAGGGCTCAGAAGCCACCTCTGGGAAGCAGCTGAATGTCAATGATGTTGTCTTGATGTGACTGTTTAATCTGTTATTTTTACAAAGTGGACAGGAAAATAGAGAGAGGCAGACTGACGGATAACATAAAACTCTGACCAGATGAGCACACTTACAAATGTGATGAGGTGAATCATACTAAAAGGAGGCAGCACAGAGCTAACCCATACCACATTCAGGCTCCAGAGTTATGTTCAGATTCTTCCACAGGGGAAGCTTCAAAGCGATTTGTGCCTGGTTAAACTTCTGCATTCGTGCAAAAGAAACCTTCCTCCTATCTTTTCCTTCAGTAACAAGGTGGCTGATTTCTCTCTGGTGTCATAGCTGGTGGCTGGAGTTGCCTCATTCTGCCTGTGGTTTGACTAAAATATTCAGTGAAACCCACCTGAAGGATTTGCATGATTATGCTGATGGCTCTAGCAGCTGTCAGGTCCTGACAGTGCAGATTCTCAGCTTACTCAGTGTCTCGCTGTGACTGGCTTTTTGAGGGGAAATAACCGAGGCTCATTCTGGGGAAAATGGAGATGATGCTGGTTTTCAGGGGAAATATCTGGAGGAGATGACAGATTGGATATCAGCCCCTTAGACAAAGAGAGCTGCCTACCATTTATTATTAGCATGCTTGGTCCAAGGATCCTTTTAGATCCTGGGTTTCTTAGAGGGACCAACAATGGCACTGAGCAAGAGTAGATTTAAAAAAAAAAAATGATCGAGATTGAGAGATTCCCAATCCAGACCTCATCTCCATGTTCCTCACGTGGAAAAGGGGCCTATGCAGTGTGATCCACATCTGGAAATCACTTAGAAACTTCCTTTAGCTTGGAGTGCTGCTGCCTTCCTCTGTAGGGTACTAGATGATAGGGAACACATCCTGTCTGGTTCTACAGACTGACTGCACTGGCTTCTATTTCATTGCTGATTACAAATGAAGGTGCTGGTTCTGACCTGTTAAGCTCCTTTTTGGCTTGGGCCAAGAGAAACCTGCCTCTTCCTCCCTCCCTGTGTTGTTTCAGGTGAGGTACGTAGGCTCTTGACAACACTCAGAAACCAATAGATGGGAGGAACAATCACACTGTAACCCAACTTGTGAACAGAAACACATCCCAGGGGGACTGTAGAGCTCCTAATATTAAAAATGGGTAGAAAACCTTAGAGCTGCATGGCATGGATCAAGTGGAAGCAGTCCATAGTCAGCTCAAAAGGTATTTAGAGGAAAGCTCTTGAATGACTCAGGCAATTTCACTAAAAGATGGTGGCACAACCCTGTACAACTGAAGTCAAGAGTAGGTTTTGCCACTGGCACCAGGTGTGCAGGACCAGCCTGGCCAGTTGTTAATCTTTTGAAAGAAGAAATTTCGAGGGCAGTGGCAAGGTCCAGTTTAATATGAGGAATGTTCTCAAAATAGAAGAGATCAGCAAGCCCAAGCTACCAAACCAACAGATTTTATATTTAATCAAAATGGCAGCAGTCTCTACACAAGGAATCTGCTAGAAACCTTGAAAATGCAAAAATCTCCATGCTGTGAAGCTCCCCTGGAAAAAACTTCTGTCAGACCTACTATGGGGCTTGCTGATCCAGATGTACTGAGCAAGCTACTTGGAGGGTCACCTCTGCCTCCATGTGCTCAGGTATTCAAAGCTCCCTCACAATAGGCTGGGCCACTCTCCAGCCAAAATTATGCCTCTGAACCTCACATGAAATAGTTATTTGAGGGGACAGGTAGCTGGACAGACTGAAAACAGTTTGATGTACATAATTATTTCCAAAAAGA
The DNA here is from genome assembly GCF_000455745.1 of Alligator sinensis. Classification (NCBI taxonomy): domain Eukaryota; kingdom Metazoa; phylum Chordata; order Crocodylia; family Alligatoridae; genus Alligator; species Alligator sinensis. Next base: position 1,188,035 of record NW_005842313.1, read on the forward strand.
GATCTGAACTGTAGTGTAGAGTGGAGTGCTGACTTCATCATAACGGCACTTCTTACCCAGCAACCCAATACTGAGCTCTCTGCACTTGATCACGGACAAGGGCCAGGTTTGGGGGTGAAGATTCCCTTTTTTGGAAGCGCGGTGTCAGGAGATCAGTTGTGTGCATAACAAATGAGATGAGAAGGAAATGTTGTCTAGTGATTAGATTGGACTCCTGGGAGCCTGGATTTCCGGTTTCTATTCTCAAGTCATTGATACCAGAGAGGTAGTGAGCTGTGTTAGTCTGAAGTCAGACTACTAGAAGCCAAGCTAGAGGTGAACTTTATAGACTTACTGAATCATAGATGTATACACGTTCATGGCCAACAGCTCACTTCATCAGGTCATCATTGGTGCTTCATTGAATCACTTCATCACTGATACAAGTTAACCAGGCACAACTTCCCTGTGCTCTGTGTTTTTGTTTATTCTGGGATAAAAAGACTTGCTAGCACCTAAGATCTCAGTTTCTTTTACTAGCTCTTGAATTTGCTAGCTTCTCAGGAGTGTCACTTAAATAACGAGAGACCTTTCAGGCACTTTCAGAATCTCCAATGGCAGCACTTAAAGAAATGCTAATCATAGTAATTCTGGTGATGAGGAAAAACAGTTAGGAGATGTTAAACCAGGAAGATCTGGTTTGAGTGATTACAGGCACCATAGCCTGGTAGGTATGTGGGGTGGGGTTTTCAAAAGCACTCACCTTTAGCCTTACTGTGCTTCCACTGAAGTCACCTCCGCTGACTGCCATTGAATTAGAGATCAAGACTGAGCCTTTTTAAGAATCCCTCCCATAACACTGACACTGCTGTCAGGAAAAGCCACAGTACAGTAACCCATTTGTGAAGTATAACTTTATTCTCTTCAAACACTATGCCTAGGGAAGGTGGGTGGGGGTCTTATTCTGAAGGGATCCAATATGAAACCAAGAGAAAACTGCAAGTTTGTTGAAACTCCAGTAGCATTGCCCAGGGAGGGAGACCAGAGCATCAACCCTGGGTGCTGCTTTTCAGAGGGAATGGGGTGCCAGCTGGCAACTAGATACTCCTGCCAATACACTCCTGCCTAGTTCTGAACTCTGTGGGCAAAAGAGTAACTGGGCAGTTCTGTTTCCTGTGCGGTGACTATGGCTGCACTGCCAGCAGCAGCACAGTCGTCTGGACAGCAGTGCTAGTGGCTGCCATTTTTGTACCTCCCCACCCACTGCCTCAAGATATGCTACTGCCTCTGGGCTCCCACTGAAAACACATAGCCAGAAATGAGTGGGGTTGGCACCTTTCTTGTTAAAAGCAGCAGGCTTGAGGCCAGAGTCAGTACAGGTAAAAGCAATGTATGTATGCACTGGGCAGCTCACCCATGAGATGCAGAAATGAGGCCAGATGCTGGCAATGGAGAGTATGTCTCAGCTCTTTAAAGAGAGCCATATTAGTCTGCATTCAATCATAGTTTCATAGTTTCATAGTTTCAGGGTCGGAAGGGACCTAATAGATCTTCTAGCCCGACCCCCCGCCAGGGCGGGAGAACAACCCAAAAAAAACAAACAAACAAACAAACCAGCACCACCTCCCTTGGAAGTTGGTTCCAGCTCCTAGCCGCCCTAACTGTGAAGTAGTTTTTTCGGATGTCCAATCTGTACCTCCTCTCCATCAACTTGTGCCCATTACTCCTTGTTATGCCAGCGGGGGCTAGGGGAAACAGCGTCTCCCCCAAACCCTTCTGGTTCCCCCTAGTGAGTTTATAGACGGTCACCAGGTCCCCCCTCAGCCTTCTCTTGTGGAGGCTGAATAGGTTCAGGTCCCGCAGTCTCTCACTGTAGGGTCTGCCCTGTTGTCCCCGGATCATGCGGGTGGCCCTCCTCTGGACCCTCTCCATGTTGTCCACATCCCTCCTGAAATGGGGCGCACAGAACTGGACACAATACTCCAGCTGCGGCCTGACCAGCGTCGCATAGAGGGGGAGGATCACCTCCCTGGCTCTACTCGAGATGCACCTGTGGATGCACGACAAGGTCCGGTTAGCCCTGCCAACCATGACCTCGCATTGCCGGCCCATGTTCATCTTGGAGTCAATAATGACACCAAGATCCCTTTCCACCTCCGTGCTCTCAAGTAGGGAGTTCCCCATCGTATAAGTGTGCTGCTGGTTCCTACTACCCAAGTGCAGCACCCTGCACCTGTCCGTATTGAAACACATCCTGTTCCTGTTTGCCCACCCCTGTAACCTATCCAGATCCTTCTGCAATCTCTCTCTCCCTGCTAGCGTGCTCACCTCCCCCCAAATTTTGGTGTCATCAGCGAATTTAAACAGGTTGCTTTCCACCCCAACATCAAGATCGCTGATGAAGAAATTGAACAGCGCAGGCCCCAGGACCGAGCCCTGGGGGACTCCACTACCCACCTCCCCCCAAGTCGAGTATGATCCATCCACCACCACCCTCTGAGTGCGACCCTTCAGCCAATCTGCAATCCATCTGACCGTGTAGGCATCTATGCCACAGTCGCCTAGTTTATTAATTAGGATGGGGTGAGAGACGGTGTCAAAGGCCTTGCTGAAGTCCAGAAAGACTACATCCACCGCGACACCTGCGTCCATGGCCTTTGTGACCTGATCATAAAAGGCAATCAGGTTGGTCTGACATGATCTCCCCCTAATAAATCCATGCTGATTGCCCCTGAGCATCATCTCGGATGCCGGCCCATCACAAATGTGCTCCTTGATGATCTTCTCAAAGAGCTTCCCCAGGATTGAGGTAAGACTGACGGGCCTATAATTGCCCGGGTCCTCCCTTTTCCCTTTTTTGAAGATGGGGACCACATTAGCTACCTTCCAATCGTCTGGCACCTGGCCCAAGCACCACGATCGCTCGTAGAGCCGTGCCAGGGGCCCTGCAATAACCCCAGCCAGCTCCCTCAGCACCCTGGGGTGGAGAGCATCCGGACCCGCTGACTTGAACGCGTCCAGCCCCTCCAGAAGCTCTCTAACCCGGTCCTCCCCAACCTGAGGTCTGAAGGCGATCCCCTCGCGTCCGGCTTCTATCACAGCAGGGAAGTCCCGGTCCCTGCACAAGAAAACGGAGGTGAAGAATTGGTTAAAGAGGTCCGCTTTATCCTCTGACGCAACCACCAGATTGCCCCGCATATCCTGCAGGGGCCCCACATTACCCGGCGCCTTCTTCATCCTCCCAATATATTTGAAAAAGGACTTTTTGTTATCCTTAATCCTGGACGCTAATCCGAGCTCTATCTCCGCCTTGGCCTTCCTAACAGCCCGCCTGCAGGCCCGAGCAGAGGAGGTATACTCCTCTTTGGAGATTACACCCCCCTTCCACCGGGCGTACGCCACCCTTTTGGCAAGCAGGCATTCCCGGACACCCTTGGTGAGCCAGGGGGGCTTTTGGACACTCCTGCCCGCCTTGCTTCTTGTCGGGATGGACACCCCTTGGGCCCCGAGTATCGTTTCCTTAAGGAACGACCACTCCTCTTGGACGCTGAGTTCCTCTGCCCTCAAGGACCCCAGTTCCTCTCCCACTAATCTCCTCATCTCACTGAAGTTGGCCCTCCTGAAGTCTAGGGCCACCACCTTGCTGCGGGCCCTTGACACTCTACGCTGGATGGTGAATTCCAGCACGCGATGATCACTATTGCCCAGGTGGTCAAGAACCTGGAGGCCTCTTACCAGGTTGTCGCCTGCGGCCAGGACCAGGTCCAGCAGAGCATCTCCTCTGGTGGGACTGTGCACCTCCTGAATCAAGTGGAGGTCCTGCAACTCGGCCAAGAACCTCCTGGAGCGGTCCGTCCCGGCTGACTGCTCCTCCCAGCAGATGTCCGGGTAATTAAAATCGCCCATGACAACTACATCCCTTGCTTTTAGTGTCTCCGCAAGCTGGCCTGAAAATTCCCTGTCCAGCTCCTCCTCCTGATTGAGGGGTCTGTAATAGACCCCCACCGTCAAATCCCTCTCGCCTTGCCCCCCCTGGATCTTGACCCAGAGCACAGAAAGCAGGGTATTTATATACCTTTATAGACTAATGAAATGAGATATATAGAGAGAGTACAAGCTTTCGTGAACCTAAGTGCACTTCATCAGATGCTGTGATGAACATAATCAAATGGTCACTTCATCATCAGCTCTTTTAAGGCCTGTCTACAATAAGTAAAAACAATGTGGTATTTTAAAATGCAGTAGCTAACTTATAACAAACACTCTTTGAAGCATGTCTTTGCATTAGATATAGGCAGGGCTGCTCAAGTTAACAGAAGTCAGCTACTCATGGTCATCTCTAGAGGGGAGCCCTGCTCAGATGGAACTTCAGTGGTCCATGGGTCTTGGGCTGGTCACTTACACAGGATGCATTTCATCTTTATTAAGCAATAAGCATCATTTAAAATGCCCCCAGGTGGCTGATCTTGGTGATGGCAACCACAGACTTCTAAAGCCCTGTGTAACGCATCGCTAGTGACCACAGCAGAAGTTTACAGTGCTGAAAAATTAGGACAACTCAGAAATTCCAGGGTCCAGCAGACAGAATTAAGGACCACCCCCCCCCCCCAGTCCAAAAGTACAGATTGTTAGATCCACAACAGTCTCCTCATTTGTGAGCAGTATGGGCCCTATGATACAGAATTGAGCAGTTCTAATTCTGCCCAGCAGAGGGCAGTGGTGAGTACCTGTTCATGGGCATAGACACACACCTCACTTAATACAGTACATTACATTGTGGGAGGTAGGAAGTAAAGTGGAAGTGGAAGCTCAGTTTTTACCAGCCACCCTCTGTGCGTTCCGGTGTATTACCTAGTTCCCTTTCCTTCTGTGTGACCTAAGAACAACTCAGGGCATAAACTGTGCCCTTTCAGAGCTCCAGCCAGAGTTTCTGTTCCGAGCTTTGAGAATACGCTTGTATATGTAATATGAGTTTGGTTACCATGTTTTAAATAGCACAAGAAACGGATGTTTCATTCCCCAAGTAGCTGCAGGGTGTGCGAATTCAGTTAATCAGAGAACAAGGCAGTATGTGCCCTCTGAAGAAGATGCTTGTATGGGGAAAAAGGCATTATTTAAAAAAAAAAAAAGGAGAAACAAAGAACCCCCCTCACCAGGGAGAATAGAATCACTTAGGCACAGAAACACACGCATGCGTTGTGCCAGGAACTGCTATGGTGCAGGCCTCTTCTATGCAGCGAAGTTCATGTTTATTGAATAATTTATTCTAGACAGCTATATAGTTGATAAACAAACAAAACCAAGCTAGGAGCCAAATATAGCTTGGCATAAAGGAAGAGTGACTGGAAGATCAAGCACTAGAGACGGAACTGGTGTCTAAGAGCTATGAGTTAGGTTTGGTGGTCACTTTACACCCATGGATCAACTTACACAATGGAACATCCCTTTTATGCCACCTTTGAGTTTGGCCCTTTCAGCCCAGGCTTCTTGAAGGCGGGTGTGTTTGCAAGGCTCTTTAGTGAATTCCCAATGCATCCCTTTCTGTTCCTGGCTTTGCTGTTAGTTGTATGGTCTGTTTTTCTCAAAAAAAAGTCTCTGCTGCAGCTGGAGAGCTTAGATCTGGTGATGATCAGTTCATTGTAAAGAAATAACCTGACCTTCCCTTCCCTCTAGAAGGAGACAGGGGGTTTGGGCAGCTTGCTGCACTTGCTGACACTTCATACTGTACGTAATTGTAGCCAGTGGCACCCAGGAGCTGCACAGTTGTCTTTTTCTACTTGGAATGTCACAGCAGAACTGGGCCCCTCCTGTTCCACAAACACAGCCTCTACTTTTTGAGTTAAAAGAGACTCGCCATCAGCAGAATAGGGCCTATGATTTCTGTTACATAGTCTTGGGCAGTTCTGGTTTCCTTCAGAAATGGGCAGTGATACCTGTGTGCAATGTGTGTGCGCGTGTGCATGTGTACACACACACGCACACCAGTCACAAGCAAGCTTCATGCAAGTTTCTCTTCCATATCGATGTAAAGTGAACATATACCTTTCCATAAGCTAGACAGCTGCCCAGAATTCCCAAACACATTACCAGCTTTCTCCCAGTTGCAAGAGCCACAAGAATCCTTCTGTAGCTGGGATAAGCAAAGTTTCCAAACCCACAAAGTGAATACAGGATTCTACCCATCTCACACACATGCAGTAATAGGTATGGTGGCAGACCCCTTTGCCTAGTGACCCAGGAGTTTGAGTTCATACTCATCCAGAATTTTATTTATTATTTTTTATTTAGTGTATGATGATACAGGGACCACAGAGCAAGGAGAAACATGCATACTTTTATGTCTAAATTTTGCAGCCAGCTAATTGCTTCAGGTGTAGTATTGTGCAAATCCAATAGAGTTCCATTAAATGCACAAAGAGGGCATTCAGAGATCATATGATTTAATATTTGAAAACGGATGGCACAGTGGCAGTTCAGTGACCTAGTCCAGCCCCATCCATGCAACAGAAATCCACATCTGTCATGTCCTGTCCTGATTCATTTTAGAGAAGACCAAAGATGTCTAGATAGATCAAAGCCAGCTGGTCTAATGGTGGGATTTTGTAATAATAGTTTTGGCAGAGTTGAGGCAGTCTGATGGAGAGATGACCTACACCTGAGGAGCAAGTTTGTCTTGGAAGAAAGGATTTTTTTCTCAACCTCCAGAATGAAGCATCAAACAGTTTCAGGTGACTCATTTTTCTTTAGACTTTGAGCCCCTTGGCCATGTTTATCCCCTTGTTTTACTTGTGGCAGGTTAGGGTGTTAAGCCTTGTGGCTGTGTCAGGATTGAGTACGTAATACGTTAGACAATGGATTTGTATAGGATGGTTTGAATGGGGATGATCCTGCCTCTGGTGGTGGATGATCTCTGGACTAGATGACCTCTGAAGTTCCCTTCCAGCCCTACTTTTCTGTGATTCTACAATCTTTGCTGCTAGCCCTAGAAAAGTCATTTTGCAATGCTATCTGATAATCCTTAATGAAGTGCTAAAAGACAAGAACTTTGGAGTTGTCTCCATCTTTAACTCAAGTCTTAACTGTGCTGACTGTGAATCCTTCTGTGAGTTTGGACTTTTGTACATCTCAACCCAGAATTTCCATTTTGCTTTTAACCCAAAACTTGGTTTGGTTTTAAATGACAGTAATGTGTCAGTCTCTTAACTGAAGAAGCAGACAAGAGGCAGAAGCAAAGGGCTGTGGTAGACTATTTGGGGAGAATATATAATAGCTTCAGCTTGTGTTAGGGCAAGATCACAAGGACTGGATATATTTTCTACAGCTGGCCAAATCACAGGCTGGATTAGTAATCCATGGATTGTGCTGGCTGGATTGGTAATGCAAGTCTTCCTTGCTAACTAATCTGCTTCCCAGGGCCTATTTGGAGGAGAGTATAGTAATAATAGTAAAACAGGAGTTCAGAAAATTATATTAAGAGCCCAGATTAGGTTAAACAACATTTCCCAAAAGTCTGAGCCAGAGAATTTAAAATAAAAGTTAATTTAAATGTGTACAAAAAATAAGGACCTGACCATAGCCTGGTTTGCCATGTAGGCAATGGGGAACTGGGTTTATTTAGTCTGGAGAAGAGAAGACTGAGGGGAATTTAATAGCAACCTTCAACTACCTGAAGGGGGTTTCCACAGATGATGGAGCTAGACTGTTCTCAGTGGTGGCAGGCAACAGAACAAGGAGCAATGGTCTCAAGTTGCAGCAAAGAAAGTTTAGGTTAAATATTAGCAAGAATTTTCTCACTAGGAGGGTATGGGTAGTAAAGCACTAGAACAAGTTACCCAGAGAGGTAGTGGAATCTCCATCCTTGGGGGTTTTTAATACTTAGCTAGACAAAACCTTGTCTGAGATTATATAGGTGGCGTTGGTCCTGCTTTGATCAGGGGGTTGGACTAGACGACCTCCTGAAGTCCCTTTCAACCCTAACTTTCTATGATTCAGGCATGGGATTAACTTTCTGGGGACCCCAAATTAACGTTTTATATCCAGCCACTTTTTTTAGTCAGTTTGGTAGTCAGTTTCCCAGGGAGGGGGCGTGAATAGATGCACTGGTAAGCAAAGAGGACATAAGGCATCTCTTTGCTCCCCTGCATTGACTTGACCCCACCGGTAGGGAGAACCACTGTGAATGATATATCCCACAGGGCAGAATAAGGAGTGAGTGTGGTAGGGGAAGGGATGGTTAGAGCTTGGCTTCTACCTATATGCTGCAACAACTAATGTAGCTGCATCAATGACTTAGTGGAAATGTCCTGTGCCTTGGGTCAGCCTGATGCAGGATACACCTCTTCAAACCAGCAGAAAACCAGGAGACAGATTCTAACAATCAGCTTCCCAGTCTGTCCAGTGTAGCAAAACTGTGATTTAGACCTTAGGCAAAACTTCAAAAGTAGTCGGACACCACTGGTCAGGAGGTATCAGCTAGTGTGGATTAACAGGACTGTCTTTTTTTCACTTACCTATGGGTAAATGATGGAGCAGGAACATCACTGTGTTTTTCAGCATTACATAGTAAAGCTGTACAATCCTGTGTGGTGGAGCTAGTAAAGCTGTGCAGTGTAATTTCTATATAGTGACTTTATTAGCTGTTAGAAGCACCTGTTGGCTTTTTTGATTAATTTGTGAGCACAAGGGGCTCTGCACTGTGGAGGACTGATAACTGTGAACTCCCTGCCCATGTCATTTTCTTGTGCTTACATTAGGCTCTAGTACTGCAGCTGTGACAGGCCCAGGCTCTGCTTGCAGGGACGAAGTTGCAGGATTGGGGCTTTACATACAACAGGTTGTGCAGAATATGATGGGACAATAGGCTTTTGCTAGATGTCACCTCAAAATATTTGTAATTTTAAGTTGGGCGCAAGGCTGTATTACCGGCGTGAAAGTTCCACCTTTCGTCGCACTGTGAGTAGTTCACTATACATACAGTGACCTGCCTCTGAATGAAAATACGGCATTCTCAGGAGCTCTAAGGTTCACCCCAACATCACCTCAAAAGCATACCCATCTGCAGGGAAAAGTGGTTTCAAGCTATTAATCTTCATAGTCCTAGTAACTGTATGGTTAAATGTCTGTTACTCCCTCCAGGGGTGGAACTGGTAGGGTCTACCTTAATGGCACTCAGTATAGACAGCATTAGTAGTAGCCCTGTGCAAATGGGATCCCATATTTACTTCTGATCAGTTGAGTTCAGTGATGAGTGCAGAAACTGATGGTCAGATCTGGGGGTCAAGAAGGAATTTTCCCTGTGAATTAATTACTGAGGGCCATCAAGGGAGTCTGCCATGCTCTGGATCACCAGAGCATGGCGGTGATCATTTGCTGAAAGGTGCCAGGTATAGTCCAAAAGCGCAGTTCTCTGCAATAGGGGAAATTCTCCTCCTCAGAACAACTAGCTTTGGGTTCCCTCAGGAAGTCGCCCAGTATGGGAGATAACAGTTTATATCACACCCTGACCAATCCTTCCCCCGGGGGGGGGGGGGGGGGGGGTGCGTGTGTGTGTGTGTGTGTAGAAAAATTTGTTTGTGAAACAATCTTGCCTACCTTGAATCTTCTGAATAGTAACAAGACACAGTGGAGTTGAGGAACTCAGGGCCAAAGCTAAGTTGCTGTTACCCACTGAACAGTAATCTAGTAGGGGGACTTTGAAAGCTAGTTACACCATGGTCCTCTCTGACCAAAACCCAATGCCAGTAGAGGCATTTGTACACCAGAGTCATAACTCTGAAGCAGAATATGTTTCCATCTATTGCACTGGTAAAAATCAGGGCAGCTACCAGGGGCCATGGCAAATAGAGAGAAGGCGCTGGCCTTTTAGGGCCTGAAAGATATAGTGAAAATGAGTGGTACTTAATTACTTCCTCATCTTGGACAGCTCTCTGTAGCTGTGGTTGAAAATAGGCCTACATCCAAACACCCCCAAGCCTTACATTGCAACTTTGAAGGCAGCCCTAGTTGCAGGAGGGTTGCGTATGTCTATCCATATGCGATTTACTTCCTTTCAGTATTTAATGCAACTATCCTGGCATGATCCTGATGACAGCGATGTTCCTTTCCCTTGGGAATGAGGTGTTGTCTTTTTTAATAACCAGGTCTGGAGTAAAAAGCACTGCACCTTCCCTAGAGGTTTTATAGATTCTGTACATCCCACTCCTTGTCTTTCCTTTTCTAAATGGGTTTGCTGTTGCAGCCAGGCATTGCTCCTGTTTCCATCGGGGTGGGGGGGATGAGTCCTTCCTGATGGTCTGATGCACTCCCCCTAAACCTTACTACACTCCTTTGGCTGGCTTGTGCACAGGGTTAACTTGTGACCTCCTACCTTCATCCCTTTCATTGACTCTTAAACTCTAGGGACACATGGAAAGATTGCCTTATGTCATGTTTCTGCATATCCCTCAGCCCATGCCCTTTCCTCACCTGATGTAACAGCAGGCCACCCTCAGGTCCACTGGCCCTTTCTCCTGACAATCCCATGGCACTCTAGCCATGAACTAATGGTCACAACCTGGCAACTAGCAGAGAAGTTTAAGAGCCCATTTTACAGATGAGAAAATTGTGGCACACAGAAATGATGCATCTTCACCGGTGCTGTGAACTGACAGAGCTGACAACGGAGCCAAAGGCAGGGGATTGGCTCGCAGTCCACTTCTGTAACCACTGCCACAGCTCTGACCTATGCAAGTGATACGCAGGCTCCCAGAGAAGTGAATGGTCTGTAGAGGAGTGTTGTCAGTAAGTCACCTTTTCTGATTGTGTGTATAAAGTGCATTTCAACAGCTTGAAATGCTCTAGCATGCATGACCACGTCTATTGGACAGGGGCAAATATCTCCCAAGGGAAGTTCTGGGAGACCATCGTGGGGCACGTTCATGACTAGATTGCATGACTCTGGATAATTGCCTGTAGGAGCTGCATTGCACTGACATCCCTGAAAGAGATATGAACAAATCTTTCCTCCCTTTACTTTTGAGTACACACATGGGTGTGTTCCTACTTGGTAGCAGGACACTGTAGGGCAGTGATTCTCAACCAAGGTGCTATAGCACCCTGGCTGAGATCCTTGAGATCGTTTCAAGGGTGCAATGCAATGTTAGCACTGTTAAGTGTGCAAACGTGATTTACAAGATAAACCCAGAGATTTCAAATAGGAATCCACAATGTCAAAAACATTCTGCCCCATCATGCTCTTTCTGAGATCTTTGCAACAGAAGAATTACCTTATTATTCTGTAGTCAAAAATTGAGTGAAAAGAAAAAGCTGACATTTTCTAAGGAGGACTTTGAGTGCTTCCAGTTTAGAAAGGCTGAGGCCCATTGCTGTAGGGAATGTCTACATAACGGCAGACAGAGAGCTCAGTCCTGCCCACCCATTCCCACCTGAGCACATGGAAGAGGAGGCAGCAAGGATGTCTTGGTGGCACCTCCCACATCACACTCAAGACCTGGGTATCCAGTGTATTCAAGAGCAGCAGACTGGGGCCCCCTCACTGCCTCATTCTGGGGTTCATCCACACAGAGCAAGAGCAGAACTTGTTTCCTCACTGCCCAAACTGAGTCCTCTATCATTGTGGTAGACATACTCCATGAGTCACACGGGCTAGGTCTGTCCTTTGTCCTGCCCACGATACCCTGTGTGACCTGGGGACACCTCTGCCCCTCCCCTTGCCTCTGTTTCCCCATCCATAAAATGAAGTGATGTGTGTGTACTCTCCTTTGAACAATGATGCTTTGAGATCTCTGGCTGAAAAACACACAGGCAAGGGCGAATAGCTGTTCATTTTGAAGGTGCCCCTTGCCCCTTTGTCCAGTCCTGGTAATGGGAGGGTTGAGGGGACAATGGCAAAAGCAGCCAAGGGTGGGAGGAAGAGAAGCTCCTTATTATAGATATGAACTCTTCTGGAAGACACTACCAGTCCAGGCACTAACTGTCCTCCCCAGTGCTGTGGCAAGGAAGTTTGGTGCCTGGGGCAAAGCCCACAGCGGCAGCCCGCCTTTGCCCCATGCACAGATCTGGTGGGCACATGCCCCACCCCGTGCTTGCTCAGCAGTGCATGCAGCGGTGGGAGCTTCCCTCCCCCTGTCCCCACGCCCTCCCAAACAAACTGCTTGTGGCTCTGTCCCACACCCTGCCCCAGCTGGACAGCACCTGTTGGCGCCCCTTTGCTTTGATGCCTGGGGTGGTCACCCTGCTCGCCCTCCGCCCCTTTGCTACAGCACTGTGTCCCCTGGCAACAGAGCCAAGCAGCCAGCCTGAGAGAGGATGTCCTTATAGGAAGATGAGCGCAGGCCAGGCCTCGCTCTACAATAAAGCAAGAACCTATTTCCCGCATCCAAACAGAATCCCCCGATTAAATCCCTGCTTAAACAGAGACCACTAATAAAGGCCTGGAGAGCAGGAACTTGAAAGGGAGTGAGGCTGCTTTGGCAAAGAGGGCTTTCAACTTACGTCAGGAGCTGGAGCACCCCCCGGCCCGAGAAAAGCAAGCCCCATGTGCTGTCCAGTGAGTTGCGTAACAGCGCTGTTTGTTCCTTGGGGGCTGACTGCTTTCAGCAGAGATAAATATCTTTGCTGAAAGCCCTGGGCCTGGTTCCCAGCTGCAGTTTATGCTATGTCGTCAATGGCGCTACATCAGACCCAAAGCTTTCGCCAGTGCTTGGCATGTGTTTTTCACCTCCCTCCTGTAATCATTATTATGCATCACCAGCAGTCCCTTCCTGCCTAGCAAACAGAAAAAGAAGCCCTGTGCCATGATGGGGGTGGAGGGGTAGGGGACTTGACAGATGGCAACTAGCCACTTCTCCAGGCCATTGTTCTCAGGTTGCTCTGCTGCCAGCTTTGCAGAGGGAATGTGCGTGACTGGGTTCAACTAGCAGAGCCCTCGCATGGCTGTCACTTCTGCCTTGGCTTGTCCCTCCCTCCTGCCCTTGCCAGCCCCACATGCCACATGGCCACAGACCTCAGCCCACAGCCAAAGTATTTACGCATCCCTCTGACGCAGGTTCCTTCCCACCTTAGGAAGACTAATTCCTGGAGGGTCAGGCTGCTGGCTTTATGGATCTAACGTGCATTTCTTTAGTACGGATGCATGGGCATCGATGAATACATTGTACATCTCCCTTCACACACTGAAAATGCTACCTCTCTCCTCTACCATGGCACAGCTGCAATGTAATAACCGTAGTGCGAGTCAGTGCTCCAGCTGTACTGAGTATGGCATGGCCAGTGCCCTTTTCACTGAGGCTGTCAAGATGCTCTGTCAATGGGCCATATTCACCCCAGAGCCCGTAGCAAACAGAAAAAGAAGCCCTGTGCCATGATGAGGGTGGAGGGGTAGGGGACTTGACAGATGGCAACTAGCCACTTCTCCAGGCCATTGTTCTCAGGAGTAGTGGAGAGAGGGAATTCATCCCCAGATAGGACACTGGCAGCAAACTGTATTAATGGACCTCTGATTCCAACTCTAGACATGGCAATAGGTTTAAACTACAACTACAGAGCCTCCCCTAAACTCATTATGAAGAGGAAATTCTGGATATGTAATGTCCCAGGGAAAGTGGGCCTATGCAGGTTTATATCATTGTTCTTGTGTCATTTTCCCCTTCTGTCTGAAGTGATTCTTCTCCCCCAAAAAGTTCAATTTATAGTGAGACACTAGCCTCAAACTCTTTGGAGCAGCACTGGGTTCAAATCAAATGCTCCACCAATTATTAGAGCCATGTGAATGTCCAAGAAAGGGCAGTGGAGCTCACGGACTCAAGACTTCCCTGTGAGATTTCCTGTTCATCCTACTTCTGGAAACAGGTAGGGCTGGGTAGTGTAAGGATAGCCAAAATAATGACATGGGGAACAATTAACTGAGTGCTCTGGAACCCAAAAAACAGGCCTAATTCCGAATAACAAAGGCCACATTGATTTGTTTTTTGCTCCATGTGAACTGATTTACTTATTTGCAGTCACCCATGTCCATCGATTATCAATATAACCTTGGGTCCTTGGAGTTCTGGTCATGACCAGAACCCTATTGTGGTATACGCACTACAAAAAAAAGGGGGAGCCCCTGCCTCAAAGCACTTACAAGCTTAATATGAGACAGAAAGCAATAAGTGGGGAAGTGCCTGGGGGACAGCAAGACAGTATTGATCAGCAGGGTGGGCAGTGGGGATGGCACAATCAAGAGTCTGGCTGTTGTCAGGTTATTTTTGCAGGGATCACAGTGAACAAGAGCTTTGAAGGAGGATAACAAGTCAGTTTTGTAGCTGTTTCCAGGGAGGACCTTACAAGCATAGGAGGAGGGCAGCACAGGAGAAAGCAGACAGATACCTCCTTCGAAATCGAGCGTGTGGACAATGGAGGCTGCATAATGGGGAGGGGGTAAGAGACAAGAACAGCTCTTTCAATATGGAAGGCAAGATGATAGGTCAGGTGGTGACAGGTCATGAAGGGCTTTGAAAGCAAAGACAAACATGTTGTATTTGATGTTCCGCTTCCTTCCATGTTGCAGGAACACTCCCTCTGCCAGGTCACTAAGTGTCAAGGCCACCTTGCCCTAAACTCTTCTCTGCCTACTGTTCTGAGACTCTGAATACCGGAGTGACATTGGCAAACTGGAGGGAGCTGAGAGACAAGCAGCCTGAGATAGCTACAGAGAGCTACAACCTGTCCTGCCTCAGTTCCTACTCATAGACCCTGGTCCCTATAGGCTGCTTATGTAGCTTTTCTTTTACCCCCTTTTGTCTCAGTGTCCCACACCCAGCTTTGGGCTTCACCTTTTGAGGCACACTGAGGGAATGTGTACAGTGCAGCAGCAAGTGCCAAACAGACACCTCTAAGTATGCCCCATCACCCAATCCCGCTCCCATACCACCAACCTGGAACTGTGGTGGAGAACACTGGAGACCACAGTCTCAAGAGCAACCATGGGGGAGGCATCCCCTGAGATACCTTGTTGGCACATTTCTGGGATATGTTTGGGGGTATCTATGCCAAAGCATGGAGTGAGTGCAGCATGGACGTACTCTAAGTACGTTTCCTGCCCACCTCCCAGTCCTTCCTGAGATCTTATTCCATTCAGCCAACCCATGAAGGCAGCCATATCTCAGTCTTGGCCATTCATCTGAATTGTGCCTGCCTGAATCTTTAGATCATGAGACAGGGATAGAGGGGGGAGACTTAATTTACCTGTTTCAAATCACCCCCCAACACACACATGCACAGCTGAAATATATATGCATTTGTGAAAGAGCCCCCTGTACAGCGAACAGGCAAGAATAAATAAAGCATCAGTGGGGTTGTAAGCAGGCCCAAGTGTTTGCAAAATGCAAGGAGCATAGTTAGGGTGGTAAAAGGGGGCTGAGCTAGGAGGAGTAGGATGACTGCTTGGATGAACCATGAAAACAATAGCAGAATCATGAGATTTCTTATTCCAGAGCAGCTGGAGTCCACAGACCCCTGGGACTCATGGGCCCCATGCAGTGAGGGTCCCCCTGCTGCTTGGGCAGTGTGACTTCTCCCTCTCCACGTTTCCCCTCTGCCACATGGCATGGGTAGGGCAACCACAACTATGCCCTGCAGGGCACACTGCCCCCTCTCCATCCTCCAAAGGACTGGGGCAAGAAGTGAAGCTGGAGGGGAGCCCAGAGACTCCAACAGTGGCAGCAGCAGCAGGAGCAGCAACAGTGGGAGCCCATGGGCTAGGTGTTAACCCCTCATGGGCTGCCAGTTGAATGGTCCTGCCAGAGATCATAGAATGATCTCCCAAGGGCAGACATCCTTCAGATTCAGACATTCAAAAGCAGGCTGAAGAATATACTGTGGGGAATGATCCTGGATTGGTGAAGTGGCTACAAGAGAAAGGATCTTTTCATCTTGAATTTCTAGGAATTGAATGTATTGGATTAAAAAATAAATTTGGAAAGTTGTCAGGCAAAGATACTCTGAAGCTGATCCACATCCTTTTCTCCATTCAGCTTTTCCTTTATGCTGTTGCAGACACTGGAAAGTTAGCAGTTGGAGCCAGGGGAGTAAATTGAGGGAAGAACTGGGCTTCCTGGCAAAGGCACTCTCCATCGCATTCAGCTTGTAGTGGAGGCGGGGTTTTTACAAGCCTTTGACATCTCAGTGTTTCATGCAGCTCCTTTCTTAAAGACTGAAGGTAGCTGCAGATTCCAGAAGACAATGATCTATACTGACCTGGGCAGCAGTGCCTCTTAGTTCAGTGCTTCACCTTGAGCCATAGTCTCCTCAGGATGCACATCTGTAGTAATGAAAGGAGTAGCAAAACATGTTCTCTTTTAGGATAATTAGACATGGCCTTGAAGCTCCTGGCATGATGCCAATATGTGGCCATCAGCTGAGCCCAGTTGGGCCATTACTAGCATACTTTCCACCTTAACCAACTTGTCCCAGTGAAGGAACTGTGGGATGGGGGCTGGTACATACTAGAATAACACTGAGAAATGGCACAACCCAATACAGCAAGGCTCTGTGTGTAAGCTGACCATCCCATACCCCCCATCAACAGGAATCTGACTACTTTGCACTAGTCTTTATTTGGGCTTCCAACCAAACTGTTCCTGAAAGGAAGCTGATTCCTGCTCAAGGCACTGACCTGGCCTCACATACCAGCTGTATCTAAGTGAACCAATGAGATATGACAGAATGTAAATTAGCACGCATGAATTCACACCTCGCATGTCAAGGGAGGGCCGTCAACACAGCCAAGCTGAATTTATACCCGATTACTCGTAGCCTGGCAAGCAGTGTCTGGCTGCTGTGGAATGAAACTTTAGCTTTGAGAAAAATATGTACATATGTGACTTCAGTGATGCAATAGTAATACATTTATTATCTTTCTTTCTTACATGAATGCACTTTATTATTTCTCAGAGCCCCTTAGGAGTGCCTGGCACATTTATGGACACTTAGAAAATGAAAGGTACTGATCCTGAGCATTACAATTTAATAATAGTGCTTAGTTTTTCTGTACCACATCTTATACACACAGTTCTTCACACATTGCAACTGATTCATTCTCAAACATGCAAGCAGAGAAGTCTTGTAGTGACCCCATTCTACAGCTAGAAACTGAGGGCATAGGCACATAACCCCTTTATACCAGTGTTATCAGTGTTATCAGTCTTTTCAGTAGAAGAGAAGGATACATTGAATCCAGCAGAAGAAAAATCAGGGCTAAAACTCCCCTAGTGTAAGGTAGCCTAAGTGTCACTTACTCTTCAGTGACTGCCTATCTTGTATGCATACCAGACCAGCCTCTGGCTTCTTTACTTTTCATTCTGTCCAGGAAGAGCACACACCAACTGCTGAAACTTCCTTAGCCTGACGAAGGGTTTTTGAACCCGAAAGCTTGCTTAAAAATTGTTTTCCAACTATTTAAGTTTGTCTAATAAAAGATATCAGATTCACCCAAAGAACCTTGTCTACTTATTCTTAAAGAACTATTTGCTAAAGGCAAACAACTATGACCTGCCTCCTGCCACCTAGTGGCATGGTGCCATAATAACAGCCTGCTGAGTGCAGTTACCCTGGAACAGCTGTTGGTCTGTCTGCTCTGAATCCTAGTATAATTTACATGGACATACAAAACTGATGTAAATCATACTAGTAAAAATGCATTGGTGTCCAGATGCTGAGTCCCAGAGGGAGTTTAAGTGATTTGGCCAAAGCTATAGAGGCCCTGGGATTAGAATCTGGAATTTCCTAATTCTTATGACATGTATGTAGCATCTTCCATCAAAGGTGAATCCCAAAATAGTTAACTATACAGAACTCATACCACCTGTCACTGAAATTTAGCTGCCTTTGGTATGGAATGCTGCAGCTATTTAATAACTGACAGGACTATTACATGATGGTTGGGGACAGGAGGTAAAGGAGAATTTCATGCATAATTAAAACACTGTAAATTTGTTGCTTTGTGTGTATACATTTAGGTATATTTTATAGAAGCCAGAAGAGGGTTCTAGTGATAAAGCCCTGGGTGTATTGACAAGTGCTAAGTGTGACAGAGAAGCAAGCACTTGTGACTGAAAACTGTTCTTCTCTTCCTTCATTCTATTGTTACATGTTATTGGGTGCATCTACATGTCATCCTATGGCAGGGGTGGGCAATTATTTTGGGCAGAGGGCTACTTACTGAGTTGTGACAAACTATCGAGGGCGGCAAGGGTAGCCCCGCCCCTTGACAGGTGCCCCGCCCCCTGGTTGCCATCTTGGGACCAGAAGTCCCATACCCTAACCCCTGACGTTTGCCACCGGAAGTCTCTCCCCTTACCCTCCTCCCCTCCCCCCCCCCCCCCCCCCCATTCCACAAGAAGTATTCATTTCAGCAACGGTTTGCCATCTCAGAACCAGAAAAATACCAAATTTATATTCTAAAAATCAAACATTTACTACAACATTAATTAATTTGATTTCAAAGAATATTTTTGTCCTGATTTATATGTGTTTGTATAGTATACATCAATATGATTGCACAATAGCTTAAAATGAAGTCTTACTCTTGTATATTGTAGGGCGGTGTGGGTGGGTGGCCATAGGTTTGTGGGTGTGGGGGAGGATGTGGGTGTATGTTGAGGGTTTGTGGGGGGCTATGTGGGGGTGTACGTGGAGTGGGAGAATATGTGAATGTGTGTGTAGATATGTGGTGTGGGTGGGTATGGGGTTTGTGGGGGCTATGAGTGTTTGGGGAGAAGGTGGCTGGGGAGGGTTGTCACATGTGTGGAGGGGGAGGATTTGCCCACAGACCCCCATGGCAGGCGGAGCCCCCTTCAGTGCTCCTCCAAGCCTGGGCTCCATGCTCTTGGTGCTCCTGGACCCAGGGCACTGGCATGGCCCCGTGCTCCCACTCGCAGCCACTTCTCCCCGTTTGCCACCACTGCCCTTCTGCCACTTCCCTGTCCCCCCATCCCCCTCCCTCCCCCTGCCCCCAACTCACTACTCCGGCACCACATCCCTTCAGCATGGCTGAGACCGCAGGACACAAAAGGAGCTGGACAGATCTGGCTGGGCCCACATGGGGCCACCTGAGAATCACAGGGGCCAGGCCAGCTCCTGCTGTGTCCTGTGGCCTGGTCCTGCAGCCAGGAACCAGGTGGTGCCCAAGCCACCAGCAGGGGGCTGGAGGGGAGCGGTGGCAGGCAAATGGGTGCGGCAGGCAGGGGGGAGTGGCAGTGAGTGGGAGTGTGGAGCACAGCAACAGCTGCGCAGGAGTATGGGGCCTGGTGCGGGAGCGTGGGGAAGGGGCCAGCAGGGCTCTATGGAACCAGGCTGGGCTGTGCCAGCAGGGAGAGGGGGAGCCAGCATGGCTCCAGATCCCTGCCAGCCTGGCCCCATGCTTCTGCCATCCCACTCTGGGCACCTGCTGGCCCTGGCCCTGGTGCACTGGAGCAGGCCCTGTGCTCCCACGCAGCTGTTGCTGAGCTCCATGCACCCACTCGCTGCCCCTTCCCCCACTGCCTGCTGCCACTTTCAGTGCTTCCCTGCCTATGGCTGGTGCCTTTCCTCTCCACCCTGCTGCCAGCTGCTCTGGCACCATGTGGCTCCTGGCTGCAGCACCAGGACTGAAGCAGCCAGCTCAGCCCAACCCTGAGGCAATTGCCCACAGTCCTCCCTTGCCTCCACTCCTCCATCTGAATTTCTTTCCAGCGCAGGGAGGCAGGAACAGCCCCAGGGGCCCAGGCCAGAACTCTCTGCTCTGCATGGGGCTTCCAGCTGGGGCTGGGAGAGGCAGGGCCACTGGGCCTTGCTTCTGCAGCCACTTGATCCTGCTGGCAGCTTCCCCTGGGTCCTACTACCGCTGGCTCCTGTCAAATTTGACAGGCAGCTAGGGGTAGATACATTAATTTTCTAAATTTTTGAGGGGTCCTGTGGGCCGGATAGAATGGCCTGGCAGGCTGGATCTGGTCTGCAGGCCATATTTTGCCCACCCCTGCCCTAGGGCAACGTAATGATGCACTACGTCACTGTACGGTGCACTATGGCAACATAGTGATCACACAGGTCTATACATGATCACCAGCTAAGTTGCCGTAGTGGCATACTCCCCCAGTATAGTGGACAGCTACAGCGACATAGCAGTGAAATCTAACCATGCACTGCACACACAGCCCAGTAACCATCCATAGGAAGTACTAAAGCATGGCGCCATAGTAACATCACTGTACAGCAACATGTAGACACACCCACTGTTGATTAATTAATTGCTGAAGACAGTCTGACGGTAAACAGTTTGTGATTGGATTTCCCTTGTAGCTGTGGCTTTTTCATAGTTTGTTTTATTTCTGCACCACCTTCTTCTCATCCAAAAATCATGTATGTTCTAGCCAAAGATGGTCAAGCCTGATTCTCTTCCCATTCACTCTGGTGTAACTCTTTTGACACCACATGTACATGACAGAAGCATGGGGCCTGTTAAATATAATATCAAATAAAATCATATATAATTTGTCCTTTTTGTCTAGGAACCCATATTATTCAGGAGCAGAAAAGGGGTGAAGGGACCAGTTTGAGAGACCTTGATTTAGTTCCTTGACTTATCACAGACTTTCTCTGTGACCTTAAGTCACTCACCTTGTCTGTTGGTCAGTCACCCCATGTAGCATGGCAAGTACTATAAGTACTCTACGAATATTAAAGATTGTGACTTGCTCAGGTACCTCAGTGGGGATATGGAAGTACCATAGAGACATATCCCCAGTTTTGCTGACTTATGCCCTCAGAAAACAGCAGACCGGGGGTCTTCTGAACAGACAAATAACAGAATGATATGCTATCACACATTTTGTTATATAGGAATTGATTTAATAGATTTCATAGACATTAGGGCTGGAAGGGCCCTCGGAAGATCATCAAGTCCAGCCCCCTGCCCCAAGGGCAGGAAGTCAGCTGGGGTCATAGGATCCCAGCAAGATAAGCATCCAGTTTGCTCTTGAAGGTGTTCAATGTAGGCGCTTGAACCACCTCTGGTGGCAGGCTGTTCCAGACCTTGGGGGCTCGGACAGGAAAGAAATTCTTCCTTATGTCCAGCCTGAAACGGTCTTGTAGTAGTTTATGACCGTTCGACCTAGTCGTCATCCCTTGGGGCACTCTGGTGAGCAAACGTTCCCCCAGATACTGGTGGTCACCCCTGATAAACTTATAGGTGGCCATCAGATCACCCCTGAGCCTGCGCTTTTCCAGGCTAAAGAGCCCCAGGGCTCTCAGCCTGTCATCGTAGGGTCTGCTTCCCTGACCTCTGATCATGTGCGTGGCTCTTCTCTGGGCTCTCTCAAGCTTCTCCACATCCTTTTTGAATTGTGGAGCCCAAAACTGGATGCAGTACTCCAGCTGCGGCCTCACCAAGGCCGAGTACAAGGGGAGAATGATATCCCGGGATTTGCTTGAGAAGCATCTATGGATGCAAGCCAGCGTTTTGGTCGCTTTACTAGCCGCAGCATCTCACTGCAGGCTCATGTTCATCTTGATGATGGATGCACAGTCAGAGGAGATGATGCTGGCTTGATTAGTGTTTGCTGACATAATAACAAATCTAAATTTTTTTAGAACTTGCAGTTATAAGCAAGCTTGACCCCCTAAAGCCTGGATCCCAACCCACTCTGCCTCAGGGAAGGTTTCACTCTGGAGCACAACTCTAGCAATAGTTAGTGCTAGGGGATCAGTAAAGGCATTCAGTCTGTATAAGCCCCACCCAGCAGTTTCTCTATGTAGACAGCTGCAGGAACCGGCCTTTGCCTCCACTCCTGGGAATCTGAATGTCTCATGCAAAACTCCAAGCACCACGTGGCAGGAGAGGCCCAGTTTGGCTCCAGTCTTGCTGATAACATTCCAAGCAGGTGGAGTCCTTCTCTCTTGTTCTCTATGGCTTCACGGTGCGATTTTGGCTCCTTAGTGTAGTTTTTGGATGCATTGCTTTACTTTCTGCTATGGGTGCAAACTTGGGTAACTAATGCCAGATTTGTGGAATCCCAACTGAATACAAATTAAGCTATCATTAATCTTTCCTATGCCATAACAAGAGAAGCTCCTCTCTCTTCTTCCCATATCGCCCCCTCCCATTGCATCCCCCTTCTTATCCTCTAGGCCCTTTCATTCTCAGGCCTGTATTTTCCCAATGACATCTATTCTTCCATCATTTAGTTTTTATTTTTCTTTCCTTCCTTCCTCCTCCTCCGTCACACTCTCACCCTCTTTATTGGAGTCTTTTTCTTTCCCTGTTATTCTGACTCCTGTTCATTTATCCTGGACTTTAGTTTTTTCTCTTTTCTTCTCTCCCTGTTTCCCCACCTCCCCAACCACAAACAGGTAAAGAGAGCAACTTGGGAGAAGCCGACTTACAGCCAAGCTCTGATCCTTCGGGAATGGACAGCAGCTACCTCAGCGTGAAGGAGGCTGGAGTGAAGGTTCCCCAGGACAGGGCCAGCACTGACCTCCCCAGCCCCATGGACAAGACTGACTCAGAGAGCAACAAAGGCAAGAAGCGGCGGAACCGCACCACTTTCACCAGCTACCAGCTGGAGGAACTGGAGAAAGTTTTCCAGAAGACCCACTACCCAGATGTCTATGCCAGGGAGCAGCTAGCCATGAGGACAGACCTCACTGAGGCCCGAGTACAGGTAATGGGAAAAGTTCTGGGGTTGGACTGGGGTGAAACTTCTACATGTGAAACTTTGAGGCTTCCAGGTAGCAAGTTAATGGGTGCATCTACACAAGATGCTAAATGCACAGTAGACTAATTCTATTATGTATTAGCATGGCAGGAAAAAACTGTGCTAATGTGCTAATGCTCAGTAGAATTAATCTGCTGCACGTTAACGTCACAAAAAGCGTGTGTTGGCACTACTGTGAAGTAGCACCGATTACAGGTACTAAACTTTAATGCGCCGTAATTATGGTGCATTAATGAATGTGTATATGTGCCCAATCAGTCTTAAAAATCCACTGTTTCTAGGTAACGTTTTATTGGAAGTTACCTAGAACCTTGCCCCTAATTCCCTTGAAACTTGAAGCTTGTAGGCCTGTACCCAGAATCAGTGCTACTGATTGATGCTTTTCTTTCATGCTATACAGCAAACCGAGGTACAGGGGAGCCTTATATGTGCTCAACACTAATGCAGACTCCTTTATAGCATCCATATTTCCAAGGTTCATGGAGGTGTACTCTCTCCCTTGAGTTAATCAAACAATAAGGCAGCTGATACTCTTCAGTGATGGTTACTCTGAACAAGACTCTCATGTAAATACTTGCTCCAAGAGAATCAGCCTCAGTGGCGCCAAACTTTCTCACGATACATCTTATTTCTGGCAAGCTGGGGAAAGGGGGGTGGCTGAGGTCACCATGACCTCCAGTGCAATTGAGTCAGAATGCAGTGACACGATGCAAACGGGTGTTGCTGCCTGGTTGGCCGAACAGGTTCAGAGACAATGCTTGAAACCTATTGTTTTGGAGCAAGAAGGTGTGGCTCCCACTTCGATAAGAACAAGACAGTCCAGCAACACCCTTGCAGCCATACCACCCTGGCCTGCCAAGGTCTCAAAGTAGCAAACTGAGGCCTTGTATGAGCCTGGGTGTATAAGAATCTAGGTGCTAAAGGAAGGAGTTGATGACTCAGCAAGCTCTCTTCCCCCTTCCCACATCCCCCTCCCTCAAGCACCTCTTTGTTTTAAGACGGGCCATTAGGAAGCCATGAGTACTGGAGTCATGTGACAGGAAAGACAATGAGCAAGGAGCGATCTGACTCTATGGCCTGACTCTATCCACTATAAGGAAACTACTCATTTGAAACAGGGGAGCTGTGGGTTCCAGTCCCTGCTGTCAGGGATATCTCTGGCTTTAACCTTGACCAGGAGGGTACAGGATCAGGCTTCATCTTGCTTGCTCCCTAATCTGTTTATGCATTTTTCATTAGACAGACATTGGCTAAAAAACAGCAATGTCCTTGGCAGCAGGGACTAGAACCCAAGCCTGCCATCTTCCCCAGTCACACACAACCACGCTGGGCTGCAAAGCCAGCATCCCTTTTACTTGCTCTTTTTCTGGCCCTGTAGGTCTTGCACTCCTGGTTGTCCAATGGCCCAGCTTCAACAGGAGAGCTGGGGGGACCCTCACCCACCCTAGTCCTAGGCTGAAGAGGAGCTAAAACCCAAGTCCCTGACTTCCTAGGCAAGGGCAATTGCCGCCAGGCAAAATGTCATCACCACCATGATCTGTGACCAAGAGCAAACTGGGGTGCTAGGCTTTATTCTGAACTCAACACTGCTGTCAGTTAGGCATCCCAGTACAGGTAGGGACTGCCCCTTGAGCAAACAGGATCTTGACATGATTGGACTATCTCCTTTGTGGCCCTGAATCAGACCCACCAGCTCCAGTGAGCAGTGAGAGTTCAGATACACCCTACCGTTTCCTATCAGCTGGCTGTAGGTGACAAAGCCATCCAGCTCACACTTGGGAGGTGCCTGGGTCTCTACATTCACTGTATAAGAAACCTCAGCACCTAACTCTGCCAATTAAGTCACCCTACTGCAGCAAGGTGCTTACATTTTAGGCACTGGAGTGTCTCAGTGGAGGCACCTACAAGGTCAGTTTGAATCTGACCCCTGAGTTCCCTCTGTAATGCATGGGGAGTACTCAGCACCTCAAACTGGGATTCACAGCCACCAGTGCACTGAGTGAGGATATCTACCCCAGCCAGCAGGGTGTACTTGGGACAGGCTGTATTTGGGGCACTCTCCAGAGCATAGGGGCCTCTCTGCAGCCATGAGTAAGGCACCTATGTGATTCACAGCTCACAAACCTATCCGTGGAGTCTCAGAACAGCAAAGACTCTCCACGCCTGAAGAAGGGTGATTGCTCCCAAAAGCTTGCAAAGAACTTTTCCCCAACTATTCAGTTGGTCTAATAAAAGATATCACATCTACCCAAAGAATCTTGCCTGCCTGTATCCTGGACTTAGGCACCTTTTTTAATATAACTGGCAGGTTCGCTTTTGCTTTGTCAAATGATGGTGGCAGTGGTAGTGCAGCCTCTCACCTTTTATAGATCCATGTAGTGGTCAGAGCATTTGTCCAGGAAGTGAAAAATCTGAGTCTTAAGCCCTCCTCAGCCTGAGGTTTTTGCTCCCACTTTCCAGAAAAGGGTCTGAACTACCACAGGACAGGTGGAATGGGATGGGGAAACTCCCTCCCTCCCTGCTGAAAGTTGTGCGGCTGCACAGTGGGGGTCAGAAAGGAGTCCCTGAGACAGCATGAGCTTGTAGCTCATTGAGGAGGATACTCACCTGGGAAGAGTGAAGAGTGTGCCCAACTTCCAGAATGGTCCATGGTAAATGATTAATACCAAATGCATAAAGAAGCCTGGGAGCAGGGGCCAGAAAGTAGGTCTCTGTTTCCTGGAGGAGTGTCCACATCACAGGGGGCTATCGACTCCTTTTCCTTCTTGACTGAACTCTCTTTCCAGCCCTATAAATCTTGCATTCTTGGGTACACAATGACACAGGTTCACCAGCAAGGGGTGGAGCATGCCCTCCCTAACAACCTTTGACTAATAGGTAGTAAGGCCCCCTCTGGGAAGGTGTGGATTTTACCCATTTCAGAAAGGCCTAGAACTCAGATTTCCCACTTCCTGGGAAAGAGCTGTAACCACTAGGCACCAGCTTCTCTGGCCTCATATTTGAACGTGGCTGCCGTGCTTTGTGCTGAACTCCATGCTGTCAGTGTGCGCTGGGTATGCTCTGAGGAAGTCTGCTGGACCAGGCCCTTCAGAAGAGCTCAGCACACAGACACCTGGTTTGTGAGCTTTAAATGGGCTTAGGCATATAGATAGTTCTAGGGGCAGCAGTTCTGGGCATGAACAGAGACATGGTGCCTAGGGAGCTTTACTGACACAAATGTAGGCACATATGGCTTCCCAGACACCTGTGTGGTTAGGTAACTGTTTCAAGAGGAGCACTTTCAGACCTGAATGCCTAAATGCCATCTAACTTTCACTTTACATGTTTAATTGTTATGAGCCTTAGTTAATAATGACTGCTGTTTTCTGCAAATGCAAATGCCGGTTGTGTGGCCATGGAATGATCACCTTCTTTACCTTACACTCAAATTCCCAGCCATTGCTTCCCTGCTGCTTTTCCACATGAGAACCATTCCTCAAAATGACAGAGACAGTTTCTGAAAGCGAAAGCCTCAAAAATGCCCTGAGCATGGGTGGAAGGTATTAGTCCATTTGATACCACGAGAGTCCTTTATCTAAGGAAAGCCATGCTACCAGAGGCAATGAAAACCAGGTGTTAGGCATGGGCAGGACATACAAACCAAAATATTTCAAACAAAGATTTGTTATAAGAAGTAAATTATCTCAGTCCTTTCCATGATACTTTTTCACATGCCAAGTGGCTGTCTAGTGACTGGACATGTAGGTCCAGAGCTTAAACTGATATGTAACTCCATAGTTCTCTCAACCTTGGCATAGCCATTCACCAGCCAGGGTGCTGGTGAGTTGGGTGTGACTGTGAGTCTGGTATATTATCAAAACTGAGAAGCCAATGGACCCTTATTGTCACTAAGCTGCTTGAAATAGGTGAACCAAAAAACCAAGCATTTTCTCTTAGCTGAATGGGGAAATAGATGAACTAAGTTGGTATGAGCTGTGTGTCACCTCCCAGTAGTTGAACCAGTAAAAGCTGGTCTTGGCCTGGAATTGTCTTCTCTCCGGCCGAACTGGTTTCCCTGAAGAATTGAAATAGTCCCCAAAGCAGTGGGTCAAAGCAGAAATGAAGCTCAGGCAGACAAGTGACTGCTATGGATCTTTCTAAATCTCTCCCAAGTTCACATTTCACTAGTAAAATACCTGATTGGGAGTCAGCACCTAGAGAAGAACTCACCACATCAGTAGTTTTGCACAGTGGGCTCCATCTGCAGAACTGTGTAGTGAATGATCTGTGAAAATCATTCCCCAGTTGGGCTCCTTTCCAGCTGCTGAAGATGCCACTTTTTTGCCAGCTTTGGCTGCTAATCTCCAGAGTGGTGTCTAAAGACTGTAAGGCTGAGTTTCCCCTGAGAGGAGGTGTGCAGAATTGCCTGTCTACCCTCCTACACCTTTACTTAAAGCAGTGGGGACCACCCTTTTTAGTAGGTGTGCAACAAATTAACCCCACACCTTCCCCAAACACCACTCTGATCCCGTTCCTGTTCCCAATTTGCTGCTTTGCTGTCTGCTCCCTGCCTTATGCTCCCTGTCCACTCTGTCATTCTGCTTTCTGTTTCATGCCCGATTTGCCCCTGTGCTGCCTGCCTCCTCCCTGATCTGCTGTATGCCATGCACAGAGGCTGCCTGTAACACAAGCTGGCCACCCCTGATTTAAACAGTCCTTTAGCTGAGATATTGCACATCCCCAATTTCAGTGCCCACAGAAGTCAGCAATCCCAATGTGCTGCAATCTCTTCCAATAACCCTTATAAAAGCAAGCACTGAACAAACACACTCTTCTGTCCTTACCTGTAAACACAACCAGAAAAGACTGCAACCTTCTCTTGGAGCAACACAGACCTGTAGATGGCCAGGTCCCACATGAAAGTGTAGGTTTTCCTTTTTTCACTTCAGTTATTTTCGGCCCTGGAGACACTAACTGCACAAGACACTAACTGCGCAGTAGCTTAATAAAACTGCACAGTAGCATGTGAGGCAAAACCCATGCCAGTACACTACTGTGCAGTAGTATTAGGCTACTGCACAGTTAATGTCCAAAAAACCCCATGCGCCAATGCTACTGAGCAGTAGCACAAGTTACTGCGCGTGATTTAATACTTGGTTATCCAAGTATTAAACTTAAAGTGCAGTAACTATGGCACATTAATGAACACGTAGATGCACCCAGTGAAACCAGGAGGCAGCATCAGTATTAGAGAACCAAGAAGGCCAAACTGCCTGCGCCCCTTTGGACAGGGAGCGTAACAACACAGCCTGGCACCTGGGGCAGCTGGGACATGGGAAGGGAAGCAGAGACTTCCAGCTGCCACTCTGTGATTGTGCAGCTGCAGTGACAGCTGTTTTTTTTCCACCCCTCCATAAGTCGGTGCCTATGTTGGCTGCCTTAGTCACCCCACTGTAGTTCCCCCACTGCCTTTGAATCATGCCTAGAGAATAACTGCTGTCATGAGTTGTTAAGCAGGGGCAAGAAGGCGAGAAAAAGCTGGTGCTGAAAAACTGGGAATGATGGGCAGGTTGCTCTGTTCAGGCTTTGGCCCCTGTCTGGCATTTCCGCCTGTCCCTGTGGATGGAAGCAGTGTTCTCCCACAAGCATCTGGTGGCCACCTATAAGTTTATCAGGGGTGTTCACCACGATCTGGGGGAATGTCTGTTCACCGAAGCGCCCCAAGGGATGACAAGATTGAACGGTCACAAACTCCTCCGTGACCGATTCAGGCTGGACATAAGGAAGAACTTCTTTACTGTCCGAGCCCCCAAGGTTTGGAATAGACTGCCACCGTAGGTGGTTCAAGCACCTACTTTGAACGCATTCAAGGCACATTTGGATGCTTATCTTGCTGGGATCCTATGATCCCTGCTGACTTCCTGCCCCTGGGGCAGGGGGCTGGACTCAATGATTCTCCGGCCCGAATGTCTATGAATCTATGAAAGCAGCAGTGCTGAGTTCCCAGTTCCACCCCATCTTAAAATATCGTTAAAACCAATGAAGAGCAAGAGTCTGAGACACATCCGTAGGACTTAGTGGCTCAGTGCAACTGTATTACTGACCCTCCCAACATGCCCAGTGTCACTGCTTGACTTCCTTTCCTGCCCAGGCCTTCGACTCACTTTTGCTCACACAGATGAGTCACGAGAGCAGCTGAAAGCCATGTAACCACAGCCAAGGCAATATCCAGGTCTGATTGATCCCTTTACTTTGAACAGTAGGCTGTCCGCCAACACATTCCACATACTCCGCCTGACACAACGTTGCACAACCCCCTTGTGCCTTCATGTTCTCACACCCCACTTCACATCACCTGCTCTGTGCAGAGATCATTGTACATTCAGCTGTTCTATACACGCACACATATACACATACATCATTATAAAGGCTGTCCCCACACACATATCCTCAAACATGTACATACACACACTGATATACTGCTGTATAGCTCCTTCTCTTTCTCATACATGCACACAGGAGCACTTAAGCCCACTCATACACACAGTTACCCCCTTTCCTTATACCATGTAGGACACCACAGCTCATCATCAATCCATCGTCATGGCTGCTTGTTGCTTTTTAGCAGACAGTAGCATTGTACTCTGCTTTACTTCTCTCCTTGACTTCAGTGCCAGGGAATCTAACCCCCGCAACCCATCCCCTAGAGTTGCCTACACGATTGCTGAGCTGTTAATGAAAATCTTTTCAGTGGTGACCCTGTGATGCAGCGGGGGCTTGAAAGTGAGAGGGAAATGTCAAACGCCCCTGTAGCAAAATCACCGCCTTGGAAAGAAAAAAAGCAAAGCAAAGCAAGAAGTAATATATCTTGATCCCTTTTCCCCCATAAAACCCTGGGAGGCTGGTGGAAGGAGCGGAAAGACTGAGCTAAGCCTGCAGGAAATTAAACATGAAATGAAAACAAGCTCAAGTTATTCAATTCTCTCATCCCAGGCTCCAATTTCCCATTCCAGGCCACTGATAAAATGGTGTCCAGTTTCAGTGCTTAAAGATGAATTCTGGCTCTGTTCTTGCAGGCTTGAAAAATGAAGAGCTTGTGGCCCTCACCAAGGGAAGGGGGGCCCAGAGCATGTTGACAATGCCTTTGCGCCATGCCACAAAGCACCTCCCACTCATGCTTGCTCTGCACGAGCCACCTCCTAAAAGTGAGGCAATGTCGCCACGCCAGAGTGCACAGCACCTGTTTCAGGACTGCTGTTGGCACACACTCAGAGCCACTTGGCACAAGTTACATTGTCTTCCTTCTGGAACCTTGTATGTGCAGAATGGGAGCATGGCATGTGGGCTAGGTGTGGTCCCAGTCATGCTCCCAGTCATGGCTGGAAGGCAGAGTTGACATGGCCAGAGAACTTCCTATAGACAGGGGCCCTAACCATAGTCCCGGGCCCAATTCCTACAGATTGAACTATGAAGTGGGTGTGAAACACAGAGCTCAGTTCCCCTTTATCCATACAAAGCCCATGCTCTCCCTTCATCCCTTCCACTCACGTAGGTGTGGTGAGCTGTAAGCAGGGGGAGAGCATTAATGTAATGACACAAAGTCCCTCTAAGCCTCTAAGCCAGTAAGGACAAGTGTTCCTGAAGATGGCAGCAACTGAACCTCTGGGCTTTAAAAGATGACCAAGTTCAGAATATCCAACTGAGCACTGTGAGGACAGGGAGGATTCGACAGCCAAGTGCAACTAGCAGAACTAGCTGAGTCTGATGAGGGGAATAGGTGTCTGATTTCTTTCTTTTCCTGCCTTTTGACCAATGCCTGTCAAAGCACAACTTCCAGGCAAAAAACACACTACAATAAATTACCCTACATCCATCACCACTCTGACTGCTAACATGGAGACACAGAGTAGAAACTACATACATAGCATGTAATGTCCCATCTTGGTCCCGGTGCCTTGTACTCTACCCACCCTCTCCCCCATCTCCTCATCTATTGACAGGACTTGCCAAGGAAAGAACATTGAGTTTGGACCTTTCTATATTTGCCACCCTTTAATGTATTGAGGTGGGAAAGCTATTCTTCCAGTACTGGAAAGTGATTCTCTTCTTGCTTGCATTTTTACATTATAAATGGTCTTGTCTGCCCTCTTTAGCTAGGAGGGCTGTACAGAAAACTAATAGATTTATCAGAGCAAAGGCACCAAGCAACTTAACTATTCTCCATTGCTTCAATATGCTTCATTTCATACACATTAGCAGCCACATCTTGTCCTAGGCTTTGGCTGGGCAAAGCAGACCATTAGTCAGATGTGCAGGACACTGGAAGGTCCCCGTTACCACAGGGGAGGCCCACAGATGGCACTGAGCTAACACAGCATGATGGGGATGCTGTATATTTGCTCACAGACATGAATCTGTACATGAGCGGGTGCATACATAGGGCACACACTTTGCTTGGGGACAGCTCAATGTGTTAGCCATGCTTGTGGCCAGTCACACATGTGTAACCCCTCTTGGGGATTTACACATGCATGGCATATGGTCTCACCAGCCTTTGAGTAAAAGGCGCATCATGTTCTCTACCTGCTATCCACCCTCTGTGCACAGCATGGCTTCCTCATCATGGAAAGTAGCAGGGCAGCATCACTGACTTTGAAACTGCAGATCAAAGCAATGTGAAGCTGGCCATCCCGGGGACTGGCCTCCAGCTGGGCTGCTTGGGGACTGCGCCAGAAAGTGGTATAAGCAAAACAGACAGATGCCTAGGGCACCAAACCTGCTCCATTAGAATGCCATTCAAATTAAGGTCTCCCCCTCCCTCTTTCTTTCTGTCTATATATTTTAGAGCCTTTGTTGTTTGGTTTCATTGCTCCCCATGAAAATCCTGCCAATGGCTGTAAAGTGGGGGTTGCTAGTTACAGCACAGCATACAAATTTGCCTAGAACAAGATCTCAGCTGACAAGGCTGCAGCAGGAAGGTTTCATGGAGGACGGCACTGCCCATGCATGCAGGACTGCCATGCCTCTCCTTGGATAAGTACTAACCCATCCCCAACCCACATGGTAAAGAAATGCCTAGTCATTGGGGCACCCACCAGTAGACAAAAAGGAGATCAAGACTGGATGCTGGAAAAAGCAATTCCAGCTCACCAGACAAGCTCCTGCAGGAAGAAACAGGCAGTTTTGGGAGCACCCTTCATCATGGTCATTATTTAGGTATTTTCTATCCCACAGTTTCAAGGTATTTAAAAATGTTAACGTCTGAAGCTTTACAATGGCTGTTGGAGTTTGGAAACCCTTTGATACCTGATTTAATAGGTAGGGAAACTGAGGCACAGCACAGTTTAAGAGATCTGTTCACAACAGGGTAGTGAGGCAGCCAGAGCTGAAACCCAGAAGTCTGGCTGCCCAGTTCCGTGTGCCAACTACTAGACATGCTGCCATATGCCGCAAACTACACAACCAACACCCACGTTCCCTACTAATGCTCATTACCATTCCTGTAAAGGCTGGCTTGTGTCCTCTGACTTCAGTCAGTGTCCATCTTGTTTTGGTGTCTGCACAGATAGTTTGTGTCCAAGGAGAAGTCTGGTTTTCACTGTCTGCTCAGCCAATTTTTGGAGGTTGCTCATAAGCAAAGGAGCTGCCTTCCCTGGTTCCCATCCCCCCTCTCCCAACCAGTCTGTATGCTGTCAGAGCTCACTGCCCCCTGAGTCACTGTATAAAACTCAAAGCAGAGAGCAAGGGCTCCGGGCAGCTGCTTTCATGCACCAGCGTGACCTGCACATCCCAGTGCCTGGTGATCACACGTATCTTGCAGTCTTCAAGGCAGCCTTTGATGGATGTGTTTCCCTGACTCCCTGCTTTAGGGGACTTTGAACACAGGGGGCTGGCTCTGCTCCTATGTACACTGGTGTAAAGCAGGAAGGATCTGCTGGAAATCAGCACTGTTACACTGATGTCAAGCCAGGAAAAGGCAGATCAGAATCAGACTATTTCTTAGGCTTCCCAATGCCCAGAAGGGACCTGAACAAATGAACTTCAGCTACACAGTTATTAAAACCGAATAGATAAGTAGGTATAAAGCCGGGGGGGGGGGGGGGGTGTCTGTGACAGATGATCTTCTAAAGCACTATGCAAGCCTTCACTGCATTTTCTTTGGAAAGGAGAGTTTTTATGTCCTGTTATGTGGATGAAAATCTGAGTCCCCCTCTACATGTTACCGGTATGGCACAATTACCTAGTTAATTGCACAATTACCTGGAGACCAGCTACACATGCAAAGTAGCTATCACACCATAAAAAAGCTTCAACCAGCTATGAACTTAGACCTTGAAAATGTGTAATAACTTTATAGCTGGTTGCTATCAAGCTTTAATTTGCACATGTAGCAGGGTTTCCCCTGTGGCTGGGAGTCCCATCGCTGACAGGATTCCCAACTGCAGGGGTGCACCATGCCCAGCATGAAGCCCCTGGGGATTGCAGTTGCTGCAGTCCCTAGGGCTTCAGGGTGTGGGGAACCCCAGAGGACTGCCATAGAATTGATCCTCCAGCCCCAGGAGTTTCCTGTATCCCCAGGGCAGGGGGATCACCCTAGGTGATCTTCTGGCCCCAGGGGTTTCCTGCATCCCTGGGGTGGGGAGACCATGATCCTCCTACCACAGGGTGTATAGGACACCCTACTGATAGGAGCCCCTCAATTGGGGTGCATGGGGCTCCCAGCTGTGGGAGCTTGCTTCTTACAAGGCTCCCCCTGCTTTGACAAAGAGGGATAATGGGATCTAATGCACAATCCCACGATCTCGCCTCCTGCTATGTGTGTGTGGCAAGGCAGAAGGTGTGATTGTGTGAATGGAGCATTAGATCCCATTGCATCTTTACCTGCACAGGTAGAGTGGGCCTTAGAAAAACATTGTTATCCAAGTCCCCAGAAGGAAGCACAAGGAAATTAAGGGGGATGGTTAGCTCAGTTGATCAAATGTGGTGTTAATAATGCTGAGGTTCCCTGGTTTGATCCTGCTATTGGCCATGAGTCTTCAGCCTTTAAGTTAGGAAGTGATTCTTCTGCTTTACTCAGTATTGGTGAGACCAAATCTAGAGTACTGCATCCAGTTCTGGGTGCTGCACTTCAACAAGGATATGGAAAAATTTGAGAGTCCAGAGAAGAGCCACCCACATGAGGAAAGGCTGTGTGACATGAGCCTCTTCAGCCTAAAAAAGAGAAGGCTGAGAGGGGACTTAGTAGCAGCTTACTGCTACATCAAGGGAATACATCAAGGGCTTGGCGAACAGCTGTTCACCAGGGCACCCTTGGGGAAAACCAGCAGTAATGGCCACAAACTCCTGGAAGACTGTTTCAGGCTTAGCTCTAGGAAAAACTTCACAGCTAGGGTGTCCAGACTGTGAAATAAACTCCCTCCAGGTGCTGCAATCACCTACCCTGGAAATCTTCAAGAGGACACTGAACAGTCACCTGACCACAGCTGTCTTTTTTGCCTAGTGCAGGGGGCTGGACCCAATGATCTTTTGAGGTCCCTTACAATTTATGAATCTAGGATTATAACTCGGAAAGTGTCCTGGGTCCCAGGCCGCTGATCTATCCTCAGGTGCAATATACACCCTATTTATTTTGAACTTACTTTGAGAGATGGCTGAAAGGGTGAGTGCTCACTTAAGTGTCTGGATATTGTCTCCTCTTGGATTCAGGGGGCTTGGGTTCATCTCAGCTGAGGCAGGTGCTTGTGCGGGACTAGGGAAACAGACAGCTTAATAATAGTCATGTTAACTGAATTACAGAGGCTTGGCTAGGGTGAGGCTGAGGTCTTGGGAAGAAACATCCATCAGCCCCAGAAGGGCCTGGGGAGCTTGACCAGCCCAGTGCATCTTTTTTCCCAGACACTGAGGAATAATGCGGAAGAAGCTAGTTCTACTACCAGGTGCACAATAGATAAGTGTACAACCTGAGACTTTCAGGCTGGTGGCCTGATACTTCCTTTGGCAAAAAGAATGAATAAATCCATACAGCAGCCTCATGCAATGCTTCAGGATTATCTTCTTTAAAGGGACATGGCTCAGGCCACACTGCAGGGGGTATACCTCCTTCAATCATGCCACATCCTATCCACAGGTACCAAATGCCAATGATGTGGAATATATTGCCAGAAGGGCTGGGCTTGCATGTATGAGACTAAATGTAGAAGGGTAGTACTGTATGCACCCTGCACACATGCCAAACCGCAACTACGTTCCATTTTTTGGCATTGGGCATGTATGGAGTAGTAGTGACTGGGTAGGGAATATGTTCATAGCAACACTCTTGGCATGGGCAGAGGTGGTACAGACACGCCCGGTGTGGTATTTCCTTTATTGAAAAGGATTTTTTTTTTCCATTGGTTTCCTACAGCTCCCACAGAAACCCCCGTACCACAATGGAAGAAACCCCAGGTTTACTCGAAACGAACCCCACTCCTGTACATGCAAAGGAGAGTCTCTCTTCTTGAATTAGGAAGTGTTTTCCTACTATTTATATGAGCAGGGAGCTCATTTCCAAGGACAGGGATGTTCATGGGAGCAAAGATGTTTTTATGGGTTTTGTGGAGACATTTTCCTTTGGATTGACAAATTCCCCAGAGGTTGGAAACTCAAAGCAGCAGCTAGTGGGCTCCTGTGTGATACCCAGGGAAGGAAACTGCCCAAAAACAGAAAGGGAAACCAACCAAATTAATGTCATTGCCCAAGTAAGGGCTGTCTTATCCAACTGGCCGCCTGCAGGCTGTATGCAGCTTGTGAGGGGTTAAAGTGTGACCCTTGGGCATTTACCCTATTATTGCTGCCCTTATTGCTCCAGCTGCAACTTCCTGCCTTTGCCCCAGAGGGGAAGACAGTGCAGCAGCATCGGGAGCTGAGAGTCCAGGACTGCACCATGGGAGAGAGGCCATGGATGAGGATCACATGTGTGTGTGGTGGGGGGAGGGGGATTGCACCCTGGGGTGTAGCAGTGGAAGGGGGGATCATGCTGGTGCACACTGCAGTAGTAGTGGAGAGGAGTAACATCTGTGCAGCCCACACAGCATACAACCCCAGTGGTGCAGCTCTCAGGCATATGGCCCCCAGGGGCTCAGAGGTTGGACAGCCCTGGTCTAAGTGGATTATGAAAGAAAGCTGACAAGGTAGTAGGTGCAAAATGAATGGATGAAATTTTAAATCTCTTTCCTTTTAAATGGTTCCTGGGTGGGATTCACCAGTGCTGAAGGGAAGTTTGCCCCAAGGACATTCCTTCTATTCCAGCAGGTATGAAATTGCTTCTAGCCAAAACCAATCAGTCAGTTCACCCAACACTGAAGGTCCACTGATGGACATCTATGTTAGTTGTGTGACTGATTTATGGGCATAAGTGGGTACATAGAAACCTCAAACTGGGATTAGGAGGCTTGAGTGCTGACATGAGTAATCACATTCCCCCCATCTGGCATCGTCTAAAGTCCCCACTTCTAAAACAGACCCCCTCCCATCCTACTTTTGAGACTTCTGTTGCAAAGCTCTGTGGATAGTGCCCTGAGAGGCATTATCTGGAAGAGGGTCTTTAGTCCCCCAGGCTCCTGCTCTGGGAGCTCCCACTCCCTGCTTCTTCCTAAGGAGCTCTGCCTTCCCCTCACTCTGATCTGGGGTATCTGTGCTTCTCCCCCCCATAGGTTTGGTTTCAGAACCGGCGAGCAAAATGGAGGAAGCGAGAGCGATTCGGTCAGATGCAGCAAGTCCGCACCCATTTCTCAACAGCCTATGAGTTGCCCCTCCTAACCCGAGCGGAGAACTATGCCCAGGTGAGTGTCCCCTCACACTACCCCACCCCGGCCTCCCACTTATCCTCTGTGCAGCCTCTTTCAGTTCCTCCTGCTCAAACCCAAAAACTAGTCTGGCAGTGGTGTACTGGAACAAAGATGGGAGTGGGATCAAAGCCAGTTCCAGACAACAACTGCCTGATGAAGCACCTGCTCCTCCTCCCTCCCATGAGATGGCTCTTTTTCTGTTAAGACCCGTCCTGCAGTGGTCCAGTCACCATCACAGCCAGCAGCAACTTAGCTCTGTTTAGTTTCTGCCAGTTAAAGCAGTACAACCCACAGCAACATGTTTTCTATCACACTTTTCAACTGTTAAGACCTACCTTGTACTGATGTCTACACAACAGTTAGCTGATGCTAGCTAGGCAGGCAGCACAGTGCAAATAAATATATGAATGGTTATACAACTCACCCCTACTCTTAGCAGTGGGCTGATTGGTCTGGATCTCCAACACCCTAATATAAGGCTGCCCTAGATAGCCTCCTTTACGTTTGATACCAGCCCCACACAAAACAGAGTGGACAGTGACTCATGTGCCACACTTCAGTGATACTAGTTATTTTCTGTTCTCTCTGAATTCTTACATTGTCCTCACCATTGTGTTACTGCAACCCCTAACACCCCGCTGAGTGTTGTTGCAAAGGGCCTGTAGATCATGTTTGCACTGTTCCCCTGGCAAGATCAGGAGCCCCACTGAGAAGTTAGTGCCACCTATTGACTCCTGCTTGGTACACACCAAAGCACTCTAGATCTACTAGTGCCAATCTAGGTCTCTCTGTGTCGGGCACACTTTGCATATGCTCCAAGCCAGCTATCCTGCCTAACTTCTAAGCTCTGGCCTGCACGGAGTGGGAGCAAGGAGCCAGGGCTTACTTCTTAGTGGCACTTGAAGGCTTGGCAGAGAGTCAGCATACACATGACTTTAATGTCAGCTTTAAAAAAAAATCCCCCCTTGTAACCCTAGCCACTTCCTGAAACCAGGAGGAGCCATTAGGCATCAGCTTGTCCTTCTGGACCACAATGTTGTAACAGCTGTGCACAGGTTTGCTGGTGATGCTTTCAGGAAGGCTTCCCAGCAAGAAGATCTTTGCAGTCATCTTCCTCAGGCAGTGATGGGTGCAAACATGCTTGAACACAGATCCCAGACTGCAGAGTCCTGGGGAATGGACTGTGAGAAACAGTTGAGGCTGGCCGAGGCAGTGGTGGAAAGACTCATTTTTCTATTTCTAACTGCATGTTCTGGGACCCCTGTTGGAACAAGGCCCAAACTGCAAACCTTAGGACAGAATGGGACACCAAACCCTGCTCTTGTCTCTTCTACCTATCTGTGGTTTGGCCGCCGTGAGCACAGGTTCTTTAATGCATTTAGGTTTACAACACCCTTGTGAGGGTGGGAAGTCCTATTACCCCCATTTTACAGCCAGGAAACTGAGATACATAGAGGCTAAGTGGCATGCCCAAGATCCACACAGAAAGTTTGTTGCAAAGCTGGCACTTGAAGCTGAAATACTCAAGTCCCAGGGTACCATTGAAAAAGATGGACTGATCTTTCTTTCACAGTGCCCTTTCTTAGAAAGCTCCCAACAGCAGGACCCACTCATAGCATAGGGCTGCTACCTGGGTGTAAGCGTGGCCCCTCAAGCCTCTCAGTTCATCCCACTGAGTTTTGTCTTCTGTCACACAGGATCCAGGCAAAGCCAAGGTTTGCCATGTCAGATGCTTTCAAGCGTTCTCTGATCTGCTGTGCCTCCCCCTCCCTCTCCAGCCCCAAGCTGTCAGATACAGGCTTGGCCCTTCTGGAGAGCACCGCATGAAAGCTCTCTTGAACTGAGGCCAAGAGTGCTTGGCCTTTCCCCTGCTCAGCTTCCCTTTTGGGATGGAAGAAACAAGAGGCCCTTACCACACAGCGTAGAGATACCAGAGGCATCTTTCAACCAGAGGACGCTCTAGGCAGCACTTTGCCACACTCTCTCATCTTCCTTTGCAACTTTCATCACCTCCCTCCCCATTTGCTGCTCCCCGCCTCCCCCAACCTCAAAAAAATGTAGCTTGCAGGAGGCAAAAGGTCAGAAGTGGAACAGGAGCACGTGGGGCAGCCGGGCTGTGGAATGCAGGGCCTGCTGCACCGCCTCTCCATCTGGATCCTCTCCTGCTGCTTCCTTTCATCTCACACTCCCCCCTCAACGCACCTATTCCCTGAAGAAGGGCCTCCTGCTGGCAAACACCAAGCTCCTCTTTTCTCTTCTGCAATGTCAATTTGCTTTATTATTAAGATCCAGGCCCCAGATGGCTGCACGCTTGGCTCTGATGTGCAGGGACCTTTGCTTCTTTTACAAAGGCCTCTCTGAAAGCAGCTAGTGCACACTGGCAAAAAAGAAAGAGAGCAAGGGCTCCCCATTCAGCATGCTTGCCAGCTCACATCACCTGCCTCCCCCCACCCAACAAGCATAGCAGAGTGCTCCAAACATTCATAATTGTGGGTTATGGTATCACTTAGAGGCCATAATCTAGATCAGGGACAGAGAGTACAAAGGACTAGATAAGCACTAGAGATGGTGTCTGCTCCAAGGAGCTTGCAATCTAAATGAACAAGAAAAAGGAGCTGTAAGGGAAACATGAGCTACTAGTGGCTCAGTATCCCCATCAGGTCAAAGTCAGAGCCCTGGTCTTTAATCCCAGGCTGCTGCTCAGTTTCATAGACTGGAGGCCTTTCACAAGTAAGTCCCAAACCAGTGCTCCAAAGCTAATCCACTTGCTTCCCTAGAGCCACACCTGCTTTCCCACTGGGTCTGAACATAGGCTGACTTCTTCTTAGCAGTTGTTCTAGAGAATCTCCAGCACTGGCAGGTTTTAAGCACAGGCCAGACAAGCATCTGTCTAGGAAGGTTTATACAGGGATGGTCCTGCCTTGAGCAGGAGGTTGCAGTAGAGGACTCTTGAGCTCTGTTTTTTCATGATTCTGAATTTAGGCCACATGAGAAATCCAGGACAATCTGGTTTACCAATAAACAATTCATTCCTGCAGGAGAGACTTACCTGTAAGGGGGTTTTCTTAAAGGTGAATATAATGTCCTGCTGATGTTCTTTCCTCAGTCCAGCTCAGAACTTTTGGACGAAGAAAGAAGCAGGTCTTACAGAATCCCTTGCAAGTTTTTTATAGAACCCAGCATATACTGGGAAAGGATTGGGATCAACCAGATTTTATTAGGATCCTCAAGTAGTGCAGACAGCATCCATAAAGATCTGTCTGATTGAGTGAGGCAGCTTTAGCTCCCTTGGCATGTAACAAGGAAATCAGACATGTTTTCCTGCATGAATCAATCCATGATCTAAATTCTGTATTTCCTTGGCCAAAGGCCAGACCATGCTTCTGGGCTTTGCTGTTTGCCACATGGGGCTGGGAAGGGATTTCCACCCCCCTCCTGTTGCTACCTGGCTCAGGGGTTCCTTTTTTTTTTGCCTTCCTCAGAAGCATTGGGTATTGGCTGCAGCCCAGGCTGGGGACTTTGTCTGGGATGTGCCAATGCTCCTGCAGAGGTGCATCCCAGAGGCTCCAGTTAGAGGGTCTTGCCCCTAAAATTAGGGTATCAGACCAATCACCACATTTGAGGTCAGGAAGGAATTTTACCCTATGATCAGACTGGTATAGACAGTGGGGATTTTTTGTCTTCCTTTGAAACTGGGGGTGTGGCCATCTTCCTTGGATCTTGCAAGCATATTTTAAGAGCCCTTGCAGCAACAGGATGTTGGCCACTACTGTCTTTTTGCTTTACCTGTGGCAGGTTAGGATGCTATGCCTTGTGATTGTGACAGGGTTGATTGTAATAGGTTTAGCAATAGGTTAGATGAGGACAGTTTTAGTAATAGGTTAGACAAGGACTTGTATAGGATGGGTTGGATAGAAGCTCATGATCCTGCTTCAGGCTGGGGATTGGACTAGATGACTTCCAGAGGCTCCTTCCAGCCCTATTTTTCTCTGATCCTATGATATGCCCTTATTAGATCCTATGCCAGGCAGGGAGCTGCTCTAGGTAGTGGGGGGTGGGCATCAGTTGTTACATGGGAATTGTAATACCTTCCACTCATAGAAGTAAAGCACAAGCATCTCCTTCCAAATGAGCCCCTGCTAGTAACCAGTTCTGAGGCTGCTGTGAGTCCCTCTGGAGCCTTTTCTTGAAACCAGGAGCCCTGTAGCCAATGCTCATAACTGTATTTCTCTTGACTGTGTGGCCCTTTCTTGACTGAGGCAGATTTAATCTGAAATCTACACAGACATATGGAGTCCTCCATTTAATCTTGATGTGCCCCACCCCCCATCTGATCAGAAACTTTGGAACACATATAAGTAATTTCTACTCTTTGTAGTTAGACACACCATAAGGATATTTCTCAGGAAAGTTGCCAATTACTTAATTAATTAATTAATAAAGAAGAGACCAACTTTCAAGGGAAGTCAAAGGAAGGAAGAGCCTAGGGAAGAGCAGGTGGAAACCAAAAAGGGAGTGTAACTCTTTAAGCTATATAAGCACTGCCAGGTGACAGGCATATAGTGTGGTTGCATGGATGGATGACTTGACTGACAGCGAGTTGCAATTAACCTTCCGGGAATAATTGATACAAAGAGAGAGGGTTCCACTGCATTTTACTGCTGACTGAGGATCTTGTATAGTTGTGTTCTTTTTAACTCAGAGAGTCCTCCTTAACATTTGCCAGGTGAAGGATGGAAGGAAAGTTGACAGACAGCCCATCTCACTTTGCCCTGTATAAACCAGCATCCTCACTTCTCCCCTTATATGTCACCCTCCTCACCTTCCAGCAGCCTCCCCTCCCACTGCTTTACTCTGCACCCCGTATACATAGAGAAGAGATCCCCCCTCCCCATGAGAGAGCTTCTTCTTCCCAGCTGCCCTTGAAACCTCATCAGCTGCCTCTCCAGCACAGGACTGCTTCTGGGTTCCATGGCAGGAACTCCTTACCTTAGCATCTCGTGTCTGGCTGCTTCCCTGTGTAAGGCACAGGGCAGGATCCAGCAACATGTCGAGCTTTCATGTGGGCTGCAACATGGGGAATTTCCTTGTAGCAGGAGCATTGAGCTGGACTGACCTAGTGGTCACTGGTCTCCTCTTGCTTGACAGCCTTTTCCCAGACCTGAAAATTAATCTCAATAGTGTTAAAACAGGGGTGCCAAAGATATGGCCTGTGGCCTGGATCCAGCCTGCAGAGCTGGATTGTTCGGCCCTTGACACTGGTATTCCATCCCTGCCCTGGCATATGGGATCTAGCACCCACAGTACTCACTCTCACTAGTCCAGGACTGAAGTCCAGTGAGGGTGTGCTACATGCAGTGTGGGTCCCAGAGCAGGCAATGAAGGCAGCACAGTCCTCAACCGGCCAAAGCAAGTGCTGGATCTGGCATGCAAGGGGGGGAGGCTGAGGAGTGCTCCATGGCCCCCCCGCATGCCAGAACCAGTGCCTACTCTGGCTAATCCAGGACTGTACGTCATGCAGCACCTGCTCTAGCTGGCCCGAGACCACACAACACAGCACCTTCTTCAGGCCAGCTGGAGCGGGCACCATGTGCAGCTCATGTCCCAATCCCGCCACAGCAGGTACCATATATGGCACAGTCCCAGACCAGCTTAAGCGAAAACCGCGGGCACTGAATACAGCATGTTGGGAGTGGGGAGGAAGGGAGGGTCTGTTGGTCTAATCTGCCCTGCAGGGCCAACCCCATACTGTTCATCTGGCCTCTGGACTGGTCCCATGCCACTCATTTGGCCAAATGAGTTTGGCAACCCTGGTGTAACACTTCTTGGTATTAGCCAGTACCTGAAGGGTTAAACACATTTTCAGTGCATTGTGCTGTGCAAGATGCTGTGGCCTGAATTCTCCTCCAGTGTTAAAGCCCTGTCTTCCCCAGTCATATGATGACTGGCTGTGGATTCACACATTCCCTGTTGGGTCTCATGATGTCAAGGAGGGACAATGATTTGGACTAAACCAGCAGTTGGCAGCCTTTTTGCAGCAGTAGACTGGAGCGATCCAGCGTGGGTCCAAGATGGGCCAGCAGTTCTCCATCACCTGGCTGTAACACGGAGCCCCCTTCTCCCCCCACCCCACATCGCCAAAACTCCCCAAGGCTGTGGGCCAGATTAGTCCATACTCACACACTGTCTCTGGAAAATTTTCTTGGATGTGGGCCTGGATTTAGTCCCCAGGAGTTCTTCCCTTCTGCTCATACACTTTTCCCTTTTCCAGTAGTTACTTGTGCTTAGTTTGCTGGCTTTGCATTCTGAGGCGCATGTAGCCAACCCAGGAAAGCCTCCTGACAGGAGAGGGCTGCTGGTAGCATTTATGTTTTAACACTTCCATATCTGTAATGCAGTTGTTGTTTTAAACTAACAATTCCAACAACCACAAGGCACCAGTACCCAGCTCTACAAAGGTCTTGTGTAGGCAACCTAATTGCCATTGAAACTAAATGCCTAGAGGTCTTGGTGAATCCGTTCCTGAGTGTTTTAGGGGCCGTGGAAGCAGTTTTGAACCGTCCCCAAGATATCATATCCAGTAGCACTGCAAGATATTTAAAGATGAAGGGACAAGGTGCCTTTCTGTTGCTGGTCTTTGCTTCAAACCTAGGCTGGGTTGGCAGAGGCTACCAGATGGGCCTTTGTGAAATGAGTCGGTAGTTCCCAGTCCATCATTTTGTAGCTATGTGCAATACTACAGTTGACATTGGCTGGCTTCCCAAAAGACAGTGCTAGCTGGAAGACTGATGGGTCACGGGCCATAGACCCTGACAGCCTCCCTTGCCTCTAAAGGTTCCCCCTATGGGTCAGGGTTGAGGTTTACTAGCAGACGGGAGATGTGTGGAAGTCGCCTGCACTGTTCCTTCCTGTGCTGTACCTGTTCTTCCCTCTGCAGGGCTGTCACCAGTCCAGCCAAGAGCCTCCTGTGTGAGCTAGTGCTGACGTTTCTTTTCCTACCCCAGATCCAGAACCCATCCTGGATTGGGAACAATGGTGCTGCCTCGCCTGTGCCTGCCTGCGTGGTCCCCTGCGACACGGTGCCCTCCTGCATG
The DNA here is from genome assembly GCF_000455745.1 of Alligator sinensis. Taxonomy (NCBI): domain Eukaryota; kingdom Metazoa; phylum Chordata; order Crocodylia; family Alligatoridae; genus Alligator; species Alligator sinensis. The sequence continues at coordinate 1,231,643 of NW_005842313.1, forward strand.
TCCCCCCATGCTCACCCCCACGCGGCCGGTGGAGTCTCCGAGTTTCTGAGCGTCTCCAGCCCAGGCAGCCACGTGGGACAGACTCACATGGGCAGTCTGTTTGGCACTGCTGGGATCAGCCCGGGCCTCAATGGCTACGAGCTGAACAGTGAGCCGGACCGCAAGACCTCCAGCATCGCAGCCCTGAGGATGAAGGCAAAGGAGCACAGTGCTGCCATCTCCTGGGCGACATGACAGAGCTGCGGCCAACGCCCTGCAGACACTGATAGAGCAAATGGGGACAACCAAATAAATCCATCCGCTTGGACTCAAGACAGCCATTGCCTCCTTGGAGATCTGCGTGCAGCACTTTTAGCTACCCTAGGCATGTAGAGTACATATGTTACCGTAAGAGGAGTGTTACAGGCATACACATGGGCAGCTCCCAGGTTCCTGGGATCAGGTGGGATAAAAGGAAGGTGCGGAGTTTCACCTCTCCCAAAGAGACTTGGCTTTCCTTCTACCACAGGACACTCTCTTGCTGCCATACTCATGTTGCCAATGACCAGGGCATTTTTCTCCCTGCTCCTTTTCTGACACCAGATCTAACTTGCCACAGAGCTAGAGCTGCCAGTCATTTCCAGGTGATTTCTCTTCCCCTCATACAAAGTTGTTAAGATATCATTATTCTCATCCCATTTGTTCTGCCCTATATAGAGCCTAGAGGCACCAGCAAGGAGGCATCTTCTAGGAAGCCCCAGAGCTCTTGGCCTCTAGGCAGGAATCACAACTCTTAGCTTGAATGGGGAGGGTAATCCTGGCTGGAATGCAAGTGCCTTTGCCCCCATCTCGTCCTGCCCTTGATTTTTTCCATCTTGCACAATCTTAGAAGAATCAAGGAACTGTGTAGTTTCTTGGGGTGTGGTGGTGGTGGTCCTCCCAACAGAGCACCTCGAAGAGAGAGATGAGTGCCACCTTTGCTGGAAGGCTTATCCTGTAACCTCAAGTGTTAGCTCCTATACCCCACCCCCCTTCAGTCTCCCTCCGTTCAGAGTAGAAGGTGATTTCCAAAAGTGGTCCTTTTTCTTGCTTTTTCAAAAATTTTAGGGGTGAAGTACCCAGTAAGCTTCACACCCGCCTAGGAAAAAAGCTAACATTTATAGTGTTTGCTTTACTGAGCAGAGATCCATAGTGGGGAAGAGACAATAAGCCTGATAGTTTTCTTCTCTGTTTATTCGGTCAGCAGCTACTGCCTTCTACCTACAATCAGTCACTCAGTTAAGTGCAGCTGTTGGGCAGGCCCTGTCCAGCACGGGCCTGTTGGTATCTGTAGCAGAAGTGAGATTCCCTTGAAAAATGGTTCTAGCACTAGCACACACCTGGTTTCCAGCTTGGATGCATCTGTGGAATCCTTCAACAACCGTCCCTACCCCCCCGCATCCCTCCGCCCCACACAAGATGCAGGATTAGTATGTCTAGTATTGTTATATATAGCAGAGTACCCCATACGTAACAACCATCTCCAGGCATCTCCCCAGCAGTCGAGGGAATGTGGCCTCCAGTGCTCATCCTCTTAAATTCCAGTCAGCAGGGAGAAGAGTGCAGAAGAAAGGCAGAACCTCCTGAACAGTCCATGTCCTCACAGTCTGGGGGGTTTCTTGGTTTTTCTCTCTAATTCATATTGGGTGCATCTACACATGCCTTAAGGCTTTTTCTAATGAGCATTACATTTAGTACCTCCAATGTGAGGTACTAAAGAAATGCACATTAGGTGCCGTAATGCACAGTAACAAATACGCACAGTTTTTAAGTGACATGTAATGCACTGTAGTCTAGTTTACTGCGCATTAGTGTAATTGCACGTTTTTTTAATGTGAAACTTCAATGCACAGTAAAATAGGCTACCACGCATTAAAGTGTACATGTAGATGTGCCCATTTTGTTTTATTACCAGCATCATTAATTGACTTTGGGGTGAGCTCCCCCTCCAGAGCTAAGTCCTCCTCAGATTTTCCAACAAGTCCATGGTACTTGGTATAATCTCCAAACCTGCCTTTATACTATCACTTAAACACAATACTGCTAGATTTGACACAACACTAAAGACAGGATGGAGTGATTCTGGTAGTACTCATCCTCCATACCTGAAGCAATTTAATCAACATGGGTTGGGTGCATCTGCCCATGAAAATAAGAAGCTGCATCATAGCTTCATCACTCATGCTCTCCCAGGGATCTGCTTCCACGTTGATTTGAGGCTTATGTTTGTATGCAAGTCTAGTGATTTCAGTAGCATTACATCTGGATGAACTTGGCCTACCATATTTGAGCCAATAGATTGGGCTGAGGATGCTAATTCTTTTGAGACAATTGGTGAGTTTTTCTGTTGGAGAACAACAACATTAAGAAACAAGTTCCAAGAACAGTCTCTGCTACTTAGAGGAAGGCTTCATTTCCTTTAAGCAGGATCATCCCACTGGTGTTCTGGGCAGGGTAATGCAGAATTTTCCCATGTATAAAACTAACAGTGTCCCTTTGGCCTCTGTTCTTCTTGGGAGTCTTGTTTCAATACATTTTGGAAAATCTAACCATGAGGCTAAATATTGGACTATTATAAATGTAGGTTCCAAGCTAACTATGTGTATATAATATATTATTTATGTAGTGCCTCACTGTTGCTGTGCACTATATAAATGATACGGCTATATTAATCTAGCATTAATATATATTTATCAGAATAAGCAAAACTAATACTCCTAGCTCATTTTTTCCTCGAAAAAGTAGGGCTGGTAGAATGCTAAGGGGATCTTTACTCTGTGCTCGCAGGAAAGATGTCACATACGTATCCAGAAGACTCTGCAATAAGGTGTCTTCAGTCAGGGCTAAGTGGCAAAATGTTCCTTGCATGGGAAGCTGTTTGGGTTTTTTTATTTGCTAAAAACGGTGCTGATTGCCACACCAGGCAATTAATTACATTGGAAAAACTGCCATTCTAGTGGTTGTATTAGAGGCACTGTCCAGGCATAGACCACACTTAAATTTAAATCCTTCTTACCCCTCTCCTGAGCTTTCTTATGTTAATAAAAACACCTTTCCAGAATAAAAATAAGAAGGCCCAGATAGTGGAAAAGAATCCAGGACAGTAGATCCAGTGTCCTGGGAGAGGCCCCTGGGTGCCCTCACTTCATTCCAGTCCAGATCTAGGCCCTTGATTGACTTTTCCACACATACAGTTAAATTGCTTTGTTTCTGCACCGCTTCCTGCTTGGCCAGTGATGTTCATGTGGTTGGTTTCACCTTCTAGCTTTGCTGTACTAGCTCAGATCTCTTCTGTTTGGGTTGCCAGCTCTGTGCAAGAAGGGGCATTTTTGCACAGATTGGTGTTTCTATTCTCTGAGCCCATTTCTAGTTGGTTTCATATTCATCCATTTTGTTCTTAAATGAATGTAGTTAGAAACCTAATTGTCCAACTACACTGGGATAGCACGTACCTCTTCTTAAAACCACCTTAGTGGCACTGGAGAGATTTTGTAAATCAATAAATACTTTGGCCACCACATATCCTCCCCCTGCCCCGCCACTAGAAAAGAATAGGACTTAGTTGCTGAATGTAATGGGGATCCTTTAGTGAGACTGCTTGACACAGACAGGCTCTGTGGTTCACTTTGCCTGCCTAGTTCCCATCTAGTTCTACTCATGGTCACCACCACAGTCTGTGCAAAGCCTGGCCTGATCTACAGTCACGGAAGGGCTTGAGTACACTACCCAAGCCAGCTGTAGTTGTCCACCTGCTAAGGCTCTGCATCAGGAATGGAGCACCACTCTCCTCCTACATACCCCTAACTTCACACAATTTGCCAAAAAGATGCTACATTTGGGAGGATATCAAATCTTGCCCATACATTTCAGCTAGAAGATGATGTTTGGGGACAGCCTGAGATGAAGTGAAACCTGACTTTTTCTACCTCTCCTCATCAAATCTGTGCTCCTCTTCCTCCTTCTCCTTTCATGAGTCTCACAGTAAAAATGGCCTTAACATAAAACCTCCTTTATATGTCACTGAACAAGAATTGCCCGTGGCCCTATTCTAACCAGGGGCAATGACCAGGAAGCGACTTTGTTAGTAACTGAATGCTGAAAGCTGAATAGCACAACAAGCCTCCTTCCTCAATGGCAGGAGACACTATTGTGCAATACGGGATAGATCACGGGTACATGGGAAGGACCTCTTCTAGCTCCATTTCATATACAGTACAAGGAAAAATGGTGTACAGAATAATAGCAGGAAATAGTAGCAAGTAGGCAAATTAACCCCTCTTTTTATAACTGAGGCAGCTTTAAAAAGGCTGTGATGGGACAGTTTAGGCCTGATTTTGTAAGCTGCTGAGCCCCCTCCATTCCTCAAGGTCAGTACAAGTTGAACAGGTTCTAGGAGTACTAGGGGTGTCTCTGTTGAGATCAATGGGAGTTTTTAACTGTACTTCACCCAAGCCATTAGTAACTTGCAGGATGAAGGTTTATATGCCTTGATTTATTAAAGACAGTTATTTTGAGGAAACAGAGAAGTGACACTGGCATAGCATTTCAATCCCAAATTTTCTTTCTCTAAAATCCTTGTGCAAAATACCCCATTGACTCATTAGATTTGTGCTACAGCCAACCAGTCTTGCCCATCTCTGGGGCATGGAATTATAAGAGCTGTGTTGAAGAGGGGGGCGGCGGGACAAGGTGGGCAGTGTCCATTGGAAGAAATAAGTGCCATTCAGTGCCTCCAGCTACTTATAAGTACTTCTGCTTGCTTGCACTCTCTTTCTCTCTCTCTCTCAATCTGGAGCTGCCCTCTGAGTGCCATTCCCCCACAAGGTCCTAATTCAGTGATACGAAGTGGAGCTGAAAGGTGGAACATTGTTACTTGAAAGCATTAGAGCCAGTTAATATATGTGTGTTATGGTGTGCATGCACACACACACACACACACAAAATTTTAAGAAACTCTTCAACTAGAAAAAAAAACTATTAAAAAATATAGAACTTTCTTTAACCTAACCATGGCTTATTTTGCCTTCCCAGTTATTGCATTGGTGATCCTTTCAGTCCTACCCTGCATCAGCTCATGACAGGGAGGCACCTTTCTTCTTGACTTCTTTCTATTCTCTTCGTGATCTTTTGATATTTTATATTTTGCTACCCTCTGTAACTGGAGTTGTGATCACCTAGCCTTGAACTTGCCAACCTTAAGCCTGCCTGTCTGCCCAATTAGAAATACAACCTTAAGCCTGCCTGCCCACTTAGAAAAAAATTACAGAACAGAGTGACAGGCATGACTGGAGATGGGAGTTTTCAGCAGCTGGTCAGGATAACTGGCTCAAGTGCCTAGGACCAGTGCCAGCAATGGTGTTTTGCTCTCTCCTGTGCTCTCTGCTGGCGACCCTAAAGGTTTAGAAAACTCCAGAGCAGCTGTGCCCTCTAGCATGAATCCAGTGCTCCAAGAGGAAAGGATACAGCAGCAGCCAGTTTTCTTCTGCCCATCATTAGAAACACAGAGAAAGCACTGAAGCTTGAAAATGGGAACAGGCCTAACAGCAGCATGGCTCCCAGAGCGTGTTAACATGTGGTCAGGCACCAACATCCATCCAACGACCTGGTAGCATTTATTAGTGGCAATAATGAATATTTACATAACTTAAAAAAATATTTCTTACATATTCCCTGCTCCCAGGTTTTCCAATAGTAGGCCCCAAAATGGCTCCTTTCTACCAGCCACCAAGAAGGGTGCATGGGTTTCATATAGATGACACTCAGAGAATACCTGGTTCTGTAAAATAATCAGATCATGGAGGGTAGGAGAGAACAGTAATGCATTTTCCCTCAATACGTGGCATGGGCATGGTAAGTTTCTGAAACTAAATGAAATTCCTCCTATTCTCCTGCCCCAGAACAGGTTTCTTAAGAGACCCCAGTGCTGGTGAAGCAGTCAGGCAGGAGGACTTGCTTTCTGCCACCCAGGAGGCTCCAAAATGCTGTTCCTGCAAGCTCCTAGTAGGCCCATGAACCATCTGCTGTGCTTGTTCTTTCCTTTAAAATACACTAATGAATTAAAGGTCTCATCTCTTTGGCACTAATATTGCTAGTTCCCTGTAACAATGGACTGAGAAATCAAGGCAAAGGCAAATTGGCTTAATCTGTTGCCTAGGTTTGAAATTTGTAACAAAGGTGTGGCCCAACAGATTGTAGCTGGATAACAACACTTAAAAGAACAAATCTAGGTGTGTGAGCAATAGTGCGGGTGTGTGCACATATGCACACACACACGTATAGGTGGCTGAACTGTGCGCAGAAGGTACAGTGTGAATGTGCAAGCTTGTATGCAGTGTTGTGTGCATATCCCATATGCCATCTCTGTGTTTGCAGTGAGTATGTGGATTGCACTGTACAGTCTGGATGTGGTATGTGCCTGCATGTGATGTGTCCATTTATATGGGGAGGCTTCTATTTTTTTTTTTGCGGGTGTTCCCATTCACTGAGTACCCCCAGACTTCGCAGTATGTTGTAAAACACTCTAAAAACAAACTAAGCTCAAAAGGTAGTTTCCTGGAAAGGGTTTCAAAAATAATCAAACAGACACAGAGGACTGTGTTTATTTTGCTCCTCTGACTGACACAGTAAAAAGCAAACAGACTGAATTAAGAATTAAATCCAAATGGGAACTGCGGCAGAATCATGCTGAAAATCAGGCAGCCAGTCTCAGCTTTACTAATGGTACTGCAGGGAGGCAAAAGATTGACCTTGTACCTTATTAACTCTTTGCTGGTAACATGATTACTTCCACCCCACCCCTCTCCACATATCTAGATAGATAGATAGAGCTAGGACTTTTATACTACTGATTTTGAAGGACAGTTTTCAATGTATAATAATATTATCAGTTTAGGTGTGCAGTGTTTGAAAGAGAGAATGGGAGAAAGAAAGAAAACAAACCTCAATCAATACTATTGTTCTTGTTGTAAAATATTGTAACCTTGTATAAACGCAACTTTTTCTTTAGCTTAACAGCCTGGGGTAGAAGATATTAAGAAAAAACATTAAAAACCAAAAAAAGTTCTGGGGAAAAAATGAATTTTAAAACGTATGAAAAAATATTGCAATGTGAGGTTTGTGCCATTCAATTTTAATGCCTATGCAGACATGTATTACAAGTTCATTACAGTGTAATATTAAAAAAGAGAAAACAGTCTTGCATCTTGGTTCTTTTTAATTTCTTTTTTTTTGGAAGTAAGTTATTGCACTTACAGTGTTTAGGGGAGTGGGGAGGGGTTGGACTTTCTGGGTGCTTTTTTTTTTTTAAAAAGAAATGAAATTGCTGGAGATGAGATGAGTTACCTACAGCATTGGCTGAGCGGATCCAAAGGTTGTTGTTGCTGTTGTTGTTGTGTTTGCAATAAACGCCTTCTCTTCTCTCCTCTCAACTGGAATCTGTCTGTTTTGTTCCTGACTCATGACAGATGAAATGTGATCAGAGGGGGCCTCTGAAATCTCACATTAATTGAAGTTGGCAAAAAATACTAACAGTGCCCTTTTGAACTGCTGACACAGTGCAGAATGGATTAGCCAGGGCTAGATTAACAACAGGTGGCAGCTCACAGGCCTGCTGCCTCTGCCCTGTACAAAGAGATGGTTAACAGCCAAAATCCAGACATAGGATCATCCTGCAAGCAAACTCAGAGCCAGCTACAAGAGAGCACTGTTAAAGGGGCTGCTAGTTAGCAAAATTAAGCTCAGGATCATAGGATCATTCTCATGATGCTATTTCTGCTAGAAGCACTCACACCTGATAACGACATAATACCGGGTCCTTCTCTAGCTCCTTTCCCTTTCTTATTTCTAAGCACTTCTCAAATATTAACACACTAGGCCATCGTATTCTATAGAAATAGGCATGTGACTTGTCCAATGTTACACAAGCCACTGACAAATTTGGAAATAGGACGCAGGAGACCTGACTTCCAGTCTCCAATCCATTGCTGCCTTTCAAAAAGCAGAAAAACCAGTGGTGTCAGTGTAGGAAATAGCCTTTAAGAGGGTCACTTGCTCTCATGTGTCAAATGTTCAAAACTCTAGTGAGTAACAGGAATAAGCCAATACCCAGATATGCTGCAAGTTTCGAGCAGAACCTGCATTTTACCCCTGAGCCCAGACACAGTTGAGAAACATTGCAGCCAGAGGTGTCACCAAGCAGCCCAGGAGCCCAGGGCACCTGCAACACACAAAGGCAGCTGCAATTTTTGACTGCAGGTGGCATGATCATGAGAAGTTTTTTCTGCTTCCCAAGTTGGCACCCAGGGCAGCTGCCTCAGTTGCCCCTCCCTCATTATGCTACTGACTCCAGCTGATATACTGTTCATAGAATCATAGAGAAGTAGGGCTGGAAAGGACCTCTAGAGGTCATCTACTCCAATCCCACCAAAGCAGCATCTTCCCTATCCAAACCATCCTATATAAAGCCATTATCTAGCCTCTTAGCAACTCCATTGCCTAACCATTATTGCAAATCTATGCAATGCATTGTGACCTGCACTGGCCTTTCTTATTCAATTAGCAAGCTGCAAAGCACCCGTTTAGATCAGACATGGAATAACTAATTTTCCAAATCACAAGGTACTGTGTAACAAAGATTCAGGATAACCCTGGTCTATTTCTTCCCTGTATCAGTCCACTTGCAGAAGAAAAATCCCTCCACTCCCTGAAGCTAGATTCTCCTGATGCTATCGAAGCATCAGTTTATCCTCTTTTCAAGGGTTAACATGGCCAACATAAAATTGGTCATAGCCTGGAAATCCCCATGGAATGATGGGATTTTTAATGAGCAGGATGAACCAGGGTAATGCTATCTATCAATTTTGGGCTAAACATACCTACAATAAAGCCCTTCCATTGAATCTTGCCTTTTACATTTTCAGAACACAGAACCAATTAACTTATCCACATAAACAGCAAAGGTAGTAAGAGATGAGGCCTTCCCAGAACCACCCCAATTCAGTGACAGAGCCAGCAATAGCACTCCACACTTCCCCAAGACCACACTCTATGGTGATATGCATTTCCCAACTATAACTGCAGAAGGAATTTAGGGATGTAGAAGGCAATTTCCTACAGGATAGTTTGGCTAGAATACAAAATTTAAACATGCCCTTTTTCTTGTGGTGTGCAGCCTTGCTCTATCAGAGATGTCTGGATATGTGAATGAAAAGCAATTCCTTCTGTAAACTCTTTTGGTCTGAAGATTTGGCTTCCCCTCTCTTTTTTAAAAGGTGATTAATATTAAATTGATGGACCAATCACAACCTCCACTTTTGAGAAAATGTTGTTAAATATGCATCTGTATGTGGCCATATGCAGCCTATGTGTTAAGCAGGGGCTGTCCAGCTGATGGCCCATGGGTTTCTCCAGCCACCCCTCCCACTGCTCTACAGCAGTGGAGGGCTTGGGTTGGTGGGGGGCACACACTGCCAGCACAGCATGGGCCAAGAGACTGACCACCACCCACGCAGTCTGCATGGTGGGGGGCAGTGGGGAGGAAGGTGAAAAGAGGATTCCTAGGAGCCCATCCTGTATCATATGGCCCATGTGCTATACAGCCCTCACTCTGTATTAAGGTGTTGCATTTAATCAGAGACAAATTAAAATGTATTACTTTTAAGGGACCTTCCACTTTCCCTGTTTTAACTACATGACATAAAAAATGAGGTTGTTACTTCATAATGAGAAAAAGACAGCTGCTCTAGTACTTCTTGAAGAAAGGCTTATATCCCAGAGCTTCTTGTGCCTCCACAAGGGTCAAGATAAAATTCCAGTTCTCAAAGTATCTTTTCTTCACCATGATGTCTATGAGAAGTCATCATATCTTGCATGCAGAAGCTTTGCTCTCTGCTATTAATCTTCCATGTACTTGTTTCCTCCTTCACTTCTAACATGTTTAAGTTTCAGGCACTGACCTTGCCTGAATCGACTTGAGCAGAGACAGAGATTTCTTGAGTGGAGGTAAAGGACACAGCACTTCACTTTTAAGTTTAGTGTGTGGGGGGCAGAAGGAGAAGCAGGCATGTGTAAGGGTAGGGGACTGTACTTCTTGCATGGTGGTGGTGCACTTACCATTGTTGAGGCATACCTGTAGCCATGCCAGAAATCCACTGCCTTCAAGCTAATTTGTAAATGAGAGCACATACTTATAAATACGATGGCAAGATCCATAATTCCTTCTTGTATAGATGTATACAGATGGAAAGAAACCTCAGCAGTCAAAGAAGTCCCATCCCCTGCATAGATGCAGGATTTGTTGTTTCTAAAGCATCCCAAATTGATTTATCCAGTCTCTTCTTGAAAGGAGATTCCACAACTTCTCTAGGAAGCTTGTGCCATTATCCTACTGCGTTTATGATTAGGAAGGCTTTCCTGAGATTTGATGTAAATCTGCTTTTCTGTTATATAAACTAATTGCCTGATGTGGCAAAAAGACCAATTTTTGCTCTCTCTTCTTTATGGTAGCCTTTCGAATATTTAAAACTGCTATCATGTTTTTCTGGTTGAACTTCATCTCAGAGCCGTGTGTGCCTGGTTATACTTAATATGTCCATGGACACACAAGAGCAAAAGAATTAATGAATAAACTGGAGAATATGGGAATACCATAAACCTTTTCATTTTTATGTTGCGTCATACATTGATTTTCAATAACTAACATCTCATGGGTGGGTGGTTCATTGCCTTAAATGAGTAGTCAGTCCCCAGCCAACTCTTGGGGTAGAGACACAAATGACATCAAGGAAAAAACTCCCACAAATGGCCCATGTGATTACCAGTCTTAAGGGGAAAAAAAAAGGCAAAATAGAGATGAACTCAGCTTCCTTACAGTGGTGGGGACAATGACATAAGAAGCTTGAACAGCAGCTTCCCACACTGAGCCGGTTGTGCAGACAAAAACCTGAAGTCCCTCTTAACACCTGTCTGAAAAATTTTAGGAGCACTGAGTTTGCTCTTAAGTAAGGAGCAGAGCAGGTGTGCACACAGGCAGTAAGCAACTAAGAGCTGGGAAAGGGTAACTGAAGCATTTCTCCCCCAGAGTTTGGCAGCTAATATAAAAAAATCCAAATAAAGGCCAAACCTGTGAGGTAGAAGGAATACTACACGGTTCTGCTCTACCATTGAAATTTCCCCCATTTGATGAGACAGGAAAGTTCTTGCAGAATTGTCACTCTGGTTTGGAAAGGAAGCAGTTAACCAAAAGCATTTCCCTTTTTTCCAAGTAAAACAGACCATCAAGGTGTTTGGGGATGGCATCAAGGACATTTGGAGAATAATTATTGGAACCATCTCCACAAAAATGGAGAGAGCAAACAGAGGCTCTTGCAGCCCTATCAGGCTTTCTTGTGGGAACACCTCTTTGGGACTGGCCACACTTTCTCAGGTGGAGAGCTCTCTGGCTGCTGCTAGCAACGTGCCAGTTTGGTTAACTCTCCCAACTGTTTGCTCATCCCTTCATGTAAAATATATCTTGTTCACGAAGCAGGTATCAGCCCAGCAGTTTTGCCTACATACAGTCTGAGTGACCTTGGTAAGTCACCACTTCTCTGTGCCTCAGTTCTCTCATCTGTAACAAAGATAATACTGACTCCCTTCATGAAGGGGTTTTGAGGCTCAGTGCATTTCCGGAAGCTATTCAGATACTACAGTGATTGGCATCATGAACTGAGAGTATGTATGCACCAAATACTATACATCCAGTAGAAGCTGAGGCTAAAAAACCCACAACCATCAAATATGAGGTCATTTTATTTTGGGGATGAACTGTGCTTTCATATACTATGGAATTATGCTATAGGATGCCTTGGTTTAAATGATACAAACGACAGCAACAGAAGAAAACAGAGGGAGGCAAGATGCACCTCGCCATCCTCAAATATTTGCAAACTGGTTTCTGGGAGCAAAGTCATTAAGGTTTACCTGTTCATTTGAAAGGGGTTTATAGGAAGGCCACACACCTTCCAGAGGAAAGGTGTGATTATTGGTGGCTTTAGGCTGTTGTTGCTGTTTGCATGCAGGGACTTCCTGGAAATACAAAGCTACAAGGTTGATCAATATAATTTGATGCCCCTGATGGTGTTTTCTCCACTGTCCTCAAAGCCTGCCAAACAGGCTGAAGCAAGTAATGGAGCCAGCTCAGCTTCTCCCAGTCTCCAGCTTGAACATCATCTGCTAAGGAACTGGGCAATGACTGGGGTTTTTTTTACTGTAAGGAAGAGGCTGCTGCTTGACAGCCTGTGGAAACATCCATCCTGCTAAAGTGGAAGCTACTGTTTGGTTTGGAAGAAAATGATTCTTGCAGTTTCCCTGGGAAATTGAAAATACGTAAGTCTTTGAAACAAATTCTGAGAAGACTGCAATATTTATACTGCTTCCAGTTCACATAATTACAGTTTATCTCCCTAGATCAGCCATGTGGCTTTCACTTCCTGCCCTATACTGTACCATAGTCTTCTTGTAAGAATAACAGCTTTCATGTTCCTACTCAGGAGGGGCTATATTTCATTGGCAGGTAAGTAGACTTCTGTGCATCACTGGGATCCTTCTTACGCAAAGGTGCTCTTACACAGTGGTCTAACAGACTGATTCCGGAGTGCATCCATACTGTGGCCTCGTTTAATGAAAACGGATGTGTAAGCATAATGCTCAGGAAAGAAAGATCAGCTTAGGGTCAGTATATTAAACTCCCAAATTAGTTTCCAAAATCAAATCTATAGGCGGTCATCAAAATAAAAGTAGCCTGCTTTTCAAAAGGGTTCAGTACCACCCCCCATGCCAGGAAAGGCATCAGGAGCTGTAGTACTGAATATCTTCATGCATCAGGCAGGTTGCTGTTATTCTGATGTCTGAATTACAGATATGAATAGTTAAACCATTAATAGCTATTACCTATAGCTAGGCTCCGTGGACCCCAGTGCAGCCACTTGCAGCCTCCCTGCTGCCTTCCGTGAGCAGCCCAGGCTCTGGGCAGGTCTCTGCTGCTGTCTGCCATGGAGCCCAGGCTGCTAGCAGCAGGCAGGCTGCAAACAGCTGCACAGCATCTGCAGCAGCTGCAGGGCCTGGCAGGGGCAAGGTAGAGGCTAGGTGGGTATGGGATGGCTCCCCCCAAGCCTGCAGCTCAGCCCCACAGCACACCCTGCCCTGTCCATGCCCAGGCCCAGAGAGGACCCGCTCGCCCGCTCAGCTTGTCGTGAGGTGCAGCCCTGGGGAGCTGCTGAGTCCCTGCCATACCTCAGGGGGCTGGAAGTGCCCTGTTGGTGCTGGGCGGGAGCAGCCCCACCATGCAAGCGAAGCTGGAGGTTGCAATACCAATTAGCTGTTTAACCACTGTCATTACAACATGTTAAACAGATTTTTTTTTAATTGGTATTTACAACCCTAGTCTGAATATGGATTCAGGACTCTACACTTAAGTAATCAAAATTAAAAAAAATGGCCTTCGAGACAGTAGGAAAAAAACCAGGTACTGCAGTGAAATCTCTTCAAGCCCTACAAGCTGAGGAGTGACAGACACTAAGAGCTGGGGACAGGTCAGCAGTAGTAGTTCATAGCACTGGAGAGTGAATCTGCATGTCTCGCAATTAGCTAACAGAGCCGGGAGGTAGACTGCAGAGCAAGTCGATGATCATGTGAAGGGTGGGTAACACTAAATACGGTATGTATCCATTTGACTTGTGCAACTGCTGGGTGACCCTGCCTACTTGCTACAATTCATCCCACTGCAAAAAACAAGGTGCACTCACCATCAGAGAAATGCTCTTACTGAAAGATATTGGCACCATTCAGAGTTACGGAGACATTAAAATAGGGATAGATATTTCTGAAGTGTGTTGTAGATAATTGAGATTTAATATAGATTTATTTAGCATGAAGAATTTATCAATGAAGTTTTCTTTTCAGAATATTTCTGTTGGGAGCATATACAATCATATCTGAAAAAGTGAAACAGCATAAAGACCCTTTAGAGATAAGTTTTCTTTTAATATATATTATCAGTATTGGACGACTCTGATAAAATAAACAAGCTGATTAGCTGACAATGACTGATGATGAAATCATCCCAATTTAAACATAAAAACACTTTGCACTTTTTAAAGTTTTGCATCATCTTTAAAACACAACAATTATAAATGGAATGGGGAATTAGCCCAGGCTACAGAACTGTCAGCTGCCCAACTTTACAGTGAGGTCATTTGTCATGTTATAAAACAGAGACACAGTATCATTACAAAGAAGAGACTGGGGTATAAAACACAGCTGTAAAACACTGCAGGACAAAACGTGACAGTTTTAGAGTCACTGGCTCTTGAGCACATCAAGGAAGGAACACTAGTCTGTTAGTGCCCACCATCTTCTGACTGCTGCCCACTTTGAGATTCAGCACTATAACATCAGCTTACATGGGTAAGTCACCTTCTCCTTTTATTTCTAGGCCACCATATTCCCACCACCAATCAGAAATCCTCCTTGTCCTTTAACTGTCTGTGCCAAACCTACATGTAGGCTTTGTCTATGAACTTGGGAAAGAACGAACAGACCACAGCAGCTTCAAAACTTTGTCATCCTGAGGTCAGCTCCAATTCATGAGCATAATTATCGCTTCCATAACTTCCCTTTTAAAACAGACTGCTCAGTGGTAAGTGAACTGGAGTTTCTGATATTCAAGCACAAAGACATTATTCTGACATAAACCAACAGATTCTAGAAGTAAGTGTATGTGCGTGAGCATGTGAGGCTGCTAGCAAGAACTGCTCAACGGTGAAGAGCGTACCTTATCTTTTGATACCCTCTCTATTCAGAAAGTCCTTCCTGTCCCTGAAAACCTACACCTGCACCCCAATGTCATCTCCCGCAGCATATCAGGAACATAGCAAAGACTGCAAAGTTAAAAACAAGCTCTAGAATTTACTGGTAATTAAACATTCCCAAAGAATGGGGGAATCCATGTGAAAGACACTTCCCACAGGAGCTGAGACATCCCTTCAGAGCTACTGTTCCCACATGATTTTCATTCACAGCATATCCACTGTGCTGGATAATAAGGAAAGTCTTAGTGGGGTGACACAAACAGGAGCAGATGTTTCCTGTTTCTGGCCTGACTTCCATTTGGTTTTTGCCATTGCTGCCTGTCACTCTCAAGGCAGATGGATGAACTATGCTTTCTAACACTTGTCCCACTGTTTGGGGTTTGGCAGAATCTGAAGAATGGCCTTACTGTAACAAAAAGATAGCCCATTCAGTATGATGGCCCCAAGAACAACAATCCAAAAAGTGTCAGAGGAAAGTGCAAACCACCCATAATGCACCAAACCGGGGGACATTCTACCACTGGAGCACGGAAAACTCCCTTCTGGGCCTAGCTTGGCATCAGCTTATATACCAATGCATGAAGACTGATGGGCCTTCTGTAGCATAGCTGCAGCTAACAGTCCTATTTAAATTAACTTCAGCTTGCAGAAATGATTCTACAGTTCATAAAAATGTGTAGTCTCCTCCTTGTTTAAATAATACTAAGACTTCTGGCCTCCTTAGCATCCTGTGGCAGTGGGTTTGATCACAGGCTACCCACCAGTTTTTCACATGATGGTAGTTTATGAGAGTGATTTCCACCTACATGTTATTATTATGTTGCACATATACATAAAACATTTGTGTAAGGGGTTAGAAGGGACCTCAGGAGGTCATCTAGTTCAACCCCCTGCTCAAGACAGGATCACCCTTGACTAAACCATCCCAATCAAGAGTCTATTTTAACTGGCTCTTAGAAATACATACACACAAGAATCACATTTTAGTGGCTGTTCCATATGTGGATGTGCTGTATGAGTATGAACCAATAACTGATTTGTCTTGGTAAGAGAAAGCAAAAGCTTTAAGATGCGTTTTTCCTTTAAAAAAAAAAAAGACTGCATTTTATACTAGGTAAAATTATCTTCTACAGGAACAGCAGAAAACCTGAGATTCATATATAGGAAAGAAGTGTAGTGACAAAAAGTATATTCCACAAATCTTTAAGTTAAGGATAACGTCTTGGCTGCCATCAGCATCAACTCTCATTGCAATCACTTAATACAAAATGTTTAGCCCCCTAAGCACTGTGACAAAAGCTTGTGATTTTTTAAATAAAAAATAAACATTTATCTTCCTAAGCCTAAAAAGTCAGAAAGGCTTGTTGCACAATTACTTAAAACCAACAACTCATCTCAACAAATGCAGGCATGTCAGCCTCATGAAAAAAAACAGGCTGGATATTGCAGCCAGTATTAAAAACAGTTTGCTCTCGTATTTGGTAGATACATTAAAATAAAGAAGGGCTAGACTGTTTAAAAGTGGTGAATCATGCCAGCTAGCCCCTACAAAGTAAGATGCTGTTTTATTCTTCCAGATGTGGAGCCTCCACACGGGGGGGAGGGGATTTTCCTGGCATTTTACTGGCATTTTCGGTGGAACCATAAATAGAGTCAATCCTGTGTAAATGTACAACGAGAAAAGAACTCCATGGCTCTGCGTTACAGTCTTATACATTGTGCAGGAAGGACAGGTATACCAGAAGCCTGGTATCAATCTTCCTTTGCTCACACTAAAGCCCCCTCTCTGCATTTTCCTTCAGAGCCTTGTGCTTGTCTTAGCACCAGTCACTGTTTTTGCATTTTTTTAGTCTCGTAACCACCTTTTACAAGCTGCCAATATTAGGGAAGCTCTTCAGTTTCTCAGGGAAGTCATCTTTGTAGAGGACAGGATCTGCACGGTGCTCTACCACTTTCAGAGGCATGGTCCCAAAGACGGAGGCAAACTTATTGATGCATTCAGATCTGGTAAAAGAGACAAAAATGTAATTACATGGCCCAAAGATCATGCCAGCCAAGCTCCCACCCCAAACAAAACACTTTCAAAAGAGCTTAATAACCTTCTCCTATGTTCCTGGAAATATTTAATCTATCCTAGCTACTAGGAAATAGGAGAGGGAGCCTCACTACAGAGGGGGTTTGGAAAAAGTTGGTGCTCTTTGATTTATCCATTTAATCACGGTGAAGAGCAGGGGGATACTGCCAGCAGCACATGTGCACATGGAGGTCAAAGCTTCCCTTCTCCCTCCTCCTAGAATTCCAGTCATTCTTAAAACAACATATTTGCTGTAAACCTGGACAGCTTAGCTGCCAACATGTCCCTTAAAGGGCCATTGATGGGTTATTGGGGCTCATAATGAAGGTTTTGCAAAAACTAAGCAGTCAGGAAACTGAACACCTACAGAAAGATTTTTCTCCTTTCTTCTTTTAAACTCCATCAGAAACTGTTTTCCCTGCTTAAAAAAATAAACATTCTCCTTAGGGTGTCTGAAGCATCATCAGTTGTGCTTGGAGACCTAAAAACAAAGTTGAATTTAAAGGGGTGGGGAGGGAAGGAATCCTAAAGTGAAGCGGACATATTTTTATTGTCTAAATCAAGTACCATTGAATAGTAAAGCATAAAAATGGTGCAAAACATATTTGAATTTTGGTAATTGTCTCAGTTGTAGTAATTTAAGGGGTAAATAACAAAGCACAAGGGAGCAGTTTGCTGTTTACTTTAACGAACATGATTTTTGACTTGACAGAGCCCCTTAACTCCTTTGCTAAAAGACCGGGGAATTGGGGAAGCAGGGTAAAAAAAACATAGGTAATCCTCTCTCAACCCACACTTGGCTAATTTTAGCTGCGTGTTCAACACCATCACTTTAGAAAGCTTCAGACACTAGAATCAAAGAAACAGAGTAACCCACAAGAAAATGGGGTGCTAGTTCTTTGAGATTCACAAATTAAAGGAACAGACAAAAGAGCAATAAGCTGTTTGTCTAGCAAAAGCAAACTAGAACTGTGTTCCAGAGGCTGATGTGCTGCAAACAGTCTGAAATTCTCTCCCACTCTCCCCCTGCTCACTCCCGACCCCCTCTAAGGGTTAGGAGGGTCATTCAGTCTCCAGGATAGCTTTCCTGAGCAGACTTGGTCAATCACACCAACTAAGTGTGACAGTTTTGTGACAGAGACTGCTTCAGCACCACCCAAAAACTCTTTTGAAGTAGACGGAACCTCAAGTCTGGATCTCAAAATTAATTCCTCATCTTCCAAGCCATCCACTGGCTCCCACTCTGACTATAGTGAGAGTAAACAATTTAAAACACAGAGCCAAGGCTTTTAAAGTGCTCTGTTTCCAAAGAATTGTTTTCAATGTATAACAATTATTTTCGTACCAGTTTAAACATCAGCCAGAAAATAACCATGCTGCTCACGTTTAAAACAAAATGTTTAATGTTGCAAGCACTTGATAGCTAGGTAGAACAGCTGGTGTGCACTCTGCCCTCCACCCTTCGGGCTCAAATCTTCACAGCAGAAAACAAATGAAAGAGTTTGGAAAGTAATATGGGAACAACTTGTGTGCATCAGAACACCCGTTCCTGATAACCTGGCACAAATACTCTGCTTGGGTAAGGCAGACAACTGGAACAGCAAGGGAACTAAAAGGTCAGAACTGCAGTGCATACACAGAATTTGCAGTCCAAAATCTGGAATACCAAGGTTTCTTTAAGTCATAAGTGATGTGGATTGGGGGAAAAGGGTAAGACTGGAGGCTCAGGACTACAGCAGCATGGTGAGCAGTGAGCTTGAAAACCTTGACCAGGAATCTTAAGTGATTTTTGGTGTGTCAGTTTTTGTATGCTCAACCTGACATCTTCAAACGGCATTTCCCACACTGTGGGGCACACCCTATGTGTATGTGGAGGGGGAACAAAAGGTTCCTGTGGGGGGTGATTTACACCCCTCTACTTCAGCCACCTACACACACCTTACGTTAGCTGCCTCCGCCACTGCTTCACTTACTGCCACTTCTTTTGCCCTCCCTTTTCAGCTGCTGTCACCACTATCTCTGCTCCCCGTTTCCCTTGCCAGTGACTGCTACCGATTTTCTTGATGGTGATTGCTGCTGGCAAAGAGAATCGACATGGCTGAAGGGGGGCACAAGAGAATCGGCAAGAAGGGAAGCTTCAGGGGGTGCGAGAGAACTGGCTGCAAGAGAAGCAGCTGCAGTCTGGAGGGCAGAAACTGGTCCAGTTTGGGAAGTGAGGCTCTAAAATCCGCCTGGCTGTCAGATAATGTGAAGCACCATCCGCTCTCCACAGCTAAGGCTCCCCAAAACATCCAGCTACATTTGAGAAACGTGGCTGAGGAGTGTAATCTAAGTTGTGTGCTGGAGCCCTGCAGAAGGAAGAGCATAAAGTTCACAGGTCAGGAGGTAAACGCACTGGAAGAACTGCATGAGAAAAGTTTGTACAGCTGCTATCCCTCAGTGGTTTATGGAATAATACAAGGCCTTTCACTTCTAGGTTACTGGTTCAAATCCTACCCAGGCAAATCATGACTGAAAGTCATTGTAATATAGCAGCTGTCTGGTGGCCTGCGTGAGACAAATTATTTGTATCAAGTCTACTGGCTGGTGGGCAGGTGTCTCTATCAGAAAAGCCACTACCACAACTGGGGCTAAATAACAGGCAAAGAAGAAAATAAAAACTAAATGGACCTTAGAAGCAAATTGTCCTCTTCCTTCCAGAGGTGATCTTACCTAGGTCAAAGATGAATTGCAAAGACAGAAAACAGTGTGCAGCTCTACTGTGTTTATGTCAGGGATACCCCCTACACCAGTGGTTCTCAACCTTTTTTGTACCAGGTGCCATTTGTAAACATAGATAGCCAGTCCCGACCCAGTGCCCCTCACTCCTGACCCATTGCCCCCCAGTGTGTGGGGAAGGGGGGTTTGTGTGGCATGGGGGCCCCCCAAGCAGCCCCTTGCAGGCTGGAGCTCTGCCAGCCTGCAAAAGAAAAGCCACAGTTTCCTACAGGCTTCTCCTTTAAAGGAGAATCCATTTTTAAAGTTTGCTCATGACCCTTTCATATATTCTTCTGAACCATTTTTGGGTTGTGACCCACAGGTTGAGAAATGCTGCTCTACAAGACTGCCAGTATAACACTTTTACTCACCAAGAAAGCCATTTCATTTTTAAATAAATGGCAAAATGAAAAATCCCACATTAAATCCTTTATGACCCATCAACTCTAGCCAAGTTACAAAAAACACTTCCAGCAAACCTCAGAACGAAGCTCAAGAACTCCATTTTTGAACTCATTGTGTGTGTGAGTAAGAGAGAGAGAGAGCTGTCACATACTGTGTCTAAAGGAAATATGCCTCCTCTTCTGAGTGCTCTCTTCTCCCACACCAACATAAACAAGTTTGGTTTGCTTTTATGGGACCAGCCACTTGCAGGCCACCACAAACGACAAGGACACCTAAAGCATTAGCTAGGAAGCTAAGATGATAATATGTCATCTCATACAGACGGTGAGTATTTTTCTTGGCTGCCTTCACAGTTCTGCAAATTCAAACTAACAGATGCAGCTTTGCTTCCAAGAATTATTCAATTTAACTTGCAGTGCTGACAAAATGTAATTGTGTTCAACATGGATTTAAGTTTCTGTGAATCAAAAAAAATGAGAGCCCTGCTGCCCCCTGGCAGATTGGCAGCAAACCAATCCAATCAAGGATTCTGTGGATTTCCTTGAATTGGTTCTCACTGGTTCTCTGATGTCAGCAAGATGACTGCACACCCCTTCTTCAGGGAATGATCTTTCTATAGTGAACCCTTTGCCTTAAAAAAAGAAATACTACTAGTGACTCTACTGTAGAAGCAGCTAAGCCTCACTTACCACTAACCTACATCCAATTTCCCTCTAGATTTCATTTGGATCTCTTCTTTTCGGGTTAGATCTGCAGATTCTAAAGGCAGGAAACCTGTTACTTAACTGCTGCCCATAAGCACATGAGTGTTATAAGACTTTCCTGAAGCTTTTCCAACAATTCAAAGCAAAGGTTACTCCAGGATAGGATGGAGACTCTTGGCTCAAGGCTCTTAATGCATTTTGGTGATAGGGCTTGATAGTCCTGGAGATTTAAATCTCATCTATGCCACAGGCCTACAAGCAGGGAAAGTTCAAAGCTCTCCCAGCAATGTACTTCAAACCCTGGCCAAAAATATAATAAATTTCTGGGGTGAGGATGGGAGACATTAGGTTTCCCTCTTCTAATCACTTTGCCTCTGTCTGGATTGGCAGCAAAGAGCCAATTAAGTGGGGTTTCTCATGTGAACACCTTTCCTCGATGAATATGACAGAGATCACCAAATCCTTGCAAATCACTGAACAACCAACCATGAGCTGTTAAGTGGATTTTCCTTTGCTAATTTTGAGCCCGACACTCAAAACTAAAAAGCGATGCACCTTCTTTAGCAGTCCTCTACATCAGGGGCTGGCTGCCTTTTATAAGGAGCAGGACAATTTAATAAAGCTCAGTCTGAAGACAGGCTTCTGTTCTACTGTCACCTAATGCCAGCACCACTTCCTCTGCTCCCCCCCGCTGAATTGCCACTGATGAACTAACAACCTAGCTACAGCCTCCCTTTGCCAGATAATTGCCACAGATGTCCCAACTTCACAGGCAAAATGAAATATTTTGGCTGGCCAGATTTGGTCTGTGAGCTAGAGGTTGATGACTTTTACTCTTCAACATGCCCTTAACCACCACCAGATTGACTACTGGACATTTAAGCCTGTTACTGACTTCTATGTCAAGAGTCATATGTTAATCACAACTTCTGAATGGCAAGAAACCAGGAGTTTGGTAACTTGGCTAGTTACAGGTGGACTGGGTTATGACTCCCAGCCTCATGCCTTGCGGCATCCTTATAGCCAGTGGACATTAAATATTTATGTACATTTACATAATGTGATTTATAGTTAATCATGTAAGTTATTCTTCTAACTTGTGTTCTGGGTTCCCTGTTATGAGCAGTCCCTTCAACCAGATTGTCCTCTGGCCTAGCAGAAGGCAGTTAACATATAGGACCAGTGTCTGCATGAATCAGAAGTATACAACCTAAGCCCAAACCAAAGTAGAGTTCTAGTCACTATGGAGTCAATGGAAACTTGCACCAAAAGTTGTTGTAGTTTATTACACTATTAAAACAAATACTTAGCTTACAGTATCCTAAAAAACCCAGACAAGCTTCAAGATTTTCAGCTAGTTCCCACCAACTCAAAGCAGGCAATGATAAACTCGGGTTAGATGGATCATGGAAGTGCTAGATACAATGGCTCATATTCACATGGCAAGTAACAGTTTACACTACTTGAGTTTGGTCAATATTACCCTATTAACAAACTTGAAAATGAAGTGCAAAGAGCTGTAAAATATGTGGTATTCTTTTTCAGGTATAGATGCAATACCCTTCTCCATTAGTTGGATAATCTGTAGTTCATACAATCAGGGAATAAGCACCTTGGATTTGCAATTAATGTGACACTTTCTCAGCTTAGTTATCTCTGTTGCTGGAAATTTATATGGGAGGAAAGGAAATCATACATTTAAAGGTATATTCATTGAAATGATAGCAACACTTCTGGGATACCAAAGTTGTTATACATCTGGCATCCTGTCCCTACTATAGTTCTCTTGTAAGTAAAGGCTGTTTTTCTGTGTGTGTTTTTAAAAGTGTCAATTGCAATCAGAACCCAGTCCATGAATGAATTTTCGGGGTATTACAATGTAAAGAGAAAGAGTAATGCTAGGCTCATCTAGTCCATTCTCTAGATAATACAGGATTGTTACCTATACCATATTTTCTAAGGCTTCACTCAAATTACATTTATGTTTCCCAAAGCTTTCAAATGATATCTTAAGAATTTTTTTTCTACAAGATAATCCCTCTTATTGTTAGGAAGTATTTTCTGATATTCAGCCTACATTTTCCTTTCCTTAAATTAATTTATATACACGTACGTGTGTGTGTGTGTGTGTGTGTGTGTGTGTGTGTGTGTGTGTGTCCCAGTAATTAATTACCATTCCCAATATTTACACTGTTCTGTACCTGAAGATTATTTTGTCCCACATTAACCATCCTTCAGGTGAGCTATATAAATCAGGGGTAAGCAACCTCCAGCACACATGCCAGAGTGTGGCACGTGAAAGCATTTTGCTCAATGCATATGCCTCAGGGTGGATGGCAGAGAAGTGGCTAGAGCTGCACTGCCAAAACAAGGATCCAGGATCCCTGCAGCCCCTGCCCACCCCATCTGCCCCGGCTCGCCAACAACTTACATGTCGAGGTTGTGGGTGTTTTTGGGGCTCTACCCAAAAACGTTGCCAACCCCTGATATAAATATTTGATTTTTTTCACCCTCTTTTCATAAATCAATCTATCCAGGCTATTAACTGAACACACCTAAAGATATTTTTCTAATAAAAAAAGGCTCACAAAAGAATGCAACACTCCAGAAGAAGTCTCATCAGAGCCCTGTCAAATGGGACTATAAAAACTGTGGTGACCAGTGCATACAACTCAGACTTGCATCAGCTTATTTTGTGCCTTTACCATACCACAAACAAATGCCTAACTTGATTTTGTATTGTCACCCTTTTTGCAGGTCTCCTGAAGCACTTTTTGATCCTCACATTTATCCCACCCTCAGAATATGAATGGGTTTCACTGGAGTGATGTCATAGCTGTGATAGTCCAGGAAATACGTAAGAGGCAAAGGGCTTTTTTTGGGTGATATCTTTTATAGGACCAACTGTATAGTTGGAAGAGTTTTTAGTGCAAGTGAGAATGAGTTTAAAGTGAAAATGAGCGCTAACATACGAAGTATGCACCAATATTGTTTGGAAGGAAAGAACACAGGCGTACGGGGGAATGCCACTTCAGGACCCTGTGAAGAAACGCTGAGGATAGGCAGGTTTGCTAGCTCTAGGCTAAATTTCAGTTATTAAGTAACAAGTCATTTCATTCTTGATGGTTTTTGGTTTTTTTTAAAAGAAGGATAATCTTGGAACTTTACAAAAAGCAAGTACATTTTCTCTCCGATTTGATAAATGAGATGGAGAGGCAAGCATCTTGGCCAAGGTAACAAAACCAGGCAATTGCAGAGTGAGAAACAATAATCGCATGCTTGCTTACTCCAAGTTATTTTGCCCTCAACTCTTTGCAATACTGACTTCCCAGCTACATACTGCCTAGCAAAATTAAATTCTCCTTAGAGAATAATGTTGCTCCCACTGCTAAACAGCTGCTATGTTCAACTGTGCAGGAATTTCCAATCTCAGCAGTAGAACCAGCGTGTTTAGAGATCTTTGGAAGAAAGGCATTGTTCAAAAGTCAGTTATAGCGCTACTAATGCTTTTTCAGTCATTTTAATCCTTACTAATCAATTGCTCTTTGATAAGTTATTAACAGCTTCAGTTTAAAAAACAAAATCAAACGTGTATTACATTTTAAGTTCCACGACAGAATGAAATGGTTGCCTTAGAAATACCTGTTATCAATACGGAATTTCATACATACAGTCTATAGTTTATAGCAGAGCTGCTAAATTTGGTGACCTTCCAAAACCCTTCCCAGAAGCAGACTACTTTTCACTGGAGATCATTTGCAGTGTCCCATTAACCAGTGTACGAATGACCCACACTTGGGCTCACTGCATTTATGCGGCAACTGAGGAGTCGGGGAATCCAAACAGGGGATATCTGTAGTTTAAATTTTGAAGAGACAAAAAGCAGTTTCTGAAACCTGCAGGAAGGCAACTGCGACAACAAAGGGAGATTCACTCACCTTTCTACCATGTGTGTTTGGTCCAACGATAACCCATCTATGGCCGTGCACTCTGGACATTTGAATTTCTTTCGTGGGGTCACCTGCACAAAGGCATGACAGACATCATCATCATAATCAACAGAAGGGATATTAATCCCCTTGCTCAGAAAACAGCACAATACTTCTGAACATGCTTGCAGTGTAAGCCGAGCTCTCTCCAAAGGGTAGAAAATAAAAAGCCATGCCATTCCTCCATTCAATTTCATCTGGCCCGGCTGACTGCAAAATGCACAGGGGCCCAATAAAAACGGCTTGGAGGGGTTTTGCCTTCTGTAACTGAAAAGAAGTGGCGATGACAAGCTCCTTAATTCCTGTTTAATGACTGTTTTCTCACTGCCAAGGTCCCTGTATAAACACCATTTGTTCTTGCAGCCATAACAGCGATGAAATATAGCTTCCCATACTTCACCGTAACCTTAATCCAACAGACGCTCTTTTGCTCACTCGAGTTACTAGTTGACTGGCAAACTCTGCAAGACTCTCCCAATCATACTGAGGTGCCAAATTACTCTGCAGTGCCCTTGTACAGCTCAGAAACTTTTTCAGCAAAAAACACATACTTTATCTTCTAAAGACTTTTCTAGGAAATGCAGCTACCAGTCCCAGTAAATGATGATGGACAGGCAGGAAAGCGGACCTCGCTAATTGAAGTAATGCCTGGTGGCCTCTAAATCTCATTCCTAGTTGACACACTTTGAAATGAATGTACAGAGCAAATGTCCAGACCTGAAAACGTGTCGAAACATGTCAGGAAATTAATTCAAGGATAAGAAGTTCATTTAAAACTGATCTTACAATTAACATTCTTGCAATTAACATTCCTATAAATCAGCTGTTGTCAGTCATGACAGACAGGGCCAGGGATGGCTGCCAATTTTCTCTCTCTGGTAATCTAAAATATTTTTTTTCCTATCACTGAATCTACCCTCTCCATATCTTCTTTTACTTGGCTACAATGAACACCAATAACTAAAAGGGAACACAACCTCATGTTCCCAACTGACATGCTAGTTTCACTGAGTAGGACCATTCCTACTGAGGAAAGAAAAGAGAGAATCATTGTAAAAGTAAATGAGAAAGGAAAAAAAACAGATAAAAGGAGGATAGTCAAATCTACCAAATACACGCATACATCTTTTATATTTTACATTATAACAGTTTCAACAAACATAAATTGTTAAAAAATCCCACCTTAATAACCGATTTGCCTGTAACATTTGCCACTAGAAAATTCATAGCAATGTCTTCACAGTTCATGTGAGCATCCACCCAGTTCTTGATGTCTCCAGGCATTTTGTAGGTGTAAAGGTAGTTAAAATACTGCACGATAAGAGGGAGAAAGAAGATTGCAGCTTTAAATACACTTACAGCAACTGTAAGCCTACAAATAGTAAAATCACTGGGAACAGCAGACAACTGAGGAAAGGCATGTGAACAAACCTTGATCCTCAGAGTCCAGCCATTGCAGCTGTTTCTAGGACACTTCACCATAAAGTGAAAGGGATGATGCTTCCCATCAAGTTAGTGACACCATTAGGCTGCTAAGCACACAAAGATGTTTTTTTCTTTGCACATAACAATTACTTTTCCCCTCACACCATGAAAAAAGAAATCTCTCAATATTTATTTTTCCTCTTTCAGAGCTTTAATTAAAATATCTCATTCACCATGTAATAATAAGTCCCATCAATTTATAGTATTTAAATACATTCTACTTTAGTTTCATGGAATAGCCAACTTTTCAGAATACAGTAGGATGCAGACTGGTTGTCTGTGTAGCAGGGGCAGGAGAGCAGAACATCAGCAACTGGTTCTTGGGATGATTCTTATTAGGAACTAGTGGCCCTGACCATATCAGAACATCTGGCCAATTCATTTAGATACTTAACTGGGAGATAGACTCTTTGAAAAAATATTGATCCGTGTGACAATTGGTCTCTTACACTATAATCAGGGTAGGATAGTAGAGGGTTGGTTTTTTCCAATTGAAAAAGGCATTTGAAAATAGTAAATAGAAGCCAAGTGTTTAATAAAAATCATACATTAAATTACAAGCTCTTTGGAGCAGGGAAGACAGTTTCCTGTATATTTATACAATGCCTAACATACTGTGGACTCCATCACCATATAAACGCACACCAATTTTTCATGCTTTTCCTATTAAAAACCCAGGTACAACTGCCTTTCCTGTCTTCTAAATGACACGCCTTTTTACAAAACTGCAATGTTAATTATAAATAACTAAAGGCTGAAAAATAAAATGAATGCTTGAATTCTCAAATGAAAGTTCATCAGAAATGTTCCTGACATAAAATCCCTTTATATCACTGCATCACATGTTGCAACATACACTAACTTCCCATTTATCTTTGATATCACTGTTACCTTGTGATAAAAAGCTGCCCCTGTGAGCACCATAGAGACTTCATTGGTCCATTCCGACTCATACTTCCACTTGTTCATCTCATGGTCCCAGAGATGTAGGCGACCAGGATATCCAACCAGCCTATCAGGGAACTCCCGCCAAACCTGCAGTGATTAACAGCCATATTAAGACATTCCTGGTCCAAGCAGCAATGTAACTCAGTCAAGAGGATGCAGCAAGACTACCCATAGGAAACAAAATTATAGGTAATTCCTGGACCACTTCACTAAATCCTACAGGTAACAATCCTCAAAGATGAGAGACTGCTCAGAAGGAAACATAAGAGAAGTTTAAAGTTTGTTTAAAATAGCCCTACATTTCTAAGTGTGGGCATGACTCTTTAATGCAAAGAGACACACAAACAGCACTAACTTTCCTGTTGAAGGGAATACAATTGATCTGTCAAAAGGAGTTATCATAGTTTGAGAGACAAGCGCAACTAACATGGTGCTTTTCTCATTAAACGTGGTAGCTATGACTACAACCTCAACTGTTTTCAGGAATGGTTGTGTGTCTAGCCAATCCCTTTAACAGAAAAAAGTTTCAAAACTATAGGGCATATTTTATATCTATATTTGATATTCTGTAATGGGCAGTTTGCTGTATCCATTGCTACATGACAGGCCTCTCTGCCCTTGACTTGTTCCAAGCATCTGGATGTAATCAAGATACTATCCTTGTCACTTCATACATTACTCCACAGCTGACTGCAGAATCAAACACAAATAGACAAGAACAGGGAGAGGGCATCATTAAGGCAACCTTAGGCTCTGGCCACAATTAATGCTGGACAACTTCCAGGAGGGGAAAAGGGATACAGGGCTCAAAATTATTTATTAGGACTGAATGGCAATTAAATATATGAGATATTTGACCAGTAATTAAGGTAATTTTTAATTTTCCTACTACTAATTTTAACCTCACAACAGGTTTTCTTATACACAACAAGCATCAGACCAGTCAGAGAAACATTGTGCCCGACTAGAAAACCTCAGCATATATGGCCCTGGGTTCCAAATGTTTCTGATTCAATCTGCTGCAGGGTTGGGGACAGGGGGTGTCATTCATAAAAATAACCACGCAAGCCCAACTTTCACCCCGTCTACCACGTCAACAAGGAATACTTTTTCTTTTTCTTTTTCTCCAAGCTACTTGATCTCTATTCCATGAGCAATCTCTTCTACCCCATGTGGAAAAAATACATTCTGAAGCTGTACTCAAAGCAAAAGGGATTATCTACTGTTCCACTGCACTGAAAATTTCACTATACTATCTGTTGTCCATTCCCTTAGTTATAGCACTTTTTACATATCAGTGAATTGTAAATATAACACTTGGACTTTAAGACCTCTCCTTAAGTGTAAGTAAGATAAAACCAGTAACTAAGTTCTTTATACACTTCTACTGTAGGTATGTTACCACTAGTCTGAATTTCTACAACCTCTTTCATCCAAAAATATTTACCTACTTTACATATGTTAATTAATTTCCTTGAAAGAATTATAATCCCAAATTTCCAGAGCAGAAAACTTGCCAAAACTCATACAGGAATCACGAAAGGAAACCAGACCCGACTCTCAGGTGTGTACCTTAACTAGAAGGTCACACTTTCCAGATAATTATAGGACACTATCTCAGCCTTATCCTCTGTAAGAGAACTCTGTATTAGAAGGAACTGAAAGCAAAGAACTGCTTTCAAAGTTTTGCAGTGCTAAAGAGAGAAAAGTAACTCTTAAAAAGCTGTCATAACTCAGGGTCATCAGCTGATAAGGGACCGAACCAAGAGAGGTTTAAATTACATTGCAACTTTTAAGTCCAACATCAGCCCCCAAAATGTTAATACACAGCAGAGAAGCAAATATATAATTTACTCCTTCCCTTCAAAGTCCTACTGCCCCCTACCTAGAGCTTAAATTCTTAACAATTACATTTGAAATTAAAAAGTCCTGCTATTAAAATACCAGTTCCCCATCTGTCGCACAGGCTTGCAACATAAGCTACTGAGGCTCAGAAAAGGATTGGAGAATGCTGCAGACTTGTAACATGCAGAGCTAAGAACCCTTGCACGAAGAATGATATGCATATTGGAGGCAGCTGAAGGAAAGATTAAACTCAACTACCGTTTCCCAAGGGACTGCTGTGCCCTTGTAACACAGGAAAGGCTGGTTCATATTCCTTCTAATTTTGCTGCTCTTGACGTGAGGTTTGGAAAACTTCAC
The DNA here is from genome assembly GCF_000455745.1 of Alligator sinensis. Lineage (NCBI taxonomy): Eukaryota > Metazoa > Chordata > Crocodylia > Alligatoridae > Alligator > Alligator sinensis. Next base: position 1,261,071 of record NW_005842313.1, read on the forward strand.
TTGACAAAGAAAAAGCCAACTTTAATGGATGGTGACTTTCACAACCATCTTTGCATGACTGCAGAACTACCCTTACTCAGTCTCTGGAAACTGTCAGCTTGTTGCAGTTATAACTAGCTACTGTTTATTGGGCAGATTTCACAATAGCAATGGGGTCAATGAGGTTTATATTAACTAAAGCATCCATTTTGTCCTTTAATTTCATAGATTTCATAGACATTAGGGCTGGAAGGGACCTCGGAAGATCATTGAGTCCAGCCCCCTGCCCAAAGGGCAGGAAGTCAGCTGGGGTCATAGGATCCCAGCAAGATAAGCATCCAGTTTGCTCCTGAAGGTGTTCAATGTAGGCGCTTGAACCACCTCCGGTGGCAGGCTGTTCCAGACCATGGGGGCTCGGACAGTAAAGAAATTCTTCCTTATGTCCAGCCTGAAACGGTCTTGTAGTAGTTTATGACCATTCAACCTAGTCATCATCCCTTGGGGCGCTCTGGTGAACAAACGTTCCCCCAGATACTGGTGGTCACCCCTGATAAACTTATAGGTGGCCATCAAATCACCCCTAAGCCTGCGCTTTTCCAGGCTAAAGAGTCCCATGGCTCTCAGCCTGTCATCATAGGGTCTGCTTCCCTGACCTCTGATCATGCGCGTGGCTCTTCCCTGGACTCTCTCAAGCTTCTCCACATCCTTTTTGAATTGTGGAGCCCAAAACTGGACGCAGTACTCCAGCTGCGGCCTCACTAAGGCCGAGTACAAGGGGAGAATGACGTCCCGGGATTTGCTTGAGAAGCATCTATGGATGCAAGCCAGCGTTTTGGTCGCTTTACTAGCTTCCATGTGACTGGCTTCCATGTGTTAGCCTGCTTAAAATCCACTCCACTTGGTCTGTGATCCTGTCACCTCTCTTAGGCTAAGGAAAGTTAGACTGGATCAGTGTCCATTTGTCCCAGCATCTTAGCATTCATGAGCCACCTGGTATCTTGAGGTATGTAGAAAAAACATAGAAAGCTGTGTCTATGTCCGAATCATCAAATCTCTTCGAATCTCTCCGAATTGATTCGGAGTGTTCCAAATCGATTTGGAGAGATTAAAGGGTCTCCTGATTTGATTCAGATTAGGAGATTTAGCTGCCGAATCAGACCAAATCTCCGCCAAATCGAATCAGCTTTGCACAGCCCTCCTAAATAGTAGCAAAAAACATTCTCTCTTTGCAAGCTTTCGGCCCCAAACACCCTTCTTCAGGCAACGGAGAATTCAAAGATTGTAAAATTTCTCCCAGGTAAAAAAGAAACTTCATTTTGGACAGAGGAACTGAGAGATGGTAGGGTCCCCCCTGGGTGGAAAAGTCCATTTGTATAAAGCTGCTGTGTGAGCATGCAAATTAAGCACAGACAAAGGCTGAAGCAGGCTGGTTACCTGGGTGTCAGATGGCAGGCAGGGTGTTGAATTTTGCTTTCCTTGCTCAGTTGTGAAGTTTTAATTTCAAAACAGCTAATTATGTGTTCCATGTTTCAAAATTATTTTTTGCTACTATTCAGTTGGTCTAATAAGAGATATAGCCTCTAGCCCAAGAGTTTTGTCTACTTATGTCTTTAGACCAACACCGCTACAACCAATATCCCCGAGGCCTCGTTTTTATTGTGCAATACTTGTGGAATTGAAGATATGGGCAAAAAAGTATGCCCCAAAAGGAGTCTCCTTGACCCACAGAATGGGTGAACTAGGGCGAAGTGCTCCCTGCTTCCCCTCTAGTATTTAGGGCAGAAAGACCAGCACTTGCTGTTGATGTCCGAGGTCAATCTCTTAGGTAGCAAGAATCTCAGAAAAAGGCCTGAAGTATAGATTCTTTGATTTGCTTTTCATGGTGCAGGAAGATGCATCTGCTGGCACTGTTCACTCTGGTATAATGAGAATCAAGAAAGTGCACCACCAAGATGTGCATCTTATGACAGATGCCTTAATTCCATAGACTGACCACTTAAACAAAGGGGAAGCTTTTTCTCCTCCTTGTTGATGTAGAACATTTTGCTTGTATTACTTATCATTACCTGAATGCAATGCCTCAGGATGTGGTGCAAAATGCTTGGTGTTTCTGTGTACAACCTAAATCTCCAGGATGTCAACATGGAGCTTTGTCCTCCTGGAAGACAAGAGATCCTGAAATAAACACACCAATATATATTCCCCATCCTTAGGACACATCTGTCTCAACAGTCAACAATGAAACTCCTCTGAATATACCAGATAGGTCCTTAAAACCATGTAAGAGAACACTGGTCCAGCACGAAAGTTACTTCCATTTCCAGGAGACATCTCCCTGAAGAAAAGACATTTCATAGCTCTGACTACATGCATCAAAGGTATAGCTACTTTGCCTTTTAATTGACTGCAGCAACAAGAAAGGAAGGTCAAGGGCGATTGTAAAAATTCAGCACCTTTTCAAAGGACTTAGTACTGTTAGTCCACCCTTCCATGTGGTCAGGCCAAGAAGTGGCAGATATCTACCAGACAATCCTTGCTGGGTTCCTAAAGGCCTTGTTGATGGGGAAGACCACATCAGTGTAACTAGCTTGTTGCAATATATTCACAACTCTTTGTGAGGGCTCATCCATCTTTTCCAAGGCAATTTGCAACATCTGGGCAATCCATCTCACAAAGTCTTCAAAACCATTTAAGCTGCAGAAGGGAGTACAATAGCATCAGCTGGGACAGCAGCAGCCAGCCAGCTGTTTCGGGCAATTGCCTCATCCTGAAGATTAGAATTGAGGAATCTCCATGATCTAAAAAGACTTTAAAGTAAAAATAGAAGAGTAGCAGCCTGGTCAATATGAGCTGTCCCGAGTTGCTGCCAGAATGGACAACACTGGGATTTGAGTAAAAGATCCTTGCAGCTATTGAGCTGGAAACCCATGGACTTGTAGAGGGGGCAAAAAAGTCTGCTACTACTTCCAAGAGGGACTCCAATACCTCTGATAGAGTCCAAACATATATGTGGGATCCTGGTTATCTTCTGAGCCAAAAGAAGAGTCTAAGGAAGAGACCTCCATGACTAGAACAAATGGACTTGAAATGAGGGGTGATTCTCTTAGCAGGGTCAGTATTTGTGGGCCTGATGGATCTGTAGTTCGTAAGCAAAGGTAGGGAGAGTAGAGGAGATTGTGGTACCAGCTGAAGTACTAAGCTCCTCAGAATCACAAAGCAGACTGGCACCGCATGAACCACAAGAACTTTCAGACAAGACCAGACAGCTGGAAGTGGTTGAAGCTCTTTGTGTCTCATTGGAAGCACGTGAGTTGAGGTTCTTGGACTGGAGACAGGATGACAGCAATAGATTTGCTGCAAGTGGATTGCAGAAATGACACTGTAAAGTGCCTCTGACATTTGTCTTTTTCTGGTTGGTCTCTATGGAGCCTGGAGTTGGGGCTACAGCTTCAGTGCCAGAATGTCACCAAGCTTTGTTGGGTCTGTGAAATCTCAGAACAAGGTGGTCATAGAGATGGTGAAAGAGGTCTCTTGTGGAACCCAGGGATACAGACCTATCTCTATAACTTTCTCCAGATCTGTGTTCAACAGAGGACTTTTCAGAGAAGGAAAATAATCACCTCAAAATAGGAGTGGTGCACTTGGAGGTTCTGCAGCCAAAAGTGTCTTGCATCAAAAAGCAAAACTATGAGCTTACCAAGGAGGTAGACCTGGAGTCTATAACCTCATACTCATTTCTAGTCCAGGACATGAAAGATTTACTGATGGAGCACTTCCAGTGGATATGGACTTTCTCTAAACAGTAACAGTCATTCATTGTGAGAATAATTCTATTGCAAAGTGGACACAGTTTCAGTCCCAAAGATCTAAGAGAAGCCTACGAAAAGCTAGGATAACAGGAAGGAGGGGAAAAAAATACTGGAATTTTGGGGGGGAAATTACAATTGGCTTGGTTGATGTGATGAAGAAAGAGCTGCACATAACTGAAAAGCTGTAAGATGGAAATGAGAAGAAATCTGAAGGCTCCCAAAGATGACAAGACCAAGGGAAAAAGTGGAAGCAGCAAAAATTAGAAGAGAAGTGAGTAACTCTCCCGGTGGGCATAAAAATTTTAAACAAAAATGAGGGCAGAAGGCCTCTCAAAGGATTGTAGGGTAAACATGATCTAAACAGACTGAAGAAGCTCAGAAATAGGTAACCATGACTGAGAAACTTGAGGAGTAGAAAGTAAGCACTGCCCTTTTCCCAATTGGTGCAGACCATGGGGAGAGGCAACACAAAAGTCTCTGAGTTTAAGTGCCTGAGGTGCATACACACCCAAAATGTGAATGAGCATACAGACAGGCATACAGACAAGCACTAAGAGGAAAACAATTATAATCCCAGCAGCCAAACCTAATTCCAAAAATGAGTGATTCTGTTCTGTTTAGCTAAAATCTCTTCTTTCATCTTACTCTGCATATAGTGCTCTTTACTTCCTGGATTAAATCAGTGTATACAATTGCTGTACGCTACCAGAACAGCCACCACAGCCTACTCTTGAGACAGCTGAAGTGAGTTTCTTTTTCAAGAATCAAAACTCATGGCAGAGGTGATATCTTTTATTAGACCAACTAGATATTTGCAAAAAATATATATTATTTGCAAGCTTTCGGACACAGGCACCCTTCACTAGGAGATTGCAAAGATTGTAAATGTTCTTCTCGGTAGAAATGAAAATTAATATTTCTACCCAGTAGAGCTTTTACAATCTTTGCAATCTCCTAATGCCTAATGAAGGGTGCCTGTGACTGAAAGCTTGCAAATACAGGCAGTCCTCAACTTACAATGTTTCGAGTTACAATGTTTCACACTTACAACGTTTATAAATTGACACCATTTCAACTTTATGACATCAGTTTTGACTTTACAATGTTTGATCTGACACAACGCCACACCAATGAACAAGTTCACTGCATCGCCCATCTCCCTGGAGAACACCTGTCCAAACTTCCTTGGACACTTTCTTAAAAAAGCAGACAAGACTCCAGAAAAACCTGCAGCCAAGACTCCTGAGAAGACTCCAGCCAAGAACCCTTCAAAAAGTCCAACTAAGAGCCCTTCAAAAAGTCCAGCAAAGTCACTTCAAAGAAGTCCTTCCAAATCAATATGATTGCTATTTACAATATAAACACATTAATGTATTTACTCATCTATAATTGAGTACAAAATTCTGGGTTATTTTTGGTGAAAATAGGGTATCGGGCCTTGGTTCAGGAACCAATCCCTCATTTATAACATTGTTTCCTATGGGAAAATCGGTTCCGAGTTACAACGTTTTGACTTAAGACTCAGTTTTCAGGAACCCATTGTGCCGTAAGTCCGAGGACTGCCTGTAAAGCATTTTTCTTTGCAAATATTTAGCTGGTCTAATAAAAGATATCAACTCTGCCACGAGTTTTGATTCCTTTTGTTTCCAGACCAATAACGACTACAACCTCGATACCTCTGTTTTTCAGAGCACTTTGAGGATAATTTCATCTGAGGATAAAAGTTGCTACTGAAACACTGTTAGTAACTGATTTATTAAATCCATGAGTTCATATGCTCTCTTTTCCCCCACCACCCTCCTCAGTCTGGCCTCTCTCACCATTGTTGCTATTAAAGAAAACAATATGATCAGGAATCCATTCAGAGATAACAGATACTTCGTACATCCCCAATTCGTAAAATAACTTTTTAATCTGAATAAAAATGTTTGCATGGCTTCTGCCACAGGATGGCAAGTATCTGCCACACTATAACATGATAAGTGAATCTTCTTGGCAAGGAAATGGTTGGACTACTTACTCCTGATTTGCTCCAAAAAACAAGCACATAACAGGCAATATATTTGCTTTGATTTTTTAAAATCATAATAGCCTGAATATATATTAATTTTGTTTGGATCTCAGTGGAATAATTTGCCTTAAAATGGGTATAACAAAGACTGATACATGGGTAAAAAGGGTTATGTAGCCATAATTGCATAGTAATTTAGTTTTTCTCAGCCTTGCTGTGAACTGGTGAAATTGTCACACAACTTCTTAGAGAGATCCTCTTTCAGAAAAAACACAACACTGTAGTTATTCTTACACTACTTTAAAAAAGCAGCACACAGGGACTATTTTTCTGCTTGCTCCAATATTTTTACACCAGCAATAAATCACTATACCATAGCAGCTCCCTTTTAACAAGTAAAAAATGCCTGACACTTTGAGTGTTACTATAATTTTTTATGGCTGAAAGTGTATGGAGATCAAAGTTGGTTTTTTTTCCCCTGCTCTATACATCCAGACAAGCCTGTGACCGAGGGGTTTTGCCACATGTTTAAAAACAAAGTCTCAAGGATATGGGGAGAATGGAAGAAAGTTTAAAAGTCATGTTTCTAAATGTTTCTCATGACTGAAGCAGACATACTTTTAAAAGAAAACTTTCTAGGAACATTATAAATTGCTACTGTTCCCATTGGATTACCTTGCGAATGAGTCAACAGCTCAAGAGATACTTTCCTGGTAAAACACATAAACATATAAATAAATTATCAAGGCCTGAGGACAATTTAAACATCTGGTAGCCAGCTTAGGCCTGTCAAGAAAGTCAAAGACACTCAGGGCCAGAGAAGATCAATCTGCAGCCCCCAATTTCTGGGTCACAAAAAATAAATGTTATCACCCATATTCCCTGAGAGGGAGAACTGGATAAATAAAGTAAGTTGCCATCATTGTGTATGATTCAGCATTTTTTTCTTACAGAATTAATAATCTTAAAATATACTCTACCATGCTAGCCTTGGGACTGTCTCAGCTGTCCCTGCTCAGTAAGGCACTTCTCCATCTGTGTGGCTGCATATTCATTTCAAATGATTTTACAGAGGACTGCAAAAGCAATAGAGCTTTACATGGCTTGATGTGCATGTCAGACTAAGATTGTATCCAAACAGCAAAATTCACAATACAGACCATGAAAGCTGTACTCAGGCAGTCCCACATTCCAAGCATCTAGACCAAAGCAGACAAATAAATTAAGTCCGGTGACCAGACCTGGAGATCGGGCATTTGGAGTCTTGACTGCAGCTTAATTACACTGTACTGTCAACTCAGTCAAGTCATTTAAATTTCACTTTGCCTTAAGTTTTCCCCATGAGCACTGTACTTTCCTCTTTTACATGGGTGGCATGTATGAACCCTGTAACAAGTATAAAGTATTGTTTTTTAAATCTGCGCTCCTTATTTTTGAGTCTCACGACCAGTTGCTGAAGAACAACCAAAGCTCATCTGCTAGCAGCCAAGGCACATTTCAAATCACTTCAGGAATGATTTTATTTTTTATGAGTTCATTTTTGTTCAATCTGAGCCAGGCTTACAGTGACATGAGAATTAAATTGGCAATGGAGGCAGGATTTACACTGCACACTATCCACTGGCTCTGTTAACACCATTTTTTTCTCAGAAATTTTCCACTGTCACTATCACCAGTTCAGCTGGTAGCTAAGAGCAGTAAAGTAGACAGGACTCAGATTGCTGACAGTGCTGTCACCACCTTGTTGTCCAAACCTTTTTAAGCACTGTTGCATAGACAAGCTTTGAAAAGGTCAGGACAGCAACAGAGGTCCCTGTGATGGAGCTGACCTTGGCTCAGCCATGGTGGCAAATATTGGAGGGAAAATGTTGCATAGAAAAGCTCATTTGACTCATGAGACCCCACTTTTCACTTGTCTTCTCTTCATTTTCCTTTTATACTTCATGCACTAATCCATAACCATATACTGGCAAGGGAGATATTTCCCTGCTGGAGACACATGTAGCAGATTAAAGCCCTGTCTCCACAACTTCAAAATTTTGAGTTTGCGTTTAAGACACGCACATCTAAAGTTATCCCAAGTAAGTTCTTGAGTCCAAAAACCATTTGCTGGCTAAAAGTTTCTCTCATCTCTCTCTCTCCTCCAAATATGTTTTACTTATACATATTCACATTAAAGGGACAGTAAAAAAAATATTATGCATCTTGACAAAAATCCTTCCCTTTGTTAGCGACAGCATTTTAGATTATTAAGAATGAACAAATTCCAGGGTTTAATTTACCTTCTACCCTTTGGCCTGTTTGCATTTTACCATGTTCCTCAATTTGGGCAATAAAACTAGCTCCTCTGTTTCACTTTCTGGCTCTCACATATTAAGCCCAGTGTCATTTTGTTTGGGCTCTTGATGCTGCAAGTAAGTGTGAACCAACAAAACAAAGTTTCTTGACATGGTTTTAAAGGAAAATCTCAAACACTAGTCATCTTTTATTTCTCAAAAACCTTTGGTTTACTTCATAATACAAAAGTATTACAGTAAATGTCAGATTCTATATACTGTGGCATATATTCAAATATAGAGAAAGGAGGACAAATCAAATCTAAATAACTAAAGCTCCCACTCTCTCCTTTAAAACTGAAATGTTGTGAGGAAGCCAACTGTGCCATTTAAATAGACAGTTGTTTTGGCAGACATATCAGGTATGCCTATGAAAGCTTTTGCTGCCTTGTAATGCTGCAACTAATTGATTTGGACTTTTTATTCTTTTTCTTATTGATACCTTCACTGCAAACACAACCACTGAGCTCTCGTCTTCTCAGCCATGTGCCCCGTCCTTTTAAGAGTCCCCATCAATCCCCAGTTTCATTGTAAGCCACCTGGTGCTACAGCCCGTTTTCCTCAGGAGACCTTCCTACTTCTCCATACTTAACCTTTGGACCTTGCCTTGTCCATCATTTCATATAGAAAAGAGATATAAGGAAGGTATTCCATCCACAATGGGCCAACTGCTGGCCACTGACCCAAGAGACTAGTATGAGAGAGCTTTCATCAGCATCTGATATCTGTTAAAGCAGTCAAGTATTACGGTTACTGAGAATCATTATTTTATTTTCAGTTGTTTAGCCTACACAAGTATTTATTTTATTGGGAAGAGAATAAATTATAGCAGCCAGATCCACCAAATCAGAGCTGGACAGTAATGCAGAATAGAAACATCTGTGAACCTTATTTACTGTGGAGCTCTCCCACAGACAGACCTGACAATTTAACTTTGGCAAAAACTCCATGACATATCATGCCAATAGAAGTTACTTAAATTGAGGAGACAGACCTTATTCTCACCCTCCAGGGGCTATTACTGTTCAAATTGCACAAAATCAGTGCTCATGACTCTGATACGCCACTGACAACATATTTTCTGTTGGGAAAGAATTTCACAATAAATGAAAAGTCTAGTTCAAAAGTTGTAAGCTTCATAAGCTTAAGAGTGTTGTGATTTTTGGACCACATCTTTAGTGGGAATAAATCAGCACTGCTTAACCAAAGTCAATGGAACCTAGAATTTGTGTCAGGAGGTCATCTGGCCCCTTCCCCACATTAAGATACAGATGTATGCTGCTAGTCTGATAGCATACTGGAGACAGAAAAGAACAAACGTCTTACCTCATAACCAAACTGCAGTTCATCTGAGGTCAACATGATGATGTCATCATCAATGGCTAATACTGCCTCTGTTTCAATCTCATCATACGGGAAAAAGCGATTACTAAGCTTGTTTTCTGCAGTCCTAACCACCTTCAGGGGAACCCGAATCTTCGGCCACAGAGAATCTAGGGAGAAATATCAGCATACATATGTCACCATCAGAGTTTCTTTCTTGATAGGGTCCCTTTCTTTCTTGTGATTTAATTCTCCACTCCAAACTTCTTGTGCAAAAAGTTTTTGGTGTTCAATTTGCATCTATTCCCAACTAGGCAAAAAATGAAGAGAGGGAAAGAGAATCTGTTGTACTTCCACAGTACTAATCATCTTAGAGCGCTTTACAAGCAGCTATACACAGGGCCTACTTTGCCCACCGCAGAAAGGTAATCACAGCAGCATTATCAAACACTTTAGGACAGGAAGTAAAAAAGAATACTTTATCCAACAGAAACTCCACAGAGAAATGGGAAGCTGGGCCAAGGTAAACACTTACAGTGGGTTTTGGCAAGGTCATAAAAAACCTGAAACAGTAAACTCTGAACAGAGGCTATATTTACTGCATCAGTGAGAAACCTAGATACAGCTAAAGTAGTAATTGCCATTAATGGTTAAGGACTGGATTATCATGTGTCAGAATATCGAAGCAAGTAATTTATTGCAACTGAAAACATCTCAAAATACAGAAAAGGTGGGAAAGGTTTTCCTATAAGCTTCTAGATATTTCCAGCACTACAAGTAAGGTTGAAAAAATGTACCACACTACGCAATATATCTTAGTTAGACATAATCGGTTAACTAGCAATAAAAAGTATATCCAAGTCAGTGTAGCAAGTCATTTTACTATGAGAAACCTACAGCCTGGAGTTCATCATGTATGTATGTATTACAGTAGACCTTAAGCTGAATATAAGCCAACAGTGCTCTTGCTGCAAAAAAAACCAATAGCATATTGGGTTATATTGAAAGGATGGCACTTGTAAATGAAGGGAAGTGATTCTTCCACTCTATTTAGCACCATTGAGAACTCAGTTGGAGAACTGTGGCCAGTTTTGGGCTGCACACTTCAAGAAGGATGTGGACAGTTTGAAAAGAGTCCAGCACAGAGCAACAAGAATGATTAAGAGCTTTGGAAAGGCTAAAAGGCTGAGGAAAGGCTAAAAGAACTAGATTTATTTACTCTGGAGAAGAGAGCCTGACGGGGGATTTGATAACAGTCTTCAAATACCTGATGGCAATTATAGGAAGGATAGATATGGGCTTTTTTCTGTGCCCATAGAGACAGAACTTGGAATAATGGCCTCAGCCAATAGCAGGAAAAATTTAAGTTGGAGACTAGGAGGAATTTTCTCACCATGAGCGTGGTCAAGCATTGGAACAGGCTACCTCTCCATCCTTGGAAGTTTTCAACACCAGGTTAAACAGACACTTGCCTGGGATGGTTTAGTCAGAGATGATCCCACCTTGAGCAGGGGGCTGGACTAGATGACTTCATGAGGCTCCTTCCAGCTCTACTTTCCTATGATCCTACAATCCTACATTTACAATATGGTGCCTTAACTATTATACAAAGAATTTTTGCAGTTAAATCATATTAACACACACATCCAACAGAAAGAATAGTGTAAAAAAGTATCAGACAGTTTAAGAAAAAATGAGAACTTATGGTAACAAGTATAAAATGACAGAACTAAACAATTTTTCTAAAGTAAGTGGGTATCACCAGTGGCTATTCCAATTTTAAACTGCTTACTGGAGTGAAATCATTTGACAGGTTTTTTTTTCTTTTTTCTTCTTCTGCTTCTTTTAAATAGTAGCTATTCTTGCCTGCTACACAGTCTAGATAGCACTGTTTTTCTGATTCCTTTTACCTTCAAGGTAGAGGTTGGTCTTAAGGAGCATCTGAAACAGAAAAAAACTACTGACCCCATGGACTAATTGGACGAGGGTTAAGACTGGGTACAGAACACAAAAGAAGTATTTGTGGAAGAACAGGCAAATAGATATTTAAAACTGGTGTTATTATTGAAATAGAGGTGGTGAGGGATGGCACAATATACAAAAATGTACAAGTAGTAGGGCATCCTTTCACTGAATGATCTATTTGACCAATTAAAAAAAAAAAGAAAGATGACTTGATTAGAGCACGTAAGTATCTTCCAGGGAAGAGAACACCAGAGACTAAAAGATTCTTTAACTATGAAAGAGAACAGCATAAGAACTAATTGCTGGAAAAATTCAAACTATAAATAAAGCATACATTCTTAATAGTGAGACTGACTAACCACTGGAATTAATTACTAAGAAAAGTAGTGGATTCCCCATCTCACTGATGTCTTCAGATCCTGACCAGCTGCCTCTCTCAAACATATGCTATAGCCAAAAACAGGTTACTAGGTTCAATACAGGGATAACTGGGTATTTTTTTAGGGACCTATGATACACAGAAGGTCAGAATAAATGATTTTATGGCCCCTTGTGTCCCTAAACTCCATGAATCTATGAAGGTGAAAATTTAATGAGTCCTAGAAAACAAGGACCAGAAGCTTGAATTTGATATAGCAGAAAATGGGCAGCCAACAGAGTCAAAGCACTGTGCAAGGCTGTCCAAAAAAGAGGACAGAAGGCAATCTTAGCAGCTGTGTTTTGAATGATGGATAATATGAATGTCAGGATGAGGAGGACATTGTAAGCAGCCAAGGTGGGAGATACTAAAAGTCTAGGCAACAGTTTCAGTGTCTGGACAGATATAAAGTTCAGGTTTGGAAACATTGTGGAGGAAGCAGCAGCAGAATTTGAATACAGTCTGGAGATGAGAGACAAAGATCACAGAATCACAAGGCTGGAAAGGACCTCCTCGGTCATCTGGTCCAACCCCGTGCATGACCGCAGGAATGTTACTCCTCAAGAGAAAAAGAGAAGTTTAAAATAATCTCTACTGCTACGGTGGGAATAATGGTGGTACTCTTAACTGCAGTGATGATTGGAGCAGAGAGGGGAGTATAATTTATGCACTGCACAGACTTTCAATTCTATAGGAATATGGAATCAGCCTCCAGGCTTCCTTTCCTGCCCTGCTTTCAGGCAAACAGAGATCTGTCCTTTTTCAACTGCAGTCCGTTAGCACTGAGTTCAGAATGCCTAATTAAAGAGGAGAGGATGCGGTAACAACATTGGTGCTACCGGAGAGTGAGTAGTAATTTAATTCCAATACACACAAGTAGAGGTTGTTGCTTTGGGTGAATGGCCATTTCTTCACTGCCAACTGGGGCTCTCAGACTTTGTAGTTCACACAATACTTTAAACATACATGGAGCTTTGCACAGAGTTTTATAGGCATTGGTGTCCAAACATTACTTTGCTGGGAAAACAAAACCTTTTCAAACCATACCAAGAGTCTTCAAAAGAGGATTTTTTTGGAGCTATATTATAGAAGGAGGGATTGGCATCAAAAGAAAGGGGGAGAATTACAAAGTGAAATTTAATAGAAAAAATGATTATTCCATTTCCTACCCTGATATCATTCATATGAGACAGGATGCTATATAAAATTCATTTTTATTCCAGTGATCTTGTAAACACCACTTTGCTTTGTTTGTCACATGACAAAGGTTTTGGACCAATTCTAGACTTCCTCCTTTCTTGTGCTCTAAGGCTGAGAAATCACATTTTACATCAGGGTTGTTCAAATGGTGGCCTATGGGAAGCATGCATCCCACAAGCAGTACATTTCAGTCCCCAAATCCTAGCCAGGTGCAACTTCCCATTTCACGCTGGCTGCAACAGCAGTCAGTCTCAGGGCTCCTCCTCTGACTTTTGTGTTCTGCGCCCGCCTTCCACGATCAATATGATGCATGGTTCAGCCGA
>NW_005842313.1:1274465-1288881 GCF_000455745.1 Alligator sinensis
GCAGGATCCTTACAGCAGTGAGGCAGGATGCATCTGCATGAGGAGGTGCTGAAGTGGTAAGGGGAGCATCCACGTGACATGCAGCCCATGGGCCCACGATCCCCCACTCCTCCAGCCTGCAGGGCATGCAACCAGCAACCACAGAAGTTGGACTGCTTTGTTTTGCATTACTGGCAGTGCATGATTCACAATATTTACTAGTAACTTAAGCTGTGGTGCCATAGGTTCTGAAGCAAGTCACAGCTGGTCATCAGCTAAATGGAGACTGCAAGCGATGTGGAAATGAAAGCACCCGTGGGGCTCTTAAGCAGACTTAACGCTAGCGGGTGGGTGAAGAATTCATGCATTTTATCTTCTTACATTGCCAATTAATAATAGAACTGTGGGTTCACCCTCACTCAGCATCTATAAAGCTAAATGAAAACTACTAACTTAGCTACTCAGGTCATCAAATAGTTTAGCACCTGAAAGCTGCAGACACCTAAAAAGATACAGGAATTCTGTGCCATGCTGTCCTTCCCCTGCAGCAAGGAAATTATAGATTTCACTATCCATTTGTAAGAAGAACAGAAGCAGGATTTCTATATCTTATGCATGAAAAATGAGTAATTTTGCATACTAATTTGTTAGCAGTAGAATATAGATTCTCAGAGCAACAGTTCATTTTTTGCACAGTTTAAAGGAGGGTTGTATTTCTGCAGCTGTATAATAAAGGTGCATGGATTTTTTTTTTTTTTTTATAAATCTTGGTTACTGCAAGAAGACTGGTGATCTAAAGCAACTCTTCTTACTCAGTTTATATGCTAGTACAGGGGTCAGCAACCTAAGGCCCACAGGCCAGGTTCAGCCTGTAGAGCCTCTGGATCCAGCCCACAGAACCACGGGTTTGGAAGCAGGGTTCTCCCTACACCACACTGCAGCTGGGAGCCCTGGCCTTCGGGTGGCATAGGCTTCAATGCAGAGGGCAGAGAAGGGCTTCTGCCATGCCACAGCTGGAGAAGCAGCAGTAGCAGCTAGATCCTAGTGCCCAAACTCCAAACTAAGTTGAGTCATTCTGGCTTCCCACACCAGAAAACATTGCTGACTTCTGCCCTAAAAGACTTGAGGTAGAGTTCCAGTATACCGTGATCTAATAAGTTTGAAGAACAAGAAAGCTTATTCTATTCACCATGTTGTTATTCACCTAAGTATTTTTTATGAGGAAAAAGTCCTTGAAACTCTTTCCATTATTTAGCATCAAGACTGCTTTTTCCTTCACAAAAACCTGCTTGCATGGAGCATAAAGCTACTCCTAGATAGAATAAAAATTCAAGCAGGATTTACATTTTACCGGTTATCTTAACATCAGGAAATAGTGGGACTTAGCGATTAGAACAGGGGTGGGCAAAATGCAGCCCAGGGGCCAGCTGCAGCCCACCAGGCCATTGTATCCAGCCTGCGGGGCCCCTAAAAAATTTAGAAAATTAATATTTATCTGCCCTGGGCTGCCGCGGCCCTTGATGGCTTGCCAAAACTCAGTAAGCGGCCCTCCACCCAAAATAATTGCCAACCCCTGGATTAGAACAATCTATTGAGAAGCACGACTCTACTTTTCTACTTATAGCTCTACTATTGGTTTACTGAATAACGTAAAAGTAACCTGCAACTCCCTGAACTGCATTAAAAAAAATTAAGTGCTCAGGCTCACAGAAATGGTGTAGAGTTTAACATTTGCAAATTACATTGGGATGAGAAACACTTGTGGTATAATAAGATAGAGTTATTTTCCTCTAAATGATTTATGAACACTCTAGGGCTCTTTGTTGTCTTCTTTGCTTTAATACCTGGAAAGAGATGTGGCAGAGACATCTGCAATACCTGTTCTAAAGCTCACTGCTAAATAGTAAGTGTAGGTGTTAATCTAAACACCATCTTGTTACCAGCCTGTCTATGGGTTTAACTCATGAGACAGTGCTAAAATAGGCTGTGAATAAATTGTTATATAATTCAGAGGAATATTATCAGTGCACAAAAGTCCAAAGCTTTGATTAAGCCCATAAGCTTACAGCATCCAAAAGAGGCTTTAGACACTAACATGCTGATTTGCCTATAAGTTAGCACATGACTTTTTCATATAGAATATGAATATCTCTATCTATGGAGATATCCTGTTTAATGATTATCAATTTCTAGTTTCAGTTTTTAACCCAAATAAAGAAGTACAAATAATGACTATAGAGTTGCTGGAAAAGATCATATTCTAGGTACTTACTACATACAATGGTTCAAAAGTTCCAATGGCATCTGAATGCAGGTTGTCATGAAGCAATAGGTTGGGATAATAAAGTGAACTAGGGACAGTTGGTATGTGGGATAAACTAAAGCTCGGCTAGTGACAAATGCCATTGTACAATTAAAAAAATTATCCAGTTTTGGCTAAAGTAATAACATTAAGATAAATGGATGGATTTAAGTATGCAAGCATTCAGTTACAGTTTTCTGGATCAAAAAGAAAAGTTAAAAATATCTCAAAGTTACCTCATGCAAAGAACAAGTGTTCATTTCCATGGACTTGAACACACAACAAACTCATTAATAGAATATAAAGTTATGCTGGCTTTGTACAACACCAAGTTACACTGGTGGTATTCAAAGTGGACAGTTGGCCAGCTCCCCTGGGGTAGCTATCGCAGAAGGCACTATCATAGCAGCTCACCTTCAGGTGTCTTAGGGCTAGTAAGATAAGGTTCTTTGGGTGAATCTGGTATCTTTTATTAGACCAACTTAAATAGTTAGAAAATATTTTTTAAGCAAGCTTTCGGGTTCAAAAACCTTTCATCAGGCTAAGGCAATTTCAGCAGTTGGTATGTGCTCATCTTAGAGCTAGTAATAAATTGTTTTCATTGAGCACACACCTGTCCCAGTATAGAAGCGGACACATAGCATGTACACGAGAGTAACTTGCACCAATTAAGTTTTACCTGACTTTTTTACAATTAATCCACATAGTCTCTGGCAGACCATTTATGGACATGGCATGTTTTTTATTCCAACAAAATTACCACTCTAAATGGCCTGATGTATTCTGCATGAATTCAATTAAGTCAGAACCAGTGGCAGAAGCATCAAGACTAGTACTTCTACAGACAAATGTGCCTGAACAGAATTTAAATGACAATGGAACTCAGTTCAGATATAAAGAGTTTCAACATTTTGTCAAAAGAAATATGAATAAACATGTCACATCAGCTCCTTACCATCTGGTCCCACATGGACTAGTGGAAAGGTTTAACCAGACGGTTGAGCAAGCAAATTATGCTGCATGGCTCTATATAAAGGTAGGTTAGAGAAGTGCAAATTTTCTACTGGCCTACAGCAGGGCTGTCCATCTGGTTAACACATGGTCCCCAGGGTCTCACCCAGCCACCTCTCCCCATATTGCTCCAGCTGCAACAGCAACTAGAAGTCTCCAAGCTCCCCATTCTGGATGATGCAGTGGTGGAGGAGTGCTGGGGGCAGCACACACTACAGAAAGGAAGAATCATGTTTTGCTCAGTGCACCAGTGGGGGATTGCAGAGCAACAAGGAAAGTTGTTTCTTGTTTTGTTTTTTTTTTTACCTCCCTGCCTGTCATCTAACACCTCCAGGGAAGGAATTTTACCTGATCAACACATCAAAGAGCCACTCAACACAGCTCACAAAGACATTCTCATGGACCCAGAGGGACAACCTTCCATCTTCAGGTCCCTCTGTGCAAAAATGAAGTTTCTTTCCTACCTATGGGGACTTTTTACCATCTTGTACCATCTACACTTTTCCCAGAGCCAGGCGAAGGGACTTTGATCCCAAAAGCTTGCAGAAAAGGACAATTTTCTTGCCATTTTCCAGTTGGTCTAATAAAAGGTATCACTTTGGAACCAAGAGTTCTAGTTTTTTGTATGCATGTTAGTACAAACTAGAAGCCAGCAATGCTGTTTATGGAATGTAACTGAGAGCCTCACCTAGGCTTCCCACCTTTAACAACCACCTTTAAACACTGATTGCTTTGCTAAAGATAGAGTCGAGAACACCTCTATGGAGTCAAGAGCATTTGTAGGTCCAGCAAGATGTGCATAAAGGCACTGAATTCTAATAAGATGGGGAATTTTGTCTCAAATCTGTTTTGCACACAAAAATCCAATAGTGTGACCAAGATAAATGTCAATAAACTTTCATAAAACTTATAAAAGATCTTTAAATTACTGGCACATTCCTCTGCTTGTAGCAATTCTATTCCTTCCCTAAAATGATGCTCATGATGAGGATTCCAAAGCAAAGGATCAATACCTTGGCTTTGTATCTCATCTAAAGTACAGTGCCCTACCCTGGGTCATGATCTCACTTACGACAGAACCTTTATGGGCATGTTATAGGCCAGTGGTTGGCAACCTTTTCAGACCATAGGTAGGAATGACCCAGCCTGAGTCAGAGGAGGGTAGGTGCCAAGATCCATCTACCACTGTTACTCTACCCCACTGTGGTCCAGGAGAAGCCACCACCACTGCTCCTCATACAAGTCAAGATGGAAAGGCCATAAACTTTAAAATGCCCAGCACTGCTTTCCCTGCTCACTTTTTTTTCCTTTTGTACTGAGTTTTGGACAGTAGAAAGCAAGACCCAACAAGTTATAATTTCACTGTATTACTTACCATGTTAACCTAAATCCAAGACAACTTCAAATTGACAACAACCCCTAATAACTAAATTCTAATTATATGGTTATACTTTATTATGATTTTCCATGTACAGAACCTAATTATTGGAGGGCTGTCTTAAATTTTTCCCATCCCCCCCCCCACTACTGCAGGCAGGCAGCATGATCCCTACACATTGCCCGCCCTTGCCTAGCCTGCTGCCACTTGACTGAGATGCCTGATGCCCAGTTGCTTGCCACTCCCCTGTGGCCATTTACTTTATGTGGCATCTCTGGCTCTGGCCCAGGGCATGGAGCACATGGTGGCTCCTGCCCCAGCCCTGGTCAGGAAACGGCCTTGGCTCTGGCTCCAGCCCCAGCTCCAGACTTGGCCAGACAGCAGTGGCAATAACAGCTTTGGTCCCAGCACAGAGCTGGTGGCAGCTACAGCTGCAGTCCCAGCCCTGGCCAGGCCAAGGTTGGAGCTGGAGCTAGAGCTACAAGAACCTGTTTGTCCTGAGCCAGTACTCAAATCCAAGATAAGGCTGTTTTTCCCTCTCATGCTGAATAGGGAGGGAACCTCATCTTGGATTTGAGTAAATATGGTAATCAGGTTTATCAAAGGGTTTGGATCCCATTTAACTAGTTACATATGTGAAACACGGGACCAACAAGAGCCAACTCTTCAATGAGATGAAACTTAAAACTCCTATAAAAAGCAGAAATTTGTCCACATTTCTAGCCATGAGTAAAACTGTCACACAGACATACAGGGAGAAAATCAGGAAGGTCAGGGCACTAATTGAGATGCAGCTGGCAAGGGACATAAAAGGTAACTAAAAAGGCATTCTATAGGTATGTTAGAAGCAAGAGGAAGAGCCAGCAAAATGTAGGTCCCTTAGTAAATGGGGAAGGCAATTTAGTTACAGATGATGTGGAGAAGGCTGAAGTAATTAATGTTTTTTTACTAGCCTTCACAAATCAGGTTAGCTATCATCAGACATCAGTGCAGTTGGCAGCACAGGCTGGGGAGGAGATAGCTGAGAGCAGGGAAAGAATGAGTTAGAGATTACTTGTAGAAGCTGGATGATTTTGAGTCAGCAAGGTCAGATGACATTGTATCCTAGAGTACTCAAGGAATTGACTGAGGTAATTGCAGAGCCAACAGCTATTTTCTTTGAGAACTTGTATAGGTTAGGTGAGGTTTTTGACAACTAGAAGAAAGTAAATACAGGGTTCATTTTTAAGAAAGGGAAGGAGGAGAACTGAGAGAATTACAGACCAGTCAATCTGACCTAATACGTGGAAATATTATGGCATTATCAAGGAATTGACTTCTAAGCACCTGGAGAATATCAAGATAATCGGGAATGTCATATTGAATGAAATAGTTTGAATGTTTGTAAAGGTTGCCCATTAGCCAGTTTCAGGAAGAAGATAGGATTTATCTCCTTATCTAAGTCATTGTTTTTGGGGCTACGTGTAAAATGTCCTGACTTCGCTTAATTTAAATTTTATCTTTAGAAGTCTTTTACAAAGAGAGCAAATATCCTGAATTCCGAGACATCAAAAGCCTAAGGCCTTTTAACCAAATTGGTAAGAAAAGGGTATTTACAGTGATATGGAAGTCTCCCCAAGAGTAATTTAAAATGCTCAACAAAGGTAATTTCAAAAGAATCTGTTGAGTAAGATCCGAGCCCAAATTTGGGAGTAGTGACAAGTTGAGTAGGAGGAGCCCACTGACAGCAGCTCGCTCAAAAAAAACTGTAATTTACTGTCCCAATTTGGAGGTGACTTCACTTGCAGAACAACGAAGGAAGAATCGCAAGTGTAGCCCGGAACAGACTGATCACCTGACCCAACCTCTCCGTGAACACGAATCTCTTAGTTCACGCTGAAGCCACGGAGCACCTGAAAGGGACTGAAGGAAGGGGACTTAGTCCTATCACTGCTGAGGCCAGCCTATTGAATCGTATTGCTGAGGCGAGCCCATTGAACCGTACTACTGAGGCCAACCCATTAAATCGTACTACTGAGGAATGAAACCATATTTTGGTATTTGGCTTCTCGGAATTCTAGGATTGTAAGTATATTATGAAAATAATAGTATTGATTCAAATTTAACTTTTAGTTGTAATTGTAGTTGTTTTTGTAACACTAATTCTTATAGCATTGTTTGGGAAGGAAGTGCATTCGGAGCATTGTTTCTGATATATGTAATTATTGTGTTCTTAATGTTTGTGGTGTTTCTTAAAGCCAAGCAGTGTTATATACGTAGCAAAGAATTTTAAAATAAAATTGTGTTGTATGAATTAAATGTGTAATCATTGTGAAATCGTGCAATCAGCTAACAACTCCCCCAGCCAGTGCATCAAAATTAATCAGTAAATTGTGTGGGATTTTCTCTATTCCATAACCCACTAGAGACAGGGAACAGCCAACATAAATCCATCAAAAGCAACTCATGCTTGACCAACCTGATTTCCTTATACAGCAAGCTGAAGGACTTTGTGGATATGATATGCCTCGACTTTACCAAGGCTTTCAACACTGTTTCCCATGACATTCTCATTAGAAAATTAAGGAAAGACAATCCAGATCAGTGATTCTCAACCAGACTGCCACAGTATCCTGGGATGGCTCAAGTTCCTTTCAAGAGTACCATGGGTTGCCACACAGTGTTAGCACTGTTATGTGTGCAAACATGATCCACAAGACAAACTTAGAGATTTCAAATAGGAATCCATTCAGTGTTTAAACCATTCTGACTTGTTGATATCTCCATGAGTTCTTTGCAACAGAAGAATTACTCTATTATTTTTTTGTAATTAAAAATGAGTGAAAAATAAGAGCCGGCATTGTCCAACAGGTGCCCTGAGTCTAACTACCGGTGCCTTGAGTCTTAAAAGGTTAAGAACCACTGATATAGATGAAAGTACTGTAAGATGGATATGTAACTGATTGGATCAATTTTGCTCAAAGAACAGTCATCAATGGCTCAATGTATAATTGAGATGTCATATCAAATGGGATTTCTCAGGAGCCTGTCATGGACCTGGTATTGTTTAATACCTTAAATAATGATTTGAGGGACGACTTAAATAACGAGGGATGATATTAAATGCAAAGATAACAAATTTATGCTATTTATGGAAAAATGGTCTGAAATCAATTAAATGAAATTCAGTGAGGACAAGTGTTCCATCCTAAGTTAAGGACTTTGCAATCACATGTACAAATACACACTTGGGAAACACCTGGCTACATTACAGTACTGCAGAAAAGGAGCTGATGTTTACAGATTACCAAAGGCTGAATATGAGCCAACAGTGTGCCCTTGTTGCAAAAAAAGCCAGTATTATAGTGGGTTGTATTAATAGGACTGTCACTTGAAAGTCAAAAGTGATTCTTCTACTCTATTCAGTCTGAGTGGAGTTCCCTGGAAAAATAAATTCACTTTTGTGCACCACACTTCAAGAAACACATGGACAAACTTTTAGAAAGGATCTAAAGGAGAGCAACAAAAATAATTAGAGGTTTCAGAAATGTGACTTGACCAAAAATGGTGGAAGAAGTAGGATTTTTTTTTAGCTTGGAGGACAGAACACAAAGGGGATTTGATTTTTCACATACCTGAAGAGCAGTTATAAAAAGGATGATGATAACTATTTGGTCTGGGTGCAGGGGAGAGAACAAAGGAAATTTAGGTTGGATGTTTGAGGGTAACGATGAGGGCAGTTAAACATGAAAACAGGCTACTTAGGGAAGTTTTAATTTTTAGACTAGTCTTAATTTTTTTTAAGAACAGGGATGATCCTGCCTTGAGCAGGGTCTTGCACTAGATGACTTTTTGAGGTCCTCTCCAGTCCTACTTTTCTATGATTCTATAATATCTAAAAACCAGTCCACTTTTGTATTGCACTACAATTGAGATTAGCTGTAGCTTCTTATGTCAAAGGAGAGAGCAAGCAATCTTGATGAAGGGTCTTTGACTTGGATTCTCCTTCACTCCTGGTCTGACAGAGTCTACACTGGTTGATTTACTGGCTACACTGCAAAGCTTATCTTTTTACCGAAGTTTTAATAAGCAGGAGACTGATAGGTTAGATTTTACATTTTGGGGCTGGGGAGTTTTTAAGCAGGCATGGTAGCACCTTTGATTTTGTGAAATGCTTTTTTTCTGCATTGATCAGGATGTTGGTTTTGATTACATAGAAGTCTCATTTCAGACAGCTATACATCCATTAACAAGTATCAAGAGGGTTTTTTAAATTTGTGTTTAATATGAACCTTTCCTTTCCTAGAGGGAGAGAACACAGTATATTTTGCTTCCCTTTGTTTTCTGCACATACTGTTCTACACAAATAAAACCCATAGTTATAGAATCCACTGTCAAACTGACTAGGAAGAAAAAATATTTGATACAGTTTTTATTTATACAATTAGTCTTGAGCTGGCAGTGGTTGAAATCTAAATTTACAGTACATCACAAAGGAAAATTACGGTGATGTCCTTCCCCCAAATGTAATTTATGCACATCAAAAAAAGTATTACTGGCTTTGATAGCAGGACCTCTGATTTGCCTTCGTACAGCAGATAGAAATGTGTCCCCTATACAGTAATGACCAGGAAATACTGCATTTGATGCTCTAGTAGGTTAAATGTCTCAGCTTTACTATAACCAATTAAAAGAGAATAGCCATAAAAGTGCAGATACTACCGTAGGGTAATAAACTAGACCTTATCGGTGCCAGTGGTGCACATTACAAACTTCAAACTCATTCCTTGTCCTAATCCATCAGAAACTTCCTGGCTTTACTAGGCTATAAATGGAAGAAGCTTTGAAGTCCAAGGATTAGGATCACTAACAGGCAGACTGAATGAGAGACTAAGTAGAGCCAAGGCCTGCTGCTCCAACAAATAGCCAGGTGGAACACACTGCATGGGTCTGAATTAAAACAAATTAATTTAATCAAACTTCCCTCTCCTGGGCTGCAGTCCAGGAGATTACATGAGTTATCAAAGCATGAAAAATAAATAGATGTAGGGGGAGAACTAAGAGCAACAGAAGAAACAAACACATTTCTTCTGCAGTACAACCCTAGATATAACATAAGCATACAGCAGCCAAGGCTCTTAAACGGGACACAGATCTATTACTGGGAGGCAAAAGACCCAAAGCTTTTGGAACAACAACTTATGATTCAACAATATCTGAGCAAAATTCAGGGAGAGAACATGAATATGCATGCAAAATAAATGTTCAGCTCTAAGATTACTAAAGATGAATTATTAATAGAAAAAATTGTTCAAATTAGTTGCTTGTTTCAATTTTTCCTGTAAATCTTAGATGAAGGATTATATGGAAACAATCTATTTGGGTCAAATAGTTTCAGTGGTATGCACTGGATGTCTGTGTAAAGTTAATGGCATTGAAGAATTAGCTCAGTTTTGCATTTCAAATATGCCTTCAATAAAAAAAAAAAATCCTCTTATACAACCCAATCAGCTTGTCCAAGCTTCTGTGCAATGCTGTCCATCTTGAAAGATTAAAAAATACTATCATGCACACCTAGATGCGAGAATCGTTTCAGTTATCACTGCTCTACAGCCATAGTATGGGTGTTTAGCAAAGAAGTACTACACAACAGTTTGAGACAAGATATGTATGTTTAATACAATTTAAACTAGAACAAGTCTCCAGAATAAATAATGGGTCCCAACAAAGCCTGAGTTTTGCAAAAATGCAACAGGATCTTAAATAAGCCATGTGATGATTAATTCAGTTTCATGTTTTATCTAATTTATTTATATGAGTTGCTTTGTATCATAGCTTGTATCAAGCTATATACAAAACAATATTTTGCTAATAAAAGCAACATCCACATTCAAAGTACTTTGCATATACGGTACCTCAGTATAACTTTGCTAGCAAAGCACCCATAGACATGGCCTCAGACACTGGAAATCAGAAAGCTTAATTCAGAGTTCTACACCAGGGATTTCACACATCAGTTGAGGCTGAGAAAAAGAGAGCAAATAATCCAGTGGAGCAATGAATGGAAAACAAGACTTTGCAAGAAAACAGGAGGCGGAAAATAGAAAGATACTAAATACTAGATAAGGAAAGATACCCCATTTGGGGCTGTCCTGCTTTTAGAAGCAGATGGTTATTCTCTCTCCAATCCTGTGAACAAGCTTCTGTTTAATATCCTTTTGGAACTGAATCTCCCCTGAAAAAGCACTATGGTTTTAAACTATCTAAAAAGGATTCACAGGCACACATTAATTTTACAAACCCATGAATTAAAAAACAACTCTCAGTTTCAAAAATCATCTAGACTTCATAAGGCTAGCTCATCAATGGTATAAATAGAAGCATGCGTGTTTTAAATAAAAAAAAATTTAAATAAAGAGACTTTACATCTTCTTATTGGGACAGTCCCAGAGTTTTCACAAGACATTCAAGTGTCCTAATAATTTCTTTCAGGACATCCAAAACGCCTCAAATTTTCATTTAATCAGTCAAAACGTGCTTATTTTATAACCACAACATATTTCAGGTATGTTGCTGCATCAAACCAAATTTGTTCTATGTTTACCAAGAACAAACAGCTTAGTGGCATGAGCTGTTCACTGTAATGAGCAGTGTCTAATAAGAGAGGATGAATGAGTGCAAACACATCAAACCTGTTTTTCTCCACCTTCAAAATGTGTTAATGACGCTTGTTCAGTGTTTTACAGTTATTAGAAAAACTCCTCCACTCTGTGAAACTGCATGTGGTACACTTTTGAGTAAAAGGCTGATAGTAAGGACACAAGCACAATTTTCTATTTCATTACGCAAACCTTGGCATTTTTTATTTTTTTTTTACTTTGCTACTTTAAAAAAAAGTCACAGACAAGTCACAGTTTTTTGGTTAAAAATATAATTATATGAAATAGCTTTAAAACATATTTAAAAGTTCACAGAAAAGAGATTATTTTGCACCAGGTGTAGAGCAAGTGAAATGCCACCACCATGCCAACATGTACTACCCACCTTCCAACATTCGTGTTGAATGATGGATCTTACCTTCCGGTGGATTCTTATTCTGGTTGTTCCAGACAACCAGCAACTTGGATAGACTGGGCACCTTGGACACTTCAGTGATGACTCGGAAGAGACTCTCCACCCGGTCATAAGTCAACACTATAGCTGTGAAGCCTTGAGACTGTGGTGGGATCAATGGAAGGAAGAGTGGGTTGCTCACACTGCTCCATTTCTATAAAACAAAAGAGGATGAGGGATCAAATCAAGGTTAATACAGAAAAGGGGGGATTTAAGCAACCAGAATATAATCACCCAAGTTGGTATTTGGCCAAGTTAGGCCTGTTGAGCTAATCAAACAATTCATGGGAAAGTGGCCTTTAAAAAACAAAACAAAAAACAACTTTTTTCATGATTCACAGAGCCTTGAAACTTGCATCCCAATCCCTTTCCTAATGTTGACTCCTGTCACTGTTTAACAATAACTGTGTAAGCATGGATGAGCTTCAGAAAAAGTGAAGAATTGATGGCAAGCCTTGTGGGGGAAGGGATATTAGGGGAACACTTTAAACTTAGCTAACATGGCCTGATTCTCATTTGCTAATTGCTGCTGAGGTTTTTTTTTTTATTTTTATATATAACCAGACTTGGCCAAAAAGCAGAGAGCCAACTTAGCACCACAACTTCAGAGGGGAAATGGAGTAAAAAGCAGCAAATACATAATCCTGACACAAAATGGGCACACAAATAAAAAAGCAAATGCTGACACTGAAATGCAGAGGGATAAAATATTAACTTCAACAAAACTTGGTTTGTTCCATGGAGGGGAAAAAAACCATTACAGCATTGAAGAAAAAAATCTGTAAGACGCAAAGATTGATTTCAGAGAGTTATTTACTCCATCTGAATTTTAAGTAGGGCATCCCTTTTAAGACTTTAAAGGTATTATTTCAATGAACTGCCAGCATAAGGAAGCCAGCTCAGTTGGCAAGAAACAAGACAGACTATTCAGTTCTCACTGTGTATGCCAACCTCATTTGGAGTTGAAGATGTGGGGGAAGGAAGGAGTGAAGAAACCATTAGATAGGAAAGAAACAGCAGACATTTCATTTCTAAACATTTTCATTCCAGCCTGCTGTCCAGGCAAGACAGCAGGGCAGGACAGGGAAACAGAGGAGAAAACAATTATTTATTTGCAGTAGGAGGAAAGGTTTGGAAGTTGGGAAAACTATAGCTGACACTGTTTCTCAGGAAAGCTTTTGAATCCTGCCCACAAAGAACTAGGGGCGCATATAATAGTGTAGAAATGCTACCCAGTTACTGCCAATGTTTTCCAGCAAACACCATATTAAATACCAGTTAATACAGAATTCTGCCTGTATCGGGAGGAAAACAAATGTTATGGACTCAAAGTTATTAGCTCAAGTTTGTTGGATAGAGGTACAGCAACTAGTCATTTCCCTTTGGATTCTCTCTCTTCACACTATAGGCAGCTACCCTCACCATTGCCACCTTGTAACTCATGCCATTTACTGAAATACTCTGTATGACCACCTAGGGAGCAGAGAAGAATAGCAAACCTATTATATTAGAGGAGCCTAAAAAAGCTTGACTTGTTCACTGTAGCCAAAAAAAGATTGAGAGATGATGCGACTACTCTCTGCACATACATCAGGGAGGAAAGTAAACTCTAGAGATTGAGAAAAACTGTTTAAGCTGAAAGACAATACTGGCAAAAGAACAAATGGATATAAACTGGCCAAAAGTAAATTTAGACTGATGGTTTCTAACTGTCCAAGGAGTGAAGTTCTGGAACGGTCTTCCAATAGGAGAAATGGGGAAAAAACACCTAACTTGTTTTAAGATGAGTTCTCAGTTTATGAGAGAAAATATATTACATAATTGCCTGACAGTAGGAGGTTGGACTTGCTCACCCAGGATGCCCATCAAATCCTACATACAGGCCTATAACAATAATGTTAACAAGTGACATGTGCAGGGATATCTGTTTTGAAATGCTCACACTTTAGGAAATGATAGTTTTTAAGCTTATTTTCTTTACTGTGTATTGACAAAACAACCACATGTGAGAAATGACCCTTGATTTTAAACAATTTCAGGAAGTTGTATGGTGAATTATTCTAACAGAGAACAGTTCATTCTATTAGGGTTTTTAAACAACCTCTGCTCCTTAAGGTATCAGGATTTTACATATGCCCACTATCTATGTAATGATGAAAAGCCTTCTTTTACAACCCTCACCAATCTCTCCTTATGAATACTTGCAACACAGGTTTAGCTGGATATTAAGCAGAGAGCCAGGAAAATCTCATGCTTCAGTCAAGAAATAACCGGCAAAGCAATCCTAGAGTTTATAATCTTATTGTTATTTAATAGCGACTATAACGATCCAAATTAAGGGCTCTTGCCTTAAATTGACTCTGTTTAGCATACTTCGTTTTGGTTGTAGTGTATCATAATAGAGGCTGTTAGCCATAAAGCCATTGGTGAGGAATACCACTCCCCAAATGTATTAATGTAAAATATCCAAGACTGTACAAGGCATTTTAATGGCTAAATCCTTTCTTAAAAGAGCAAAAATAAGAGCAGAAACTTAAGGTTTTAGATGCAACATTATTTAACTCCGAACTGTTCCTACTATCTGTGCAAGGTATAATATTTAATTGCCAGGATCATCTTAGGGAAACTTGGAAGCTTGGTCCCTAATAGGGAAA
>NW_005842313.1:1288912-1308857 GCF_000455745.1 Alligator sinensis
TTCAAAAGGGGCATTTAGGCATCTCCAAAGTGCCATTAAGAACCAACCCCCTGCTGCCTGCCTGAAGAGTGTGTCTACAGTCTGAGACCTCTTGACCCCACTTTCTGCAGGAAATCGAGTAAATTCAAACCTCCATAATTTACTTGAGTCTTCCTGACTTCTGCTAGGGAAAGGCAAACAATGCAAGCAATTATCCTAACAGCAACTTAATTAAATCTCTATTACAGCAGCAAGGCATGAAATGGATGGCTCCTCCCCATTTACTAGCAACTGGTGAAATCAAGAGGTGAGTGAACATTTGTTCCAGTCCCATCATTATTAACCCTCCTGATGGAGACCCATATGAACTTTCACTCTCAGAAAGAGGAGCAAGAACTGATGGAGTGATCATCCATCACTTTCCATGACAAAGTGTTGACATTCAGCTATGGATAAGACAATCCTTGCCCCAAGCCCCCAGCTAATATTCATTACAGGAGCCATGGTAATTAACCCAAGATTGATAGGTTGTTTATTGTGAATCACTTTTATGGGCAAGGAGTATCAGGTTGCAAATGCCAGCTTCTCTAACAGGGATCTCATGTCATTTGGTCTGGCAGTCTCAGTTGTTTGACAACGTTCTCTGCAGACAGAATGAAAAGCCAAAGCACTGGAATCTAGAATGAGAGAGACAGGGATTGGGAGACCGAACTGAAGCTAGTGAAGTGTGAGACTCCTTTAAAGAGACATGCCCATGTGAAAAGATTCAAACTATTGCAGCTAGTTTGTGCAGGACTGCCACAATCAGGCCCCCTTCTCCCCCCCCCCCAAGAAAACCCAACTAGCAATGCATTTTTCCTCTTAGTGCAGACCCAAGAACTATTATTTCACTCCTTCCTTACTGAATGAAATACAATTCCATTTTAAGAGCAATTAAGCAATAGGGACAAAGTAATGAGCGCTTTTCAGCCAAGATACTTAAGCCCAGACTTGCCACCAGTTCAAGTGGGACAGGGCAGAGGTGCATTAGGTATCACAAAAATCAATCTTACCAGGATGAAAAACCAGAATATTTGATATCTGAGAAATCACATCTGTTCCTAATGATCCTATGCACAGTCAATTCCTATAAAAGTTGTAACATTCATATAACAGCAACATGCTACACAGTTAAGACTTAAGGTTCCAGCCCCAAACGCTTATACTCTAAGTGGACACTAAAAATAGGAAGGGAAAATTAAAGGCAATAACCAGTTAGCGCTAAGTAATGGTAG
Source organism: Alligator sinensis (assembly GCF_000455745.1). Classification (NCBI taxonomy): domain Eukaryota; kingdom Metazoa; phylum Chordata; order Crocodylia; family Alligatoridae; genus Alligator; species Alligator sinensis. The sequence goes on from NW_005842313.1 coordinate 1,290,166, forward strand.
TAACATATCTTAATAGTTTCCTAATTTAAAACAAATATATTTCACTTATTTTTCATAGAAAAAGAGACCAATTATGGGCTAACAGAAATAAGTCTGTAAAAGAGACTTGAAGAAATAGAAGACAGGATACATTACAAACTGGAACAGAGAGCTGCTGATTCTAGGACCATGCAGCTGGTAAAAGAAGGTCTATATTTTGGTAGAGGAACAATAATTTCCCACTTACCATTTAGTAGGAAAAACTGGCAAAAACAATGTAAAAAAATAAAATTCTGCTGTTTCATAAACAGGAATAGTGGTTTTCTCCTCCATATGTGTTTTATTTTCAATTATCAACAGACTGAGTGCTTGCTAACCAGAAATTTTGGCAAAATCATATTTAATTTGAACAAGGACAACCCACAGTCATTTAAAAGCCAAGAGGTAAGGACTACATCATGATTAATTGTACAGTAGCTAAACAGTTCTTCCCTCCTTCCAAGCAAAGCAGATATGTATTTATTCTTTACCCCCGTGGGGAGGGTTTTTTTGGTTGGGTTGTTTTAAATATCAATACTAACCTCAATGTGGTTTCAATTATGAATTACCAGACCAAAAGAGCCTTGATTTATTCTATTTCACTCCAATTATACATGATGGGTTTCCAATGAGTACTTTGAAAAAGTATTTCATCATGCTTCCCATCCTCAAGTGGTCAAAGGGCAAAACCAGAGGACTTAACCCTCTCTACTTCTCTGGAGTCAGCCGCAGCAATTACATTATGGATCCTTAGGTCAACACAAGACCTTCCAAACTGTATGAGCCCACTCCACTGGTCTCTTGAGTTTTGTGCACTGCCTCTATCAGTGGCCTATACTTGATGTTATAGGTAAAAAGCTATCAAATACTTAATCGCAATGCACCCAGCGATTCCTTAAGTGAAATCCTTGCTAACGCCTGATGGAATTGCTGCCCTAAGGCATGAATTTTGATTTCATAGATTTCATAGTGGTATTATTAAATACCACTATGATTACTAAAGAACACCACATAGTTACAAATATGAAATCCTGCAGCTGAATCTACATTACTCTCTGAGCTCCTACAACTCTGAATTCCATCAGCTGACCACATGATATGAAATATATGTTTAGGTTTTTAGTTTACCCCTCCCTCCTAATTAATATCAACAATGTGACAAAAGAAGAAATTTGGCTGGGAGAAAAGCTTGCAATGGACTAGACTGACGACTGCCAAAAAACAATGGTGCTCAACCTCCAGCCTACGGGGCCATGTCGTCTGGCACCTGGGCCTCCCCACAGGCAGCACTAAATTGCTGTAGCTTTGGAAGCTCTTCCAGAACTGCAGCAATTACTGCTGCCATATTTCCCCCAAATTTCTAGTCCCATGGGGAGCCCTGAGGGCATGACACAGCCCCGTGCACCAGACTACACCAGTGCCCAGGGTCACTCTGCAGCTGGATCCAGCACACAGAGCTAGCTGATGCATGGGGTCACTCTGTAGCCAGATCCAGCACACAGGGCTGAAACAGCACCCTGGAACACACTCACAGATTCACCCTACACAGCATGCTCATCCTGGTCCACTGGCCGAATCCAACACCATCCTCAGGATACAGCCTGAAGTCTGGCTCTATGCCACTCTTCTGCCCTACAGGGCTGGAAGGTTGAACACCACTGTCACAAAGAAAGTGATCTCAAAATCTATCTGTAAAGGCACCAATACTCTATTGGTGTCCATCGCACAGCATGTGAATGCCACTAAAAGGTGGTCCTGCAATAGGACTCATGTGCCTTTAAAATAAAACTTCCCCATGCAGTCTCCTGGGGGGAAAAAAATTCAACTTTTAGAGGCCAAGGGACTCTTTTGGAGCCAGAAGGGTTTAAAAACACTGACAAGATGACACATGGCATCTAAAAATGTAAATTAAATGTTACCACTCTATAGCTTTAATAAGCCATGATTGAAAACCAAGCCTCCTACTTTTCAAGCTACAGAGTGAGCACCTCAGACCAGCCAGCAAAATATTACTACAAGGAAAAAAAAGGGCAATAAGTAAATAAATAGAGGGACCACCTAACAATAGGACAAGCACATTCCTACAGTTTCATCAGGCCAATCTAACTGAAACAACCACCCTGAGAATTAAAAACACAAAGCTTCCACATAATGCTTGTGTGCATGCTTCCATCTGCAGTATTTCCCAGATTGAAGATGAAGCAAAGAGCTCTAAAAAAAAAACAACCTAACAGTATTAGATACAGATTGTGTGTGGACTTAAAATTACAAATGACATTAAAGCAAAACATCTGAATCCCAGTTTCTCTCTCCAGTGCAAGCCAAAAACCAAGTCCAGAAGTCTGTTTCTCATGCCATGGAGGATATCACAAGCAGCTTGAGATAAACAATCTCCCACATTAGGTACAAGCCAAACTGCATAGGATAAGTATGGTGTCATCTTTTACCATACTGTGCAGGGAATCCTAGTAACTCTACTAATCTTGGCAGGTCAAAGAGGAATCAATTGTCAAATTTTGTTCTTCAAGGAAAAAGTATTCTTTAAGTCTGAACGATTACATATTTAGTACACATGATTTTTCAGTGGTTCTCAACCTAACCTGAGGGCTAGATCTGGTCCGTGGAGCCATGTCATCCAGCCCACAGGTGTCCCCACGGGTCTGGAAATTTGGAAGTTGGGGAGCGGTGGCAGTGTTAATTACCACTCCCCTTCAGTCAAGTCTTTGGACCCATTTGACAAGTTGGGATGGATAATGTGGCCCGGTGCATGAGGACAGGCCAGCTCGCAGATGGATTTGGACACTTGGGGTTGAGCTGGTGCATGGACAGATCCAGGTGCTCGGGGTGGGGCTGGAACACAAGGTTGGATCCAACATGTGGGATCACATTCATGGACTGCCAACCCTGGACCAATCATCTTGCCTGCTGTGCTGTAAGGTTATGCGCCACTGTGATATATCCAAAACACAACCACTACAAAAGCATATCAGTGACCAACGTTTTATTGTCTAATGAGATATGGTAGGAAATCTAATATATAAATCTAATATAAATAAGATAAAGGCTGAGCCAAATGACTCAACCACTCACACAAGTAAAATTTAAGGTGGCTGAAGGTAAATTGAAAGAATGAAATGTAATAATGCAAGAAAAATGCTGCTTTCTTTTAAAAGCAGAATGAGTTATACCAGATGTGTGTCAGCTAATAAAACCGCTGGATGATTTCCCCTTATTTATAGATGAATTAGCACAGATATTAAAGTTTGTTCAGCTCTTTGAAGATGAAAAATGTTACTGGGGAAGAGCATAAGCAAAAATTTAACACAATGAAATCATATGTTTGTCACTTATTGTTTAAAAAGGGAGGGGTGATATTTTTCAGTGACTGGCATCCCACAGGATTTAGATTATTCACAGGGAAAGTGAAATATAAAATGCCAGCCAAACAGCTCAGAAATTGTTTTAATTATTTTAGAAAGCTTAACAGTGTCCTGAATGACAGAAGCAGTCAAGAAGTAAATATAATTCTATTCTCTCAACAAACATCTGGCTATGGCTTTGCATTAAGTTAAATTGGCAATTAAGTTAAATTGGCAATTAATAGCTCAGGGGTATCAAAGATCTGGCCCATGGAGCCCTATCATCCAGCATGCAATGTAGTCTGTGGGTCTCAGATTCAGGGTGGATTTGATTTAAATCAAATTGATTTAAATCACTGGTCAGGAAGCCTTGAATTAATCATACAAGGGTGTAGGTTGTAGCCGTGTTGGTCTAAGGACATAGGCAGACAAGGTTCTTTGGATGAATCTGGTATCTTTTATTAGACCAACTTAAATAGTTGGAAAACAATTATTAAGCAAGCTTTCGGGTTCAAAAAACTTTCATCAGGCTAAGGAAGTTTCAGCAGTTGGTGTGTGCTCTTCCTGGATGGAATGAAAAGTAAAGAAGACAGAGGCTGGGCTGGTATGCGTACAAGACAGGTAGTCCAGTGAAAATGTAGATTGAGGAGTCAATGGGTGAGAGAGAGGCTGGGGAGGGCAGGGAAGAGAAAAAATCATGGTCTAAATATAGACATTGGATTTATGACACATTATAACCTGCCTGACATCTGACTCCCCAGGTACCTCTCCATTATTCATTCCCCTTCTCTCTCTTCCCCCCACTCCCCAGCCTGTCTCTCACCCATTGACTCCTCAATTTACATTTTCACTGACTACCTGTGTTGTATGCATACCAGCTCAGCCTCTGGCTTCTTTACTTTTCATTCCATCCAGGAAGAGCACACACCAACTGCTGAAACTTCCTTAGCCTGACGAAAGGTTTTTGAACCTGAAAGCTTGCTTAATAATTGTTTTCCAACTATTTAAGTTGGTCTAATAAAAGATATCAGATTCACCCAAAGAACCTTGTCTGACTCGAATTAATCATTGTTTTCTCCCTAAGAAGTGCATTCTTGCTGTTTGATATCCTTTATTCATTTAACTTCTTGAAACTATGCACTTTTAGAGACAGGTAAGGGCGTGAATCTGTGTATACAAACTTGCAGAGAGACAAGAGAGCTGATGTGTAGGTAATCAAGTCTGCTATCTCTCATCTCCATGTACTGCTGTTAACAAGGATGTTATTTCTGGAGAGACAAATCCACAGTTTGAGAACTGAAACTATGCATCACAGAGATGCTTAACGGGTTGAACACTGAGTCCCACTGGGTAGAGTGGTTTTCTTTAATCTAAACTATAAGAGGAGCCTCTGGAAACCCCTTGTGATTGGGCCCCTAATATAGTCCATGGCCTGTTGTGACCTATTTATAAAACTTTTCTAAAAAGGTTACATGAATATATTGTCTCAAATAGTATATAATTAAAAGTATATATAATTAGAAGTTATAATCCTTATAGTATATAATCAGAATTCTATGATGACATGTTTGAGCTTTAACATATCTTAAAGTTATCTTTATATAGGTTTATTTCTTCCAAAAACGCATCTTAAAAACATATATAAGAAAATCTCATTTAAATATAAAATCCAATTTTTAATTTTTCTTTAAATAGTTGATTTTAATCCACCCTGCTCAGATTGGACCCATGTACTGCACACGTGGCACATGACGACTGGTCCCAGGTGCCTACTGCCACTGCCATATGGGGCTAGTCTCAGGTGCCACTGAACCTGCCCTATGCACTTCACTCAAAATGGTTACGTCCCTCTCTGAACTTTCCATTCACACACCCACAGAATACCCAATTGCCTCTGACCATCCTTCTCCAGCTGTCACTCCATGGTCTTGCCTAAACTACATAATGAGATTACAATAATATATTTACTGCTTGGTTCACTTGAAAATACAGCACAGAGAGATGCAGGAGGAGGAAAAGGAGGAGAAGAGAATCAGATTGAGTCAGCTGATATTTGTAGCAGAAGTATGGATGGTGAATTCTGAGAACAGAAGCCAGCAGTTTTGCCAACAGTCTGTATATTTACAGACAGTCAATAAAAAACAGGCTAAAAACACCTATCTAAAGCCTATAAAAATGGAGCCCTCCATAAAAACAAAAACTAAGCAAACATGAGCTTGACTGAAGCTTTGTCTCTAAACAAGGATGGATGCTGAAGAGCGGACAGAGCAGAACAGTGTCACCTGGCATGAGTGGGAGTGCAGCACCCTGCAGGGAGCATTCTCTCAAGGCTTTTTAGCCCCAGTGGCCCCCTCCCCAAGCCACATGCTACTGCTGCTGTGTCCCACTGCTTGCCTGTAAGACCACTGGGTCACAGGTAGGCAAATGGTAGTTCTTCTTTGGGAATCTGTGCCAGAATAGGGAAGCAAGGCTGGTGGGGATAAGGCTGAGGGGGGCAGCAGCATGGTGCAGGGTGTTTGGGGGGAATCAGGGTGAAGGGGTGAGTGTGGAACCCCTGGAGTGGAGGAACATGGTGTAAAGCCACTGCTGCAGTCAAGCAGGATTGCCAACCTCTTTTTTTTTTTTAACTGATCTACACATTTTTATTTACAACGAAACTGTATGGGTGTTAAACCTCAAAATATGAACCCAGCCCTTGTTCAGGACCTGGCAGAAGGGTTACATTTACATTATATAAAATATATATGTTAGTAAAAAAGTTTGCAGACTGCCAGTAAAATCCCTGGAAGACATTAACTGAAGGGGAATTTACTGCATGTAACCAGACTGCATATTTCATTACAGTATTAATAGCAACTTGCAGTTGTTGCCCCATTAACTGTTAACTACATCTTAGAGTCTAAAATTAAGCTATAGTCACAGACTTGGACTAACAGAATTCTGAGGTTATCAGGCTGAGGATATTTGCTGTAAATTCAGACTTGAACTCTGTATACACCTAAATACTACTACTAACTTGTAAGCAGAGAACATATTCCAGGCATTGTTTAATCCCTCACTATATTTTCATATCTGGATCAGCATGTATGATGGCCATCCTTCACTACCCTAAAAGATATTCTGTAAGGTCTCCCTGTGCACACATGCACTTATTATTTCCTACCAAGGCTAATCAGAAATTCTAAAAGTGTTGTTATGTGTATGTTGTGAACAAAGTTATATGAGAAATACACTCACATTTCAAGTGTACACATTTACATTAATTCTCTTGCCAAGCGGAGACCATCTGTGACATTCTGACAACTGGACAGGACAACTACTCGAAAACAAGGGCTCAATGATTTATTGATTTGACTGGTAGGCTCTGTGTACACACTTACCTCCCAAAGTGCCCCAAATTATAAATTAGGTGCAGAGGAGGTTCCCTAGTAGACTGCAACAGTAAATAAGCTGACCTTCAAGAAATAAAATATATCTAAAGCAAAAATTTTCACCAAGAACAAGTCATGGCTACTGAAGGTTCCAGTTTATTTGCTACTACTTTGGGAGTAAGGGTCAAAAGCTGCAGCCTTTAACTTGTTAAATAAATGTGACTGAATGAATGACATTTTTATACATGCAAAGAAGAGTGAGATAGCTACTTATCAAACCCAGACACGGATGCTACAAGCCTGTGTATGTGAGTGCACGAGTGTATGTGCAAGGGCTCGTGCATGAGAGGGCACATGCATAAGAATGCATGCTCACATGCATTTGTGTAAGAGAAATTAAATTCACAGAACAACTCATGATCTGAATTACATTTTCTCTCTCTGACCCTGAAAGGGCCGTAAGCACTAAGTGTAGCTGGCTAATGCAGAGCTTATGCAGCTCATAAAAACCGTTTTTATGACATTCTGTTCCACAATTGAAAAAAGAAATGAACTCATGTATGTTGTTAGCAATTTTCATAGACTAGGATAAACATCAAATTCTTTCAGCTGAGACATAAAACCACCAAGGAACTGACCATTTGCGGGCAAGAAATAGTCATGGTATGAAGTGTTAACTCCACTGTCCTGGACAAATTCCAGTTTGGCTAATTAGATTCAGCCTTCTTAAGTTCTCTCTGCAGTTTCAAATAGATATGGTATATTCCTGTTTATTTATACTATAGAGTTACATGCTGCTATGGTGTGTTGCTGTACAATTTCAGTGTTACACACCAGAAGTGGCTGAATTTTTTATTTCAGGAATGACCTCCTGTAGAGTACTCTAGGAGCCTGTGGGATAAAAGAATAAATATGCAGTAATTTTTCTAACTGTACCTTGGGGAACAAAAGAATGGGAGGTAAATATCACGAGGGTCAAAATGTCCCCCCACAGTGAAAGCTATATTTCCACTGCAGTGAATGGGCAGTATAATAGCAAAAGAGCTAGGAAAAGGCCATTTCCAGGTCCTCCAATTTCAAAGCTCCTATTGTCTTCTACAATGAAAAAAAGGCTGGGTGTTGGGGGATTCTTTCTTCATCAAATCAATCTAGATAGGACTTTAAAATGTTCCGATCTCCTTAATTTTCATTATCTGCCTCCTTCCATCTACATCATAAATATCTGCAAGCGTCGTGCTCACTTACCAATCTTCCTAAGAATACGTAGCAATCATCTTGCACTCTTCGATACTGAGAGGTCACTAACCACCCATCTACAGACATTAATATGAGAAGGCTAATCCTAAATTTTCTTTTGTGTTGCTGAAAATGGTCCCGATGCCAACTTGCTAGCTCAGCGTTTGGAGAATACTTTAGATAGAAAAAAAAATGTAAAAATGTGTCTTTATATTTTGACACTCAGAATTGTGAGATGAATTCATTTTCAGGATTCTGCAGTAGAAGAAAGCAGAATGGGGATGTATGGTGCAACATGTAAATCATTATATTAGCATTTCTTCCTGATAATGCTAGGTACAAGACAAGGGAAGTGAGTCTGTTTAATTAAAAAGAAAAAAAACAGCAACACATTCAAGTTGATTGTTACGTACTATACAAAGGAGTTGTGTACACTAGAATATCAGGGAGAGCATCCATTCATGGAGCTATGTGGAAAATTAAAATAATACAAGAAAACTGCAAGCTAGAATGGAGGCGGAATTTCTGCAGGCCCTGGAAAGGAAGGCTGGAGAGCTTACCTACATTATCTGACATGTGTCAGTGTTATCACTGTAGTTTTCCACTTTAAAGGGCACTGAATTAAACACAAAATTTACAAGTGAAATACAAATATAAGTGAAATATAAAAATAGCACAGACTAAAATTTGCATTTGACAACCAGGCTCAAAATGGCTTATCAAAGATTTTGGTCAGCTGCCATAAAAATATAATAATTTTATCTGTACCAATTACAAATACCACAAAACATCTGCAGAACAATATTACCCAGTTACATAGCTCAGCAAGTTCCTGTGAGCATAAAACTTTATGACTAAGCCATAGGAATTTATTCTACTTACAATAGCTGGGGGATCGTTCCATTCTTCATAAGATATGGCAGCATATGGGTAGATCCTGTCGTTGATAATCTGAAGGGTCGCCAAAGCAATTGCTTTCACTGACCGAAAATAAGCTTCCCAGAACCATCTTGCCTGCAACGAAAGAACGAAATGCATTTTCAAATCCTGTACCTCCAGGGACCTGATGTCTCACAATCAGTTTTCATTTGTCATACACAATCTGCTCAATGACAAATCAGGTGGAAATGAAATGAGGAGGCAGGTTCTTGGGACCTAGCTATGTTTCCACAGAGCCCAGAGACTTCAGAACATTGCAGCCAAAAAATTAAGAGGAAAACATTTCACTGCATCTGTGGCTACGACTAGAAAAAGACTCCAAGCAAATACTTGAAAAGGCCAAGTTTCTTTCATACTTATCACCAATTTTATCCCCTCAAAATGTCAAAAGTGGTTTAACCACAGCATACGGTAATTTATTGTTCTATTTGGTTTCTCTAATTCAGAGGAACTCAAGTGCAGTCTGAAAGCCAATGGAAATCATAGAGTCTACTTTTAGGTCTTTCAACTGCAGCATGAGGAAAAACTGATACACTGTTTTTACTACTGGTAAACTCCATCAAACAAGCTAATTTCTATTCATCTACAAAGAAAATAATATGCTATTGTGGTTCAGTGGTAGAAACACTGCCACCTACAAGGCCTGGGTTCAATTCCCAGACTGGCATATAACTACAGCCATCAAGGCACCGAATGTCTGGACTTGGTCTGGCCACTGGATAGTGGCTCAGTGGCCTAAAGGAGGATGGAAGGTCCGGGCAGCCCTCACACCTCCATACTTCTGCCCAGTCGTATGCGTCAAAGGTCCTGGTCACACACACTATGATTCAGAAGGATCAGTGGTTGCCTATAAAGGAAACAGAAATGCAAGCAAATAGTAACACTTATTTTGAAATAAAAATGTTTGTAGATGCAAATTAGTTGCAGTACTTTTTCCTGGCAATTTTACAACACAACCATGGGGCTTGTATGAAGTTGAATGCTAATCTGAAGCTCTTTTAAAAATAAATGTGGCAGTCAAAGAGAAAAATATACAGTCTTTAACAGATGAGTCATCTCTAGGCTGAGACCATGCATGACAAGTTTCAATAGAGATCCAATTTCTATGCAATGCAAACCCCTGGGTGCAGGGTTTGGCAACAAATGCATTGACTGATGTGATTCTGCATTAGACACACCCCCACGGTTACTTTTTGAAAAACGAAGGTCATAAAGTGATCCCCAAAACCCACAACCAAAACAAAGGGAAACATGCTTTGTCAATAATCATAGTTCAAGTATGTTGACCCAATAAAAGAGAATTTCCTGGACTTAATTGTTTCTGCAGGGTGGTAATACAAGTGAAAGGCAAGACATTTTCAGATGCACTAGCAGTACAAGAAGCTTGCAGAGCCAGAAAACAAAATTAAGGCTAAAATTAAGAGCTGGAATAGTGCTATTTTATGCTACTGGACATTTTTTATACATGCAGAAAGGCCAGCTTTAGTGATAAGCTACCACATATGAGATCTTCCTTAGACAATCCTTTGTGCTGTTGTTCAATGCTAAACAGCTGGTACATTCCAACTTACAGGTGGATGTTCTTTGGTACAGGAAAAAGTGATTCCTGTAAGCACAATTTTTAAAGCCCTTTGGGATTCTTCAGCTGAACAGCAGTATGTACTAATACAATCAATCCATGGTTTTACCACTATAGGTGGTGAGGATACAAGCTCATTGCTGTTCCCAAGTAACAGCACCCTTCCGTGCACTGCCTTGAGTATTAGCTATGTGATTTAAAAGAAAATGGGAATATGCTGCCAAGTTCTTACCCTCAGCACTCCACTCTACAGGCAACTTGTAAATCAGATTCTTCACTTTTATATTTCAGAATAAAAAAACCCTCAATATACAAAAAACAATCAGTCCTTTACTCAGCAAAGAAGTGGTTATACAATGAGACAATGATAGCTTCACCTATTCTATCAGGTGGAGAGAACAATAATCACACACCTCACAACCTAAGAAAATTCAAAAGCCTATATTCAAGAGGCAGGTGGGTTTGTACAATTAAATTTTTAATAGCACTTTTCACCTGGAGATGACCCATAGCACCTTGTAAGTGAAGGCCAAATCATTTCATCCACCACAGTTGTTTCTTGGTTAGAAGTTTGCAGCTGGATAAAAGGTCAAAGCAACACTATAACAGAATGTAGGGTGCAAAAGAAAACTGCACACCTGAGTCCATGAACAGTTACACATCTGAAGTGCTGCAAATTCATCTCTTACTTGGAGCATTTGGGGCACTCAGTCTCTGATCTTTCAGTTCCAGGGCCTGAAGGTCATACAAAGAATCATTTTTTCCAGCCTTAGCTGGACTACTTAGATCAGGCTCCAGAGATTTCTGAGGATAGCAGGAACTGGAAGACATGCAGAGACATGTCTGGGACTTCTGCTCTCCAGTTCTAGGGATTGGAGAGATTGCCACGGACACCCAAGTGCTCAGAAACATTCACTGGCTGTCTGACAAACCCCTGTCATATTCCATGGACCTCAGACACATAAATGGAAGTGCTTCAAAATTTGTATTTCAGCCAGGGTCATGTTTGGAGCACTTTAGCCATTTTTAGAGCACTTCCTAGGACATGTATGTCTGTCCACTTGTCATTTGCTTCAAATGTGAGATCTGTCCAAGGCCTGAAAATGGAGAAATATTATGAAGGTAACTGAAGCAATTAGAGGAATTTGTCCTAAAATACTTTACAAACATTGAATAATCCTCACAGCCCCCATAAGCCAGGACAAAGCAACCCCGTTTTACATACCTGAAATCAATCATAGAGATTCAAAGTAACAAGCGACTTACACGAGAACCCAAAAACAAACCAGTGGCAGAAAAAAAAATGAATATCTGACACAGAAGTCCTCTTCTGAAATCTTTAACAACCAAGTAGTCACAGGTTTTATATTTCATCTGCCCACTGACAGTTTAGCAAACCCACATTGTAAAAGGAAAATTAATTGCTAAAAAAAAATAATCGTAAATAGCCTCTGGATGTACAATGGCAGCAAGAGTTAAATGGCAAGCAACTGTAGAATCCTGTGCTATTTCAGTGTCACTAAGTGGTAGAGCATACCATTTCCCTTAATTCAGTGAATTGTTATTGGTACAGTTCAATTTGTGATTGTTACCTCTATAACCAACCCCTCTAGACAAATACAGATAGGCAGGATCTATATAGACCTTCTCTCCCTCCTGTTGGCTACAGCAGGGATTAATCGCACACAACTTCCTTTTGCTGCAAGAATGTTTGCAATGTCAGGCAGAATTACATCCTCACACCAGAAACAAGGCGGGAGAAGAGGGCGGAGGGAATTTACTCTTTATAGACTAATATTTATGTAATTATTAATTTTGGGTAAAGAGCTAGAAAATGTTTCTACACTTGGTTGTAATTCTTCAGAGTTGTGTTTCTTTAAGGCAGAACTCAAAACCTTCTAAGGGGATTGCAAGTCTCCAAACAGATGTTTCAAGGTCTCATTACTTCCTTCCCACCTTGTTTGCTTTTATAAAACAGAACTGATTACCATGACTAGCTATTCCCACATATCCAACATGGTAAGTTACTAAGCATATGAGAAACAATTTTCTACTAGGGAGCATTTTTCCAATCAAAATAATTTCTATTCTACAGCATATGCAAGTGTAAAGTTTGCATTACCAAGACAAAAGAAAGAATAAGAAATTAGATCAGGAAGACACAGCCAGTCACGTAATAGCCTAGTAACTTTGTCTAGCCACAAGACAAAAATCAGAAAAGCTTGAGTTCTACTCTTGGCTCTAATACCAACTCTCTCTGCACCTTTGGACAAATCACTTCAATGTTCTACTTCTGTTACCTCATCTACGAAACTGGAAGATTAATTATTGCAAAGTCAGAATGATTTAGTATACTGGTTTGTGCCTATACAGTACCTCAAATCTAAGAGGTACTACAAAATGACTGTATTCAAGATGCTTAAAAAATTGTCCCCCACCAAAACCTTGAAAACCACTATTACAAGACAAAACGCACCAAAAACATCCTATGCCATGCTGGCATGGCAGATAAAAATAGGTGAAACAAGGACACCGCCATGCTATGGCATGCCACTACTGAGACAGAGAAAAAATTAGTGGAGATATACTTGGAGTTAAAATACACCTAGGAAAAGAAGCATGCCTCATGCCATAGAAAAAGGCAAGACCCATACAGTCATTGCCAATCTCACATAGGGGTGGGAATCCTTCCTGACTCCATATTTAGTGATTAGTATGCCCCTGAGCATAAGGGCAAGACCCTATGGCTAGGAACCTACAAAATTTCTAAGTATTGGCAGGAACACCAGTAAAAGCGTCTCGACTTAGCTATGACCAATGTCTAATACTTCAGAGGAAAGCCAACAATACTCTAGAAACCAATAAAACATTCATGAAAGAAAAATATTCTTTCCTAGCCCCTACAGAGAAGCTCTCAAGCATATGATAGCCAGACTCCTAGGGAAAGTTTCCTTTCAGCCATAACGCTGGGATTGCAATCCTTGAATCCACACATCGTGTGCATTCATTAGAAAGCCCCAAACACCAAAATCTAGCATACTATTCCAGTCAAACTCTTCAGTTCCATCTTGAAGTATCTCAGCTTTTTTGGCCTATCTGCTCTGCTCAGATTCCAGGACATCACTCCTCTATTAGTTAGAAAACTCCTAATTTCTAACCTAACTTTTAAAAAAAGAAGTTGTAGTTATAAAATCTTGTACCTGAAAGGGTCTTTAGCCTAAGCTCTCCCCTTTCACAATATTCACTATGATTTATAAAATGTAACCATATCCCATCTAAATTCTTGCTAAACAGAACAAGCCTATAATCTCTTCATCAGATAGATCCTCCATTCCCCTACACATCTCAGTGGCCCTGCTTTGTACTTCTTTTGAGTTAATCTCGTTTGATCACTGATGACCAGAATCATGTCACATCAGTGCTGTGTACAGTGGTACTAGTGTTTCCCTGCCTACTGCATATCCCCTGCCTGAACTCCCTAGAATTACATTAGCCTTTCTGATGCCAGCCTAACACTGGCAGCTCATAGTCATCCTACAATCAACCAATACCATTTCTAGCAAAGTTTGTATTATTGGGAATAATATTAAAGCCCTAATAAGTATATATAAAACATTGTTACTAAGCTAAAAAGAAGGGGGTTACTGTTCATTGATGCATGGTGCACAGGAAATCTTGATTCCCTTTGAGCAAGCTCACAAAGCACCCAAAGCCAATGAGAACCTTCTTCATGGCTCCAGTTCTATGACTTTATTCAGGTGGACTGCAGAAAAACTAAGGGGTTTGAATTCATCAGGTATAAGTACACCCATCACTGCAATAATCAGGTGCAAAGGCCAGACACATGTACAGCTATTTTCAAGAAAAACAGCTTGCAGCAAGAAGACTGCCCATTCACTGCAAGTAACATTTATTTAGGCAAGGTGTTATTTTTCTTAGAAATAAACACACTTGGGGGCCCAGCATCTCTTCCTAAACTCTTTACAAGCCAGCACAGCATCAGATTACACAGACCATTCATAAAACATTTATAAGTCCTAGTGTTAATGCCACTAATGGTGCTCCGGTGTAGAGTACAAGAGAGAGCAATGCAAATTTTCTGATTACTTTGTGAAAAGAAAGACACCAGGTATGAGGCAAGAAAGGAATATTAGGAGATCAACAAAACCTAGCTCCCCTTGATTCATGAAGAGAATCTTCCAGTTTTCTATTATTTAAGCCAGCCCAGGATTTGGTAGAAATGGGGAATGTCAGCAAAGAAAGAAAAGAAGCGGGGGGAAAAAATAGGTATGAAAGAAAGCAGTAAAAGTTAACTACCCATAAAGGACCAATTCTCCCAACCTACAGGTCAGGCGCCATGATGTTGTAAGATTTTGCCCCACTGTAGGAGCCAAGTGCTCCTAAAGTGTCACATTTGAAAAAGTTTACGAGGCCTTGAAGTGTTGCCATTTTCACACTGGTTGAGGTTACTCTACTTTAACTGCTCTCCTTTTATATGGTCTTTCTAATACAATTGCCGTAGCTTTTTACTCCATTAGCAAGGAGGCTAGGAAAGCTTTGGCAAAAGGAAGGAGTATAACCTAGTTGTTAAAAATACTGGTGAAAAACTATGTCGCCTTAATCTTCCATGTATTCACTGCTTAACATCTGGCAATTCATTTTTTGCTTCTGCTTCATCATCTGCCCAATGTGTGTAATATCTACTTCATGGAAGTACTGAGACACTTTATTGTTTGCAAAGACTTGAGATTTCTGCATGGATTATCCAAAAAGTTTCTTCCTAGTTTGCATAAAAGACCAAACTTTTAAAACTAGGGGCGGGCAAAGTCTGGCTCGCAGGCCGGTTCTGGTTGACAGCGGACTCCATTTCCCAGTCGTCTCTGTGCATAGCTGGGGCCAGTCTCCCTGGAAACCCCAGCCACAGCTGCAAGACTGAGGTTGCCATGGAGACCAGCCCCAGCCATGCTGGCAGGGTGTGCAGCAGGGCAGGAGGCTGCTCTGGAGCCGCTGGGATCTTGCAATGGGGGCAGCCTGCGCTACAGCCTGCATGCTCCGGGCAGGGGTGCATGAGCAAGGGATTGCAGCCCTGCCCCTGTGCCAGACTAGGTTGTCATCGCTGCAAGGTGCTGGCAGAGCTGTGACGTGCAGCCTGCATGCTCCAGGCAGGCATGCGCAGGCAGCTGATCACAGCTCTGCTCCAGCTCCTTGCAGTGGTGACAGCCTGGTCTGAAGCAGGGTAAGAGTCATGATTCCCTGCCTGAGCACCCCTGCCTGGAGCATGCAGCCCTGCCCCTGTGCCAGACTAGGTTGTCATCGCTGCAAGGTGCTGGCAGAGCTGTGACGTGCAGCCTGCATGCTCCAGGCAGGCATGCGCAGGCAGCTGATCACAGCTCTGCTCCAGCTCCTTGCAGTGGTGACAGCCTGGTCTGAAGCAGGGTAAGAGTCATGATTCCCTGCCTGAGCACCCCTGCCTGGAGCATGCAGGTTGCAGATCACAGCTCTGCCCTGGCTCCAGAGCAAGCTGCCCCCATTGCAAGATCCCAGCGGCTCAGGAGCAGCCCCCTACCCTGTTCTGCCACGCGCCCTGCCAGCACAGCTGGGGCTGGTTTCCATGGCAACCCAACCTTTTTCTTTCACCTGCAGCGGCTAGGGTCTGTATGGAGAACAGCCTCAGGCATGTGGGCAGGGGCAGCTGGGAAATGAAGTCCAGCTGCTGGCCAGATCGGCCATCTTTCCCACTCCTGGGTTTTCTTTCACCTGCAGCGGCTAGGGTCTGTATGGAGAACAGCCTCAGGCATGTGGGCAGGGGCAGCTGGGAAATGAAGTCCAGCTGCTGGCCAGATCGGCCATCTTGCCCACTCCTGGTTTAAACCTACCATTTAGCCATCCAATACTACTAAGATAAGTAACTAGAGCAGCCTTCTGCCCTTTGTTAAATATGTAGACAAGGCAGAAGAAACATACATCCTGGACTTTACCTAGCTGAGATCAAAATTAGAAGATTGCCAGAGGATATCTTGAAGGTCTGAACTTACACAAAATAGTTGATGACAGCCACACATCTCCAACAGTGACAGAGAGCACAGGGGCTACA
This sequence comes from Alligator sinensis, assembly GCF_000455745.1. Classification (NCBI taxonomy): domain Eukaryota; kingdom Metazoa; phylum Chordata; order Crocodylia; family Alligatoridae; genus Alligator; species Alligator sinensis. The sequence goes on from NW_005842313.1 coordinate 1,306,762, forward strand.
CTCCCCAGCCTATCTCCATCTGGCTCCAAGCTACCTACAACCTTAGGTTACAGGTCCTCAGGTGGACCTGTCATTTTAGGGCACTTCTCTATCTGGTATACTAAATGTCCTGTAGGTATACTTATATCAGATCAGGTCTGTATTATACACCACAGTACAGTGTCATACAAAGGTAACTTCCTCTGCATTTGGAACTTGTACAGCCATGCTAACCCCCAGAAGCAAGACTAATAAACCTTGTTGGAGACACCCTGATAGGACTGTACTGCTTTCAGATCTGAGATTCATTATACTGTGCAGACATACATTCCTACACTATTCAACTTTTAAGTTACCATTTTCCCATTCCCTTTACTGTGACTTCTACCATCATTTTTATGACTTGTTCACTGATCTGGCAACTTCCTCACTGTCTGCATATCTATCCCTTCCTCAGTATGCAACTCCCCAGAAAAGAAATCTTCAAGTGCTTCAGACATTACCAGCATCATCTCTGTTTCTTCTAGAAGGTGGGGCTTGAGAGAAAGTCACATAAGATTTCACATAATTCAGAGTGAGGAGGCAATTTGCAGTTCCTAGCAGAGAAAGATTTGGGATACTATTTTCAAAAATGCTTAGGTCCCATTTTCAAAAGTGCCTTCAAAATTTAAAGTCCCACTGATTTTCCCCAATAGGTCAGATGATGTAGGAAAGAGAAAAAAGCAAGCTACAATTTAACAAGTGATTATTTTTTGGTTCACTAAACCTCAAGAACCCAATTTTCAAAACACATATAACTCAACATTTTCTGAAAATCATCCTCTTTAATGGGATTTCAATTTGGTTACTCAAATTGGAGGCATCCAGAATCAACACTCACTTCTGAAAATTTTTGCTGAAAGTAAAAAGTTAATGCCTCTTCCCCCAGGCACAAGTCATTACACTGGAATGTTAATAGTAGACCTGTTAAATCAATGAGTATTGGTAAACTCATGCTAGATTGTCTGACAAAGAAACACTTTCTAAAATATTTTCATGTTTTACAGAAGATTAACTTAAAAGTGTTTTTCAAAGTTGAGTTAAGAAGGTTGTGGTGTGGCTAGTTGCCAAAAAGGACCTATTCTTTAGAAAAGCTGGTTATAATGCAAGCATTATACAGAGAGGACTCTTAAAACCAGCAACTTTAAAAAATGTGTCATATGTTCAGTTTCCAATTCTGACATAAAGACTAAATCGTAACTCAAGCTGGTTTGAGCTTTTGCTAACCCAGTGAAGGAAAAAAGGAATGAGAAGAGTGTCTTGTACAAATGTTACATACCACATACTATGTTAATGAGGGGCTTTATTTTATTAAACATACTGGTGATATTTTAACAGTATTTCTGTACACACAGCCAAGTTCTGTTTCCTGACAGTGCTGAACTGCACAAGGTCCAGAACTCCAGGAAGCCAAAAGCAGAACTGCATTCACTTAACTTTGCCTAACTAACCACATGAAAGGCCTATAAAGGTAAAAATCCATTGCTTCAGATGACTTGTACAAGTTGAACAGAACACCAGTTTACACTCTTACTATATTATCTCTTTCAGCTGTCCTTCATTACAGGCACAAATGTATTCAGGTAACTTAGCCAGGATGCTTTGGATCAATACTGCTTGGTTATAACAATGTATGTCAGGCACAGAAAGATGAAGGGTAGGTCAAGGCCTCTTTCACTACCCTCTCCCTGTCACTCCAACTTGAATCTCTAAAACACTGGTTAAGACACATGGTACTGATATGGACCAGATTTTGCTGAGGACTATGAATATTCTGACTCAAGTATTTTTAAGGGTTGTAAAATAGAACTTTTTTGGCTACATTTAGGTACAATTTTACAAGGCATGTTAAAATGAAAAACCTTTGTATCTCTTCAATAGGAATGGACTGTGTGCTAACTCAGGTGATTAAATACATTTGACACCATACTCATTTTAATCTAGGAAGAAAGAAGAATATTTGTCCTCCCCAGAAATACAATCTTCCCCAATCCACTACACGGCTTTCTCCCCCCCCTCTTTTTTTTTTTTTTTTTTTTTTTTTTTTTTTTTGATCGTCTATTTAAATGTGAACCTCA
>NW_005842313.1:1310680-1356403 GCF_000455745.1 Alligator sinensis
TCCAGCGGCGCATGCGCAGGCAGCTGATCACAGCTCTGCTCCAGCTCCTTGCAGTGGTGACAGCCTGGTCTGAAGCAGGGTAAGAGTCATGATTCCCTGCCTGAGCACCCCTGCCTGGAGCATGCAGGTTGCAGATCACAGCTCTGCCCTGGCTCCAGAGCAAGCTGCCCCCATTGCAAGATCCCAGCGGCTCAGGAGCAGCCCCCTACCCTGTTCTGCCACGCGCCCTGCCAGCACAGCTGGGGCTGGTTTCCATGGCAACCCAACCTTTTTCTTTCACCTGCAGCGGCTAGGGTCTGTATGGAGAACAGCCTCAGGCATGTGGGCAGGGGCAGCTGGGAAATGAAGTCCAGCTGCTGGCCAGATCGGCCATCTTGCCCACTCCTGGTTTAAACCTACCATTTAGCCATCCAATACTACTAAGATAAGTAACTAGAGCAGCCTTCTGCCCTTTGTTAAATATGTAGACAAGGCAGAAGAAACATACATCCTGGACTTTACCTAGCTGAGATCAAAATTAGAAGATTGCCAGAGGATATCTTGAAGGTCTGAACTTACACAAAATAGTTGATGACAGCCACACATCTCCAACAGTGACAGAGAGCACAGGGGCTACACTCCCCAGCCTATCTCCATCTGGCTCCAAGCTACCTACAACCTTAGGTTACAGGTCCTCAGGTGGACCTGTCATTTTAGGGCACTTCTCTATCTGGTATACTAAATGTCCTGTAGGTATACTTATATCAGATCAGGTCTGTATTATACACCACAGTACAGTGTCATACAAAGGTAACTTCCTCTGCATTTGGAACTTGTACAGCCATGCTAACCCCCAGAAGCAAGACTAATAAACCTTGTTGGAGACACCCTGATAGGACTGTACTGCTTTCAGATCTGAGATTCATTATACTGTGCAGACATACATTCCTACACTATTCAACTTTTAAGTTACCATTTTCCCATTCCCTTTACTGTGACTTCTACCATCATTTTTATGACTTGTTCACTGATCTGGCAACTTCCTCACTGTCTGCATATCTATCCCTTCCTCAGTATGCAACTCCCCAGAAAAGAAATCTTCAAGTGCTTCAGACATTACCAGCATCATCTCTGTTTCTTCTAGAAGGTGGGGCTTGAGAGAAAGTCACATAAGATTTCACATAATTCAGAGTGAGGAGGCAATTTGCAGTTCCTAGCAGAGAAAGATTTGGGATACTATTTTCAAAAATGCTTAGGTCCCATTTTCAAAAGTGCCTTCAAAATTTAAAGTCCCACTGATTTTCCCCAATAGGTCAGATGATGTAGGAAAGAGAAAAAAGCAAGCTACAATTTAACAAGTGATTATTTTTTGGTTCACTAAACCTCAAGAACCCAATTTTCAAAACACATATAACTCAACATTTTCTGAAAATCATCCTCTTTAATGGGATTTCAATTTGGTTACTCAAATTGGAGGCATCCAGAATCAACACTCACTTCTGAAAATTTTTGCTGAAAGTAAAAAGTTAATGCCTCTTCCCCCAGGCACAAGTCATTACACTGGAATGTTAATAGTAGACCTGTTAAATCAATGAGTATTGGTAAACTCATGCTAGATTGTCTGACAAAGAAACACTTTCTAAAATATTTTCATGTTTTACAGAAGATTAACTTAAAAGTGTTTTTCAAAGTTGAGTTAAGAAGGTTGTGGTGTGGCTAGTTGCCAAAAAGGACCTATTCTTTAGAAAAGCTGGTTATAATGCAAGCATTATACAGAGAGGACTCTTAAAACCAGCAACTTTAAAAAATGTGTCATATGTTCAGTTTCCAATTCTGACATAAAGACTAAATCGTAACTCAAGCTGGTTTGAGCTTTTGCTAACCCAGTGAAGGAAAAAAGGAATGAGAAGAGTGTCTTGTACAAATGTTACATACCACATACTATGTTAATGAGGGGCTTTATTTTATTAAACATACTGGTGATATTTTAACAGTATTTCTGTACACACAGCCAAGTTCTGTTTCCTGACAGTGCTGAACTGCACAAGGTCCAGAACTCCAGGAAGCCAAAAGCAGAACTGCATTCACTTAACTTTGCCTAACTAACCACATGAAAGGCCTATAAAGGTAAAAATCCATTGCTTCAGATGACTTGTACAAGTTGAACAGAACACCAGTTTACACTCTTACTATATTATCTCTTTCAGCTGTCCTTCATTACAGGCACAAATGTATTCAGGTAACTTAGCCAGGATGCTTTGGATCAATACTGCTTGGTTATAACAATGTATGTCAGGCACAGAAAGATGAAGGGTAGGTCAAGGCCTCTTTCACTACCCTCTCCCTGTCACTCCAACTTGAATCTCTAAAACACTGGTTAAGACACATGGTACTGATATGGACCAGATTTTGCTGAGGACTATGAATATTCTGACTCAAGTATTTTTAAGGGTTGTAAAATAGAACTTTTTTGGCTACATTTAGGTACAATTTTACAAGGCATGTTAAAATGAAAAACCTTTGTATCTCTTCAATAGGAATGGACTGTGTGCTAACTCAGGTGATTAAATACATTTGACACCATACTCATTTTAATCTAGGAAGAAAGAAGAATATTTGTCCTCCCCAGAAATACAATCTTCCCCAATCCACTACACGGCTTTCTCCCCCCCCTCCTTTTTTTTTTTTTTTTTTTTTTTTTTGAAGTTGCCAATTCAGAAGGGACAGGTCAGAGGTCAAAATGCTAGTCTGACCCTCCAGATACCAGTCGCCTGGGAGCAAACTTGTAGGGGTTCTTTATAGACTACTGACATCACAAATGCTGACTCACGGAGCCAAAGTTAAAAGCACACATTAATACCAAGATATTCATTCCAAAGTGCTTCAAGGTTTTTGCACTGCAGTTTTTTCCTGGGGTCCTCTCTCATAATTGGGCATTAGTAGTTCATGAGGAATTACAATAATCCATACACTGCACAATAAACACAAATCACCGTGATTGACTACAGCAATTGAGCTTCTGTTAAAATTAGTTTTACAAAGTCTTTCCTGCACCAGGTTTTTTGTTTTGTTTTTTTTTAAAGTCTTCATCCCCAATTCCTATCTCGTACTGCACACTGACCAACAGCACTGCTCTTACAGCTGCAATAATACTACATACAAAAGTCACTCCTTGGCAAAAAGAAGAGTTCCCCTGTTGTCCTATACAGCAGCAACATTTCTGTGTTCTTTAAAATACAAGCCCAATTTGACCCCTAAAAATATATTTCTAATGTTCCAAAATTTATGGCAACGTTTCTCACCCCAACTAGTTTTGGGAATGGGGGCCTACAGCAAGAAAAGAGTTATGTGGATAGAGAATGCCACATAACATAGTCATGCTGCTATAGGTAATGCATGGGACAACAGAAAACCAGATCCTCTCACTGCTCCTGCAACAAGCACTTATAGAAGGCTCATAGGCAGTCCTAGGTACCTAAAAGACCGGCCTTGCTGCACACAGAACAGACACAAAAATACATCCAAATCACAAAGCCAATAATATACATGTCTCCTGTAAATATTATGGAGCCTTTTGGTTGGGGGAATGGGTCTAAAACAGGGTCGGGCAATTATTTTGGGTGGAGGGCCGCTTACTGAGTTTTGGCAAGCCATCAAGGGCCACATGACAGGCAGCCAGGAGCAGATAAATATTAATTTTCTCATTTTTTTAGGGGCCCTGCGGGCCGGATATAATAGCCTGGCAGGCTGCATCCAGGCCGCATTTGCCCACCCTGGTCTTGAACACGCAGAAGAACCACCAACGAAGAAAAACAAAACAATACATAAAGAAGCAAAAATAAAAGGTAAGAGCAAAAAATATTAAATGAATTTATATCTTGAAAGGTAAGTAATGTAAAAAAAGGGCCTATTTCAAATTTCACTTTTACTTTAAACATTACAGAAAATAAAAGAGTTTGTTTTTCTAGATATCACAGAGCCAGTGCAATTACAGGAGAGAAAGATGGACTCTACTTTGTCTTCTAGCTGCAATTAAAAGAGCCTTATCACTGGACGTGGCTTAAGATGTAGAAAAGAAGCAGGGTTTGACTGTATTAGATCAATTAGTGACCATTTGAACTTTTATTACAGTTAGTGAAAAAGGACAAATACAAACCTCCGCAATGCCATTTTCAAGATAACCACACCAGGATTAGCTTGCACTTTACATACCCACTTCTCTATTAGCTGTACAAAATGAAACCTCTGACAATCTGTGTTTCTGTAAGCGTTGCTGCAATAGCCAGGGAGTCCAGAGAGGAAGCAAACAAACAAACAAAAAAATCACTATATAATTGCAGGCAACATTCAAAAGTTATATGACTGCCTATAAAGAGGGGGGAAGGTTCAGCCACATTTCTTGACAAGTGACGGACAGCTCCTGAAACAGAAAGCAATAGGTTTCAAGTCTCAGGGGTATCGCCTTCAAATATGTCTATGTTCTAAGGGTAGATCAGTTTTCCCTGCTGCAGGCATCCTGCTGAGAGGTGAGGTCCCAAGCAAAACACAGGAATCTGACTGTGAGCCTTTGAGGTGGCAGGAGCTAAGAGGGGTTCAAAGACAAGGCTGGCTGCTGGGGAGCACCTCAGAGCACAGCAAGGGTTAGAGGTTAGTAAAGCAGGAGCCACTGGCCAATAAAACCGTGTTTGGAGAGCCCACTCTGCAGATAAATTGGGGATCTGTTTACACCTTTCCCAGCTTTCTGAGTTACACACACTGGTGCTTCCCACTGTGATCTTGTCCAATGTCCGCTAGCATCTCCCCTGGTCAGCAGCTGCCCTGCTCTCTGCTGGCTGGCTTTATAATGTGGCAAAAGGATGCTTGGAAACTTTTAATCAGTATCCAACATCAAAGATAAATAAATAAAAGCACAACTTGTGTCAACTGCTGCAATAAGATCCGTCTTGTTTGAGATTTCCCATGACTGCTATACTAATGCCGGGAGAATAGAAGTTTAAATTCCCTTGATTAGGAAGGTTAAACACAAAACAAGTCTAGTGCCAATCACACACATAAAAGGCCAGGGTTTCTCAGGAAGGAAAAAAAAATTGATGTAAGATTACCACGATGTTCTAGCTTTCAAAAACCAGCACACTCCTCCTTTTCAGAAGTTAAGCCATTCTCTAGAAAGAGCTGAGTCTGTTTGATGAAGGCCTGGCTTTCTCATTTTTTTGTTAACTATGAAATATGTTTTTATTTTATGCACATATAAACACACCAAGTGGAAAGTGTCAGACAGCCTGATCCATATGTAGTGCTGCCAGCTCTGCCTGCAATACATATGTAGTTTTAATGACCTTTTTTCTGGTGGAAAGCTGTTGGGCCAACGGCTCAAGTCCTTCATCCACAGAGCACTATACCAAGTTTCCCCCACAACTTAGACCAGGGGCGGGCAAAATATGGCCCACGGGCCGCATCCAGCCCACCAGGCACTTTCATGCGGCCCATGGTACCCACCAACGAATTGTACCCCAACCAGCCCTTCTGCCCATGAGAGTGGGAGTGAGGCACCCACCTATACACATGTCCCCAACATGCCCTATTGCGCCTCGCTCCCACCTTCACGGGCGGAAAACCTGCTGGGCTTCCCCGGCATCCTGCTTGCTCCGGGCAGCAGCAAGGGTGAAGGCAGAGCTGTAGCTGGACGGGAGCACAGAGCATGGGGCTGCTGCTGCCCCATCTCTATCACTGGCACTGCCTGGAGGGACTTCCAGTGGAAAAAGTCAGGGTTTAGGGGGTGAGACCTCCAGTCCCAAGACAGCAACCAAGGGGTGGGGCCATGGTCAAGGGGTGGGATACCCATGTGGCCCTGGAAAGCTCACCAAACTTTGTTAAGCAGCCCTCCACCCAAAACAATTGCCCGCTCCTGCCTTAGACAACTGCAGTTGGTTTCATAGTTGACAGACCTCAGGAGCTAAAAGTGACTAGCACCCCCCTGGCCAGGGCCAGGGGGTCAGAGACATCCCCAGCCTTGAACTCATAACCTGGTAGGCCTGCCCACAAAGCACAAACCACTAAGCCAGAGAGCAAAGGCCAGTGGGCAGGAGGGGAGAAGAAGAGGAACGAGGGTCAAAGTACTTTACCATTTATAGTCTGATCTGGCTTTACACTCTCTGAAGAGCTTTGCTAAAAATGGAGAGTTACTATTACTTGAGATGGCATAATGAAGGTGTTGGCAACCTATGGCCCATGGGCCAACTCCAGCCCACAAAGCCATCTGAACCAGCCCATGGATATTGGGCTTCACCATCAGTGTCAGGTCCTAGCACCCGTCTACCCACCTCTGACTCAAATGGGTCACTCCAGCCTACAGCCTAAAAAAATCGCCAACCACTGGCATAATGCCATGTATAGACAAGTCCAACAGGGAAGTGGCTGGAGATAACATTTACTTCACCTAGACCACCAAACAGCTGTTAGTAAAAAAAGCAATTTCCTTCATTCTAGAAGGAAACTGCATCAAGTGAAAAGCGTGTTGTTCCACTACTGGTTCCCGGAAGCGTGACCATCTCCCGTAATGTCTAATTCTGAACATTCTTAACATGAAAGCATGGACAAAACATTCTTGAAAGGGGCTAAGTCCAGGGGCCATTCCCATTTCTAAAGGAGAATTAAAATTACCAGCTATCAGGGAAAAAAGGGAGAAACAGCTACCTTGACAATTCACACTATTTCTAAGTCTAAGGCCATCAGAATACCTGTATATTGCCAGTACTGCCCACTCATCCACCCCTGAAAGAGTCATGTAGTTGCCCTAAACACTGCATTTAAGAAACTGAATCAGAAGGCACATTTGCATAACCGCTGGCCAGAAAGTCAAAAGGTACAGGGTCTGAAGGTTATCTAGCTGCAGACTGAATGTCTCTACAGGGCAAGAGAAACCTTCGTAACTTAAAACCAAACATTTTTATAGGAAAGCATGTGATTCAGTCATTACAGTGGAGTGCTGGGAACCAAAACTCAAACTCCTTTACCAGCACTACCACTCTGACCTTTTCCAAGTTTACTCATCTGTAAAATGGGCATAATTGCAGCAGTAATGAGTGATACTTTTGCTACCTGTAAAGCAAAAAGTGTAAAGCACTTTTAGGATCCTTGAGTAAAGCACTATAAAATGCAGTGTATTTTTACTACTTAGCTAAACTCTAATTTTACAATGACTTCAATTAGTAGGTAGGCATCAGACTTGGGCAAAATTTGAGGAACAAACCAAATAGCAGAAGACAAGGAACCCAGAAAATCGCTCATAAGCACTGTCAGTCTGAAGCTGGCTGCGTAAGTCACATAGTATTAAATAATCTCACATTAGAAATACATATCTTTCAGACTGGGATAGTCTGGATTTACTTCTTGTGCATCTAAATTCTCTCTCAACTATCCTGCAGCTGGTATTTAGCAACCTCCAACTGACTAGTAGTAAGGAATGCATGTGACTAATTTAAATTGGGATGTTGTTAAGAGTGTAAATTGTCTTCTTCAGCTCAAGTCTAAGCTTCTCTTACTAGAGGCTGAAAACCCATATTCTAATGCAATGCAGATCTGATCCATAAAAAAAAAATCACTGTATAGGTTACTCACTGCTGTCAGGGATTTTCTACCTATTTCCTAAAATACGGCATGAAGGTTGTTCTGCTACAGAGTAAATATGAAGGCCATTTTTTCCTCTCTGGAAAACAAAGCAGGGGGTGAGAATATGAAGAATCTAGGATAAGAATGCTCCTTGCAAATGACTGAAAACATTTTTTGTCTGTAAATGCCAAAGATTCTGCAACTCCCTTAGTGCTCCTGGCAACAAGCCAGGTAATACTTTTTCCTTTTCCTTGCTGTCTGCAGCAACAGATCTTTCCCCAGGGGGAGGGAGGATTGGAGCTAACTTTACTGCATCTGATAAGATGGCAAACTGTCCAGGCCTGACATTTATGGAGGACTCAGGGTTCCATGGAAGCACTCTGGGAGGATTAAAGTGGGGTTAGTCTCTACAATCACACTCCTTAAAATGCTACAAATGGCAGATGGATGAAAGTTCTTTTAAAATTTAATAACGATGATTCTAAAGAGCCCTGAGACAGAAGCTGCTCTCCATCAAGGGAAGAGGTACAGCTGGAAGTCAAATGTTCTTATTAAAAGGCTTGTAAGACCCTTAAGAGCCTTGAACCCTTAAGATGTGCCCTACTGCTCACTATAAAAGGCAGATCAGATATAGTCTAGGGCTCTACTTCTAATGGCAAGATAAAAGCAGCCATTTGGAAACTAACTTGTCCTCACCCCCTCCCCCCGCCCCGTGTTCTCCCCTAAAAAGTATCTAGATATTGAAATGAAGTTTGGCTGGAGGCAGATATTCTCTGCTTATCAACCAATGAAAGCTAAGATCCTACCTCATGTTTATTTTCCCCTCCTCCACAAAAAAATTCCATGCAATCCATTAGGTTAAACTTTGCCCAGAACTGTTTCCGTGTAAGAAGGAGAAGTTTCACACGCCGGCATTCACTGCCTGGAGCCAGCAGAAATGCTCATATAGCTGTCAGCAAACTGATAAGAGCTGAAATTATTCCACAGAGTCCTCTTTTAAAGAAGAGCCAAAGAAGCACATTAAATGAAAGGGAGGAGGGGTCAGAAAAGCCAGCCACTCATGTTGTTTTAATGTGGCTGGCACTAAAGCAAGTCGCTGATTTATGTATATGCTCGTGTCTTCAGCTCTGTTTGACCTGGAGACTGAACTCCTATTCGGGTCATGGCCGAGGCATATGGGATGTGAGCTGGAACAACTGCCAGAGCATTGCCTGTGTATTGCCTGCTCGGGGGACAGAATATTGTGACCCTTTTCAGAAGCCTTTTTTCGGGTTTATAGAAGGCCTTAAAAGCGAGAGCTATATTTGCTTTTAAGTTTTTCTATCTTTTGTAGCATGGAAGTACCAGGAATGTCAAGTCTAGTCTTCTCTGTTTTTACAGAAGGATTTCTTGCAGGGCTGTAGTGGGATTGTGAGCTCATATATAAGTTGAAGGGGCAGAAGTGCCATATTTAAGACTGGCTGGTGGGTTCTTTCTCCTATTTCCATCTCTAAAATGTTCATTATTCACTAAGGTTAAGTCAGCACTGAAGAAAACAAAAAAGTTCTAGGAATCTCATTAAAATATAAAATTAAATTAAAAAAATCACATCTCTTCTGCATCATTTTTAACTCTTCTCTTTAAATTACCTCAGCTTCCAGTCTCTTTATTTTTATATAAGATACTAATCACCAATCTTCCAGAGTGGGCAAGACTTTAATTCTCGTAAAAACATATGCAGAATAAATCCAAAAGCCCCTTTTTCTTCCTTTTTAAGGAACTCTACCCCACTGTGCGCCCCCTTTCAGGCTTCTTTGTCAAAAAGAAGGGAAAAAAGGAATAACCCCTTCCTACCATATTCCAGATAAACCTAAGACTATAAACAGGCATCTGTCTTTGGAGAGGCATCAGGTGTGCTGGGATGCATCCTAACACAGCTGATCCACTCCACTGGTGTCTACAAACATAGGTGGGGCCTTTGTTGGCTCCATGATGCCCCAAGAGCTTTAGGGGCCTGATCCTGTAAGATAATGGTCCTGGGTGCTGTACCCCCACTTAGGGTACTGCAGCCTGATACACATGCTGTAGGTAGACCCAGCAGGGGGATTCCCAGGGTGCATATCTGGAAGCAGAGGACCCCCATGGGGATACCTATTTGCAGACCTGCCCCAAGTCAGAAGACAATAACTTGATATGTACACTATGGGACTCCCTTGCAGGGGAATTCCCTTGGCATACAATAAACAAACAGACATCCTCCCATTTAAGGCACCATTTAAGGCATCACAAACTGTGGCTGCCTTTGGTTATGGCAACATTTTTGGGCACCTGAAGCATGACAAGGGACTAGGATATCTTTGCTCACAACTTGTGCTGCCATAAAAAAAGATTACGGCAGCACAAGGGAAAGGGCTGTTTCCAGCCTTAAATTCTATTCCCAGGTTACACTGCATGTCTGTTTGCACCCTTAAATTCTATTCCCAGGTTACACTGCATGCCTACAGATCTGCAGCAGGCGGTCTGTATTTATACCACTAGAACTCGAATTTTCAAAGAGAGATGTGCATATGCTTTTTCAGATTAATTTCCCAAATTCACAAAAAAACAAAGAAGGGGCCTTTTAAAAATGAAAGGCTTAAGTTTGAGTTGCTATAAATGTTCACAATAGTTTGAGACACTGTACTCAATTACAATGTGTATATAAAAACATATAATTTATAGAGTAACCAAACTGACAAAGCAAAAAGAAAAATATATATAAAAACTGGAGACTTTTACTGGGGAAAAGATTCCATATGGCATGGTTTTGACAGAAACTAGGAAGGCATTTTGTTATCGCTTTCTTTTTCTTTCATTCTGCTCCTCTCCCTTTTCCATGCTTCAGCTTTCTGCTGCTTCCCTCTTTAGCTTTAGCTTCAGATCTCAGTCTCACTCAATCTCTGTCATATGTCTTTATCACATCTGTTCCCAATCCTTTCCTCCCTACCCTTTGTTCATCTGTAGGGTAGAGGAGGTGAAAGCAGAAGCATAGGTGCTTACCTACAGTTTAGGTCAACAGCTGCCAGAATCTGCAGTGTAGCTGAACTGCCTGTACGCTTGCCTTTCTGTTTCAGACCCCATCTGAATTTTCATGTGTGAGAGAGATGTTCTATTGAGGTCTCTGAGCAGGAGACTTCAAGGAAAATCAAGAGGGCAATATTACTGCATGTAACAACCTGATGGTGGTCCTAGTAGTGCATGTTTCACCTAGCGTGGACAAGTTTGGGCAGCTCAGTTGCCTAGTAGATTAGTTAGAGGTGGCCATCTGTTGAACTCTGCAAGAGCCAGGACAAATTCTATTTTCTGTAAAACTTACAGGAGCCTTCTCAGCTCATAGGATATAGTCAGCTTTTATATCATAAAAAAGAAGGGACTCCTGTACTTATCTGAATCCAAAATGACAAGTTAAGACAACCCCTCCCCCATAATTAGATTTTATATCCATGCTGCTGCCCATCCCCCACCCAATTTCAGACCCAAGCCCTACCACCTGACCAGCACTGCAGCGTCAGCAACTGCCCCAGGACAAAGCCAGGTGCTTGAGCTAGTACTCAAGTCCAAGAAAAGGCTTGTTTTATCCCATGTTGACTGAGGGGAAAAAACCTTGTCTTGGATTTGAGTAAATATAGTACTTGTTCCTCCACAGCAATGCAGAGTGGTATGCATCATGAGGAAGATTCAATTCTGGGAGCAGTTGCCAGAAGCGGAATTTGGGTGGCTGGATGGCAAAGCATCCTGTAAGTCTGATTAGTAAAAGCATATACTAGAACAAGAACTTGACCAAGGCCTCACAGCAAGTCAGTGGCAGTGCAGGCAAACACAATACAACTCAGCTTCTAAGTCTCCAATCTTACTCTGAGCATTAAATACTGCTGCTGCTTTTTGCACTGATTTATACCATAGACTTTATGCAAAATAAAGTTGTACTGTATGAAGTTAGCCCAAACAAACTCCAAGGAACATTAATCCAGAGTCCCCGGGAAAACAACACAAAGGCAAATATGTCAATAAGTTACCCTATTCACAAAAGCAGTGGTTTCCTTCTCATAAAGACCATATAAACTATCTTCTCCCAACCCAAGCCTACAACAGAAAAAAATTTCTTTTCAGGCTCTCATGTGCTGTAAATTTAAAGCTACTTCTATTTAAAGGCGCTCTCAGTTTCCCATCAGATGCTTGGCAAAAAGTACTTCCAGCAGGAGGTTAACATAAAAATTAAATACAGATAAAATTGCTTCCTTCAACAGTCGTATTGTTAAGGACAGATTTAATCTATTTCAACTTGAAGAAAAAATATATTTTAACCTTGATATATGAATCCCACAGAGTTAATTGTAGCAAGATGCTGTACAGGGAGCTGCTAACAAATGGAGAAAACAGGCAAATTTTAACATTTCCAATATTATAAGTTCTTAATTCTAGTATTTACCTATTAAAAGCAAAGAACATCAGCGTCAGAACGGCAACTGTCCTACCTTGAAACAGTACACATACTGTTGGTTTAGAAGTTTGATGCAAATGAGGGACTTTTTTATGATATATGGAAGACAGCATGTGTGTTCACATGTACACATGCATTTCTTGATGAAAGTTTTACATGATGGTGTGCTTTCATCAACATAAGCTCAAGACAGCAGTATTATTCCTGGTAAGCCAGCGAGTATATTATTCAGTTTATCCTCAGCAACTGCCAATAAAATCCTTATGCAGCATAATATCATCAACATGCATTCAGTAGGGGACTATTGTAAGGCTGACATCCCCTGTGCATTTACTCACTAGAGGCCACAGTGCCTAGGCTTCTACACCTATTTTCCCTTCCCACTCCAGTGGCTTATGACTCAGCCCTCTGGCTAGGTCACTATGGAAGTTCAACCACCCCAGCCAATATCAGAGTGCCAGAGAGCTACTAGTCACAAAATAAACATAAAATAACAGCCTTTAATACAGCTGGGCTTATTTCTCAATCAATCTGAGGCTATTTCTCTAGCTGCTCTCTGGTCCCAGCTCTCAGATGCTACTCTCTTCTCAGATGGTCTGACAACACCCAGCCACAGGTTTCAGATAGACCCACAATTGCACCCAATTGGCAACTCAACTGCTCAAATTCCAGCAAGCCCCAGTTGAGCAAATTCTACCCTTTTTAGCCCTTCTCCCATGCCTTTCAGCCAGTACAGGTGCAGCAGCCAGGGCTAGCTGCAGTTACCATGGCTTATTAACCCTTTCCAAGTCTGCATGGGCTTTGTAAACCCCAACAGAGAATCACACACTTCTAGGAAAAATATTTTAGAAAATGTTTCAGCATTTTTTTTACTGATTAACTGGGGGCCATTTCCTTTGTTTTCTCCATCTCTAATGTCTGGCACTTAAGTCATTACGAATTCAACTGTACAGAGTTTGTGGAAAGCATATGAATACCTGAAAACTTAAAATAGCTTTTTTCAACAAAAACAGCGCAGTTCAGAGATTCAATAACTTACCTTGACTTACGAGGAAAGGCTGAAAGAACTAGTTATTTAGTCTGGGGAAGAGAAGACTGGGGCGGGGGGATTTAATAAAAGCCTTCAAATATCTGAAAAGCAACTACAGAGAAGATGGAGACAAAGCCTTAGGGCACAGGACTAGGAGTAATGGCCTCAAACTGCAGCAAAGGAAATTTAGGTTGAAGATCAAGAGGAACTGTCTGACTATGAGGATAGTCAAACACTGGACAGGCTACCTAGAGAAGCTGTGGAATCTCCAATCCTGGAAACTTTCAAGAGCAGGTTATATAGACAGATGGCTAAGAATGTTTACTTGAGGATGATCCCGAGGATGGGGCTGAACTAGATGACCTTACGAAGTCCCTTCCAGCCTTCAGCCTAAATGTTCAGACCTTAACATAGACATAGTAAATGTGATCTCCACTGGGTACCTGTGTATGAAACACCTATGCCTAGTCCTGCAGAATTAGGAATTAGGTGGAAAGACTTCATGGCTCAGAAGGCAATCAAGTAAGCTGCAACGGAAACATTCTGGCTCAAGATACAGGACCTGAATCCTGTCCGAGGGCTATACAAAGTGAAGAAGAAACAAAGTCAAGGAGATGTGGGAATGATTTATCATTTGTGCATTTCTCTTTGCTTCTAAGTCAGCAGCAATGATGGTTTCACAGCACTGTGCAAAGGCTACCCACTTTCTTAAAACTACAGCATACGACATTCACTAGCATACCACACACTCCTTTTTGTCCCAAAACTGGGGTGGTCATCTTAGTCAGGGAAGCTGATTTTTCAAGACAGAAGGAGGGTGACACTGTTCTCTAATATGTGGCCGCCTTCTTCTGGCTCAGCAGGCGGGGAGGGAAGGGGAGGAGAGAAGGAGACAGGGAGAAAAGCAAACTGCAGTAGGCTCCAGAGCAGGGACTCCAGGCAGACCAGCCAGCAAGCTCACAGCACATGTGGAGCTCCAAGCAGGAGCTCTGCTGAGATGCCATACAGCTGTGAGAGCTCCCTGTGAATGCACTGCACAGCTAAAGGTGGTGGGGGTTGCAACTGCACTGTGTCCTCTCCTGCTCCAACCTACTAACCAGGGAAGCTGCGATCACAATAGCCCAGTGAATTAGGACCCAGCACAGGAGTCTGATGCCTGTCCAAATGGAGAAGTAAGCCTTAGCTGTGATGGGAAATAACTTGGAAAGTTAGAATTAGTTAAGAAGGAGGTGGAAAACAGTAGGTGAGTGCACATGAGCAATTCAAAAATGCAAAATAAACTTGCTTTATCACCTGCTATCACCTCGGCATCTGGAATTTTATGAAAGATATAGTCCAGGAAGGAAACTGTTTCAAACAAAACCCTCAACCATGCCTACTGGCGTCAGAATGCCTCGATTCCAGAGTACAGGAATCATTTCCATAGCAACTTTAATCCCGGGATATCAAAGCACTTTATAAAAATTAATACATCTCAACCCAACATTGTTATACTCACTTTACTGCTGAACTAGTTCCAACATAGGCTTCAATTTAATCACTGTCAAAGTTCTTTATACTGTAACAGTGAGGAGAAGAACGTGGCTTGTCATGATTCTATTTTCCCCCAAAGTACAAAAAAATCATTTTAACCAGAAACTGACAGGTGCAAAAGATCTCACAAGTAGTAAAATGATGCACTAATCACAAGGCCAGTGACATTCAGGCAGATGCACCACCTAATAGGGATAAGAATCACACAGCTGCAATGAAAGAAGAAAGCAGGACATGCCTTGTTAAGTATTACTAAATAATGTAATTCACATGCAAACAAGTGACAAATAATTCTTTAAAACTGTACAAGGACATAATACAGAAAAATAATCCCCACAGATACAGAGTAGAAAACACAAGAAGATATAGTTAAACCAAATAAATAGTAGTAATGTTTACTAGAGATCACAGTGGAAAGCACTAGAGAAGCAGAATGAGGGGGGAGGGGAGGAGGCAGGTGACCCACAGCTGAAAGCAGTATCAACAAGTCTTCAACTCATCTGCAGAGGGGTATCTGCAAACACTTTTATTAGTCAGGCTCCAGGTTAGCAACTCTTTGCCTGCACAGCAAGGCTGAATGTTACTCACCTGCCAGCCTTGCCTTGGAACTTAGCACCTGCCATCTCAAAAAGACAAATCCCTACTGTGAATCCTTTTTCCCCATCACCAGCCCCTGAAGTCTTACATTGTGATAAATGTCTGTGTATTAATTAATGCTTGCATACTGCCACAAATGTGCAGAATATAATCTAAGCAGGCAACGAGGAATAGCAGCGATTTGAAAGAGTTTAGAGTGTGAAGATTTTGGTAAGTCACATAACTTCAGATGTGATGGTTCTAACCAAAGGAGTTGCAAGATTCTTTTTTCAGAACAGAGGAAGGCAAATGTGTTTTTAACCTGTGTGTCAAGGGCCATCTTTAATAAGTAATCACCACACTGTGAAACTGATGGAGCAGAAGGAAACAGACAGCTGTGGGGCAGGTGGTGGTTTATTTGTTATGAATTAATGATGTGAAACAATCCTTTTTTTTTTTTTGCTATTCAGCGTAACACTAGTCCGTAGGTATTATTGTCTGAAGATACGATCTGGAAATATCACAAAACCATTCATCACCAGGAGTATTTCACAGTTGCTCACTGGGATTCCACTAATAAATAAGGTTGACAGTGCGTGAAACGCATAGATAATCTGTGCATGTGTCCTCAGCATGCAGGAGACAGTGTTGAATTTGGGAAGATGAGAAGAAGGTAGACAGAGAATCTATTGACAGAGTTTACCACAATTTCATCCCAACATTACCAGCTAAAACATGCCAGCATATTCTCCAGAGATACAGAGCAATCACAATATAAGAGGACACTGGCACTGAGGTGAGATTTTCAATCCCGCTGAAAAAGAATTGGAGCTCTAACGTACTCAGCGATACTCTGGAACTTACAACAATGATTGCTCTCTGACCATTTTTAGACCAGCTGACTTCACTTTGAAAGTTAATGACACTCTCCAAACAAACATACTAGCCTGACTTGGTGGAAAGGAAAAAACTTGAAACAGCTGTTTGCTGGGTACTAAAATACATAAAGATTATGGTAAATGAGCTATTTTAAAACAGCAGCCTATAGAGAGCTAGCAGATAAAGAAGTTTTTTAAATATTTTTAAATGTGTTTCAAAGTACCTGACGAAAAGACACTGTGTATATTAGAGAGAAAAATATGCTATACAATGTATTCTACCTATATGCATATCAAATACATGCATAAAAACACCAGTTTCAATTTTTATCTGTTGTTTCTGTTATAACAAACATTGGTTATCTGCATAATGGTTAGGTGCAGAGCTCTTCAACCCTAGTATCTACCTGGTAATGTCACTGTACTCCATTTAACCACATAATTGGTGAAACTGAATAAAAGCCTCAATTTCAAGGCTTCTAAAACACTTCTCAACTGATTAGATACCATCTATTTCAGCAGTGCTATTAGAGGCTGATAGAGCTATGAAAAATAAAAGTAACAAACCTTAATGAGGTGCAAAAACCTTAGCAGACACTGTTCCTGTAATTATTAAGCACTGTTTACAATTAGTTTGGGTAAATGTATAGCCTTTTCTCAGTCCCCAGACATTCGCTTTAACAGAGTCTATTTATATAAATACATGTACGTTTTTATAGTTTTGCACATTATACATTATTTGGACTGTAGCTGAGCTCCCAATATATTAAGTACTTCCCGTACATAGGAAAACTTTCCTTGCTCTGAAAAGATAGCTTCTGATTTAGCAAGATGGTTAACTCTGAAAATCACAATATATAACAGTTACACATTTTTGAATGAGTTGGTCTTTAAGCAAGCCTGCCCTGCCTTCTGTCCGATTTGAAAGTAACATGGCTAAGTACTTCTCTCAACACGTAGCGGATTATTCATGTTAATTTTGAGTTTTATTAATTTAAATCAAATTAACTTCAAAACCCCTGATTTCCATATAACCCAAACAATATTACATTTCTTACAAGCACCACAGAGAAGCTACTTTTCCTTGTGGTCTCCGTTAGTGAACCAAAAGGCGGCAGCCAACATAGTTAACCACTGTGGAGTGACTAAAGGGGAAATGAGACCTCTGATGGCTGTTATGATATTTGCAGAAGACTCTCCCTGTATATGGAACAAAGACAAGCTAGTCATAGAAATCAGACCTGAAATAAATTTACCTCTCTGTTCCACTATACAGAGCACTGTACCATACCTTACACACAGTATAGCATCCAGTAATGTCTAGCTTGAGGCAGTTAAAGGGAGCCTCTCAATCTTGTGAGACTAATTCACAGGCAAAAAGTCTTACCATTAGTTAATATTTCCTTATTTCTAAATTTTATCTTCTGAATCCTAATTCCAGCTCCTTGAATCACTTACAACAGCATTTTCTACTCCTTAAAACTTGTGAGCATAACGGGGGAGGAAAGACAGCTTTGGAGCTAAAGTTGTACACACAAACTCCAGAGACCTGCATTCAATCCCTGCTGTGCAAGGGAATTTTTGTATGATTTCAGGCAGGTTATTTAAGGACAAATTTGTTAAGATATTTTGGTACTCAACTTGTATTTTGGTGTATAATTCCCATTTGAATAAATATCTTTGGTGTCTTAGTTCGTCACTTCTACAATAAGGAGAGCAATATTTCCATACCTTAGAAAGGTGTTACATGGATATACATATTTAACACTTGTAAGACATTGAGAGACAAGTGGGCATGTTAACACTTTTGACACAAGTATTTGGCACACATCTCTTTTTCCCTTTCTGACCCCAGCTGTAATTATATTTTAGTATCAGTTAGGTGCTTTGAATATAAACTAATCCTGCCGCATGCTAATTCTGTAACTAGAGTCTTTCCCAAGACATTCTGTCACCCCTATAGAACTTCATATGGCTAACAATTTTGCTGACCAGTTCAAATGAAATACTCATTGTGGCAGGCCAGTAGGAGGGGCTCCTGTGCTGAGCCACACACCTCACTGCGCCCAACAACCTTCCAGGCTCTGAGTGCCTCCCTAGGGTTGCCTCACATCTGGCCGACCCCCTTCTTACAGCACACCTGCTAGCCTGGGGGTAGAGCTGTCACCACCCAGGGACGGCTTGATTCTGGCACAGTATCCCCTGGGAAACACAAGCCTAGTAGCCCTCGAGGATACTTGACTCACTTCAAGAACTTGGGGTGCTTCCCTGTTGGAAGCACAAGCAGTGGTCTTAGTCAGTCGAACCAAGGGGACCCCAAGGCATGATCTAGACCCACTCCCAAGAATTCTCCCACTCTAAGTACAAAGGAGAACTGTACTGGTTAGAAGGAGTAGGGTTGGAATAGGGTATAGAGTTGAGTAGTATCAGAGAAATCCCATAGAGCAAACAGGGTGGCTGGAGTAGCTTTTGATCACGCATCTGAGTTACTACAAGCTACATATCTAGTTAGATCTCAGGTAGCTTACTCACAAGTATCATCCAGAGGCAGATGGAGATGCCCTCTGGAGGCAGGTAGTTCCTTGATCATGAGTTTTGAGAGAGAGAATAGGTTTCAGATGGTCCAGCTCTTCTCTCTCTCTCTCTGAGTTTTCCTCATGGCTGTGCCCCTCCTTCTGGGCAACTTAACTTATATAGCCCTTATGACCTTATTTACCTGGTCCAATGGAGGCCAGCACCTGTTGGCTGCTAGCCAACCAATATGAAATGCATCACTGGTTGCCGGGCAGACTGGCAGAGTCTCTAGCCCACCAGGGAGCCCAAGCCCCTCAACCAGGTATGTGATGCCAGTCACATAGGCAGAGGAAGCAGGTTTCCCCACTCCCTCAGGAATGTATCCAGCTCAGGTTACCTAAAGAGATAGGGTAAGGTGTGCAACCTCTGCAGAGCCCATACTAACCAAATTGCCACAGAGCAGAGTTTTTGGGGAGAAACAGAGGTGGCCTACTGCCACACACATATGCACACAGGAACTCCCAGCTCAAAGCAACTCCCAGCTCAAAGCTAACTCTTCATAGTACCAACTCTTTACCAAAAAGCTCCACTGGACAGAAATGGGAGTCAAACTTGTTTAACCATGTTCTTGACTCTGCCCAATTCATCCCGTGGCCTTAGACAAATCACCATCTCACTGGGCCTGCACTTTCCCAGTCATAAAACAGGTACAGGCACTCTCACAGCAATCAGCCAGCTTAATTCAGGTATGGAATACACTCTGTGAGTACTCTCTCTCATCCAAAAGTTATGTTTATAGACAACTCCAGTGTCAGAGGCATTCCTCAATCTCTCCCTTAAAGCCATTTAGATATGTAAAGGGCGAAATTACACATAGATGTATGAGTTTCTTAGAAAATTATTTTCACTTGCACACGAAGTGATAAAAAAATTTCACTCTGGGGGAATTTGAGTTACTGTGTATTGAGAAAGCAAGGGGAAGACAGGAAATAATATAATTACCAAAAAAAGAATTGGACCAGGCTTCAGAGGTTAGCACCATTGCTGCTAATGACAAGTGTCATCATATCTTTAAGAGGCAGTTGGGAATTAGATTTTACATTTCATAGAATTTGCTGCAATCTAAACTGTGTTGGCCTTGACCACTATTAACACAAAATCCCATTCTCTATTTCATAAGAGCATATCTCTATCCCATAAGGTCAAGCTGGCAACCAGAATAAAGGAGAACAAAAAGTACTTCTATAAATGCATAGGGAGCAAGAAAAAAAAAATAAATCAGGCTCCACTGTGGAACCCCTACTGAATACTCAGGGACAGCCCAGTAAATCCCAGCAAAAAGGCAGAACTCCTAAATATATACCTCACATCAGTATTCCTTAAATCGAATGGGGGCGGTTCACCTGACCAGAGGCCCAAGGAATATAGGGAAGACAACAGACTACATTAAATCAGTCCCGAACAGACGAGGGATCTTCTGCAACACTTGGATGTTTTCAGGTCTCCCGGACCAGATGACCTGCATCCAAGAGTCCTGAAAGAACTGGCTGAGCTTATAGCAGCATCACTGGAAATGTTGTCCGGAGAGTCATGGAACTCAGCAGTGGTCCCTGACGACTGGAAGAGGGCCAACGTAGTGCACATCTTCTAGAGAGGGAAGAGGGATGACCCTGCAAACTACAGACCGGTCAGTCTGGCTTTGGTCCTGGGTAAAATTTTTGAAAAATTTGTTAAGAAGACCATCACTTAATTACAAGCTGGTAACTGATGGGGTGTTAAGAAACAACCAGCACAGCTCTGTCAAGGGTAGATCATACCTGACAAACCTGGTGTCCTTCTACGACCAGGTAACTAAACATCTGGACAAGGGACACAAGGTTGATGTCAATTACCTAGACTTCAGTAAAGCCTTTGATTCTGTTTCCCATGGTAGTCTCTCAACCAAACTGAAGAGTACTACTGGGCTGGACCAGTCTACAGTGAGGTGAGTGGACAACTGGCTTAGAGGCTGAACCCAGACAGTTGTAATCGATGGGATGGCCTCATCCTGGAGGGCCGTCTCCAGTGGTGTCCCCCAGGGATCAGTGCTCGGACCCATGCTCTTTAACATGTTTATTAATGTCTTGGATGAGGGGGTGGAAAGCTCAATGATTAAGTTTGCAGATGATACCAAGCTGTAAGGAAACGCGGGCACTTCAGAGGATAGGGCAAAGATCCAGAACAACTTTGACAGACTGGATTTATGGGCTGAACAGAATCAGATGAGGTTTAACAGGAAGAAGTGCAAGGTCCTTCACCTGGGCAGGAAGAACCTTCACCATAACTACACAATGGGTGGTGGTCCACTGGCTGGCACAGCATCTGAATAGGACCTGGGAGTCATGATAGACTGGAAGATGAACATGAGCCAACAGTGCAACGAGGCTGCCAGAAGGGGAAACAGAACTGTGGTGTGCATCAGCCGATGTGTCGCTAATAGCTCCAAGGAGGAGCTCCTCCCTCTGTATTTGGCACTGGTGAGGCCACAGCTGGAGTATTATGTCCAGTTCTGGGCACTGCATTTCAAAAAGGAAATAGATAAGCTTGAGAAGGTACAAAGAAGGGCCACCCATATGATTAGAGGCATGGAGGATAAGCTCTAGGTCTAGATGAAAAGACTCCGGGAACTGGGCCTGTTCAGTGTGAGTAAGAGAAGGCTGAGAAGTGACCTGATAGCTGCCTACAAGTACATCAGGGGTGAGCATCAGGATCTAGAGGAGCAACTTTTCAGGAAGGCACCACAAGAGAGGACAAGGACCAATGGCCACAAGCTAATTGAAGGTAAATTCAGGCTGGACATAAGAAAAAAAAAATTCTCTGAAAGGCTTCACCAGAATCTGGAACACACTCCCAGCAGAGGTGGTGCAGTCCCCATCCATGAAGGTGTTCACAATGAGACTGGATAAGCACCTTGTTGAGCTCATCTGAGCCCAATAACTTCCTGCCCATGGCAGAGCACCGGACTTGCAGGTCCTTTCTGGTCCTATGATTCCATGATATATGTTCACATGACATGCTGTAGAAATTCCAGGTTTGGAGTTTGGGTAACTGAATTTTTGCTCAGAAGTTCTTCTACAGTTGCAATCATATACAGTATTCTTTACTTTCTGACATAAAATGTAGTGCAATATTGCTAAACAGCTGTTCTGCAAATTTAGCTGCACCAAGAATGGGTAAACCGATCTTTGTAAATACAATATTTAAAAGTGTTCAGGTTACTGTGTAAACATCAGTTCCTGTATTTTAGTGCATACAAGAAGACAACTGAACAAACTGAATATTAATAATAAAGGAATATGCACATCACTTAACTTACACCCTATCTTAACTGGCATACATACCCACTATTTCTATATATGAAGTAATATTTAATATGGTGACCATGATAAGGTTTAAATTCTATAATCTATTTTACCTGTCTCTGCATCTCTTCAGTCTGTCGTTGGGGAATGCTTTGCAGAATGCTGTACACTTCATGCATCTTTTCTTCTGGTATTATAACAGAGGCTCTAAATGGAAAAAATTAAGGAGCGAAAGAATAGAAAGAATAAAAAATCCTGTATTTAAACATAAAGGTGGTCCATCTAAACAGACTTCCCATAGTAACGTGGCAAGTACTGGAGATTTCAGAGGAAAAAACCTCCTTGTAAAGCTACTCATTATTTAGTAGGATACCATTCTCCCTAGCCCAGCCAATCAACCCAAGAGTAATGCCCACAAAAAACCCCCAAAAAAGCATGCAGGATATAACCACAAAGCAGTAACATCAATAGCATGATCTAATGTCTTAAGTATGGACTGGAACCCAGGGATTCGAGTTGCAATCCCAGCTATGCCACTTGCTTGTGACCTCAGCGAAGTCACTTAGGAGGGAAAAGGGTGTGTATGCTCTCATGCACACAATTGAGGAACTTGCATGCACAATCCCAGGCTCTCTCATACATTTTGCATGCTTTGTAAACCTTAACTTCTGCAACTCAGTTGTTCCCACTTGTAAAAAAAGGATACTTGTCTTTTTCAAATGCATTTGGAAAATTCAAACTACATTATAAGTAGTAACATATATTGTTTATATTAATTTATATTATAACTTAAATGCATGCCAGGCTATGTGCAAGAAGGCCAGACAGTTCTGTTCCGTAGATGAATGTCCCAGGCTACAAATCAACCAGTCCCAAGAACTAGACAATCTGTGCTGCTCACTATCCTTCCCAACACACATTTGCTTTTCCTTTCCTTTATTTCTTATGCTTGAATACTTTCATAGTCTACACCAGGGATGGCCAAACTGTTGCACATGTGCCACAAGTGACATGGACAGCCTTTGTGCATGACACACAACAGACTGGAGAGGGAGCAGGCAGCAGATTGGCAGCACATAGGGCAGGAAGCAGAAAATAGAGCAACAGATCAGACAGGGAGGACAGGGCAGGGAGCAAAAAGCAGAACAGCAAATTGGGCAGGGAACGAGTATTGGAGTGGCACTCAGAGAGAATTCTGGGTTTATTTTGTGACATGCCTGCTAAAAAAATTGGCCCCCACTGGTCTACACTTACTCACCCTACTATCAGCATTCTACTCAATACTCTGTGTACTTCCTTGTTCCTTCATCTATGTGTTGTGAGATTTCAAATGGTTTGGCTTTATTGCATGCCACAAAAGTCAAGGCAAGATCTCTTGCAGAGCAATAAGTACAAACCTCTTCCAGTCCAAAACTTCAGAGAAAGGTAAAATATAGGAGTCAGCAATGATGACAGGGACACAGCCAGCCTGAAGCACATCACTTAACACAGCCTGCCCCAGGCGGGCACCACGCAGCACGACACAAAATGTAGCTTCCTGTTGGCAAACAGAAACCAACAGAGATATCAGAGATAAAAAAATAAATATTATACTGTGACAATTTATACTTCCATGCACTCACCTCTGGAGATGCTAGTTAAAAGGAAAACAGGTTTGCTCTTTGCTATCATAATGCTCTCATTTATAAGACTAAAAATAAGCTTGCAACTTTATTCTGCATTGGTCCACGAGTGTAAGGGGCAGAAATGAAGACTGCATGAATCCAATAAGGTGTTTCTATCTTCAGTGCAGTAACCTTAATATTGAAAGTTTTAATGCATCAAAAAGGACAAACTAAAAATGCCAACTCTTTAAAAATCTTAATAGTTGAATATGATCATGATTGTTCCTCTAGAATTATACATATGTTCTTTAGGATATCAGTGAAGATAACCCAAGACAAACTTTTCCCCCTGTTGATATACACTTAAAAAATCTGATTATATCAACACCGGTTCAAAAACACTTAATGTACAATTGGAGAAGAGGAGATTGGTTAAAAGACTGGTAGTAGACCATAAATACATTTTCACCTCCGGCTACCTAGCTCAGAACATTATCGAGTTGAAGTTAAATTGACAGCTGTTCAGTTGGCCATGTCAAAAGTTCTCTGGTCTTGGTCCAGTACCAAAAATTCAGGTAGCCACAAAAGACAACATTTCTATTGGCACTAATTTGCAACATGGTTGGTATCCATAGAAGAAAGGTCAAGAACCAAGACTAAACTGTATTCTTACCTTACGCGTAGCCTTGTCAGGAAAGTTGGGGGGGGGGGGGGGGGGGGGGGCAGTATGCTGTACCTGTCACATGCTTCCAGAGCTGAGAGACTAGAATTTTTCCCCAGTCCCAAAAATCATATTAAAATAGTTCACAGGTTGTTTTTTTTAAAATAAGATTAGGGCACTATAATCTATGAGTCCAAGAAAAGAGCAGGAACAAAGTAGAGAAGGGGGTTCATAGTCTTACAAGCAAGGCACTCAGTTTGCTTTCTGTAGGGGACAATGAAATACCAGCACTAGAAATCTTTGTCTCCTTATTTGCTTCCCAATAAAGTTATGAAATATATGTCCATCTCAGCACTGCACTGAACAGCTGTAAAACCCCAGCCAAAAGACGACCTGAACAGGAAGCATTAACAACCTAACAGCCCAAGTGTCTGTCTAATAGGAAGCCAGTAAAACCAAGTGCAGGAAAGGATCTACTGAGATCACGGTCCTCTGATTTTTGTGGAGGAAAAAAAACAAGGATGGGCGTGGGGGTGGAGTGAGCAACTAAGTGAGAAGAAGAAAAAGAAAGGAGCAACACACATTTTAAACATACACTCGACAGACCACAGGGCAGCAGGTGGAAGGCTCTGGTAAGGTCTGAGAGAATTAAAAAAAAAGAAGAGTCCCAGATGTGGACACACATGCTCATCTGCCCAGATAACCATTTTTCCTGTCTAGACAAAGGTTACTATAAATAGATCTCCTCGCATCACCACTGTTATCAGCCAGACATTCCAAAGGGAGATGCGGAGCTCTGCAAAGGAAAGTATTTTAACAATCTCGGCATGTGCCAGCTCTTTTCTGAGTTAAAAAAATATCCCCTTGCTTGCAATCCTTGAGCAATCCAGTCTGCATGTGAAGAAGCAAAGCAAACAGACTTTTTTTTCCCTTCTGGCTGAAGTTTTCGGGACTTGGGATGACCCTTCCCCTCCCTCTCCTCCTCCACCACATGGAATTTTAAACATCTTTCCTGCAAAACATAACAGAGCTGGTGGAAATTTTGCTTTTCCTCCATGTATTTGTTGTTTTATCATCATTTGTTGAAGTTCAAAGATAGATTATATGCTGGCCAGAGACGGAGTGCAGCACGATACTCACCCACTGCCTGATGGCACAGTTCACTTCACCACACCACGTGCCAAAGCACCTCTCTCTCAGGGAATTGCCAGGAGACACAGGGGTCTGAGAAAGCCTATCTGGTTTTATCTTCACTGACACATCAAAAGCCCTCTGGAAGTTGGGCCAAGGCCATCAAACACATTTCACCTAGATGTTTTTATAGCTGCATGCTGTCAAATCTTCTAGCTCAGTTTGTCATATCTATACAGGGAACTCTGTGGGGTTTTTTTTAAACTACTAAACTGCATACAAAAATAAAACCTGACAGACTTTAATAAAACACGGATCTCATTTACCCAAACAAATCTACACAATACTCCTTCCAAACTCATTTTAATCTTCCTTCTGCATGTGACAAAGAAGCCCTCTGTTTTCAAGCACTGCCTAACATGGATTGGATTGACAGAGACAAGAAGAAACATAAAACCCGACTGCCTGACTATTTATGGTCAGTTTGCACATTAAGTAAAATTCCCAGTGCCTTTCTGTGCTGGCCACTGTAAGTCAGATGATATATTTCTGCCCCAGCAAAAATCTGCCCAATATTTCCACTGTCCTAATGTTATCTTCATTTCCCATCTTAACCCTATGTAGTGCACTGTTACGCAGCTACCATATCCACTCCAGAAATGGTTACCTCTCGGAAGCAGCTAAAGCAATCCAGAGTAGCCTATTAATTGAAGTTCATAGTTTATTTCTGGCTCTTCAAAATCAAAAACTATTCAAAAACTAAAACTAAGAACAACTTTACTTCAGTCAAGTTAACAGACTAGTCATACTCTGACACTTTCAGGAATTTAGTTGAAAATCAAAGAAGTGTCCTCCCCTACTTATACAAGACAGGGCTTCCATGACTAATGTCAAACATTAGGTGAGATTTTAGAGACGGAGAGGCCTTACCTGAAGCACCTGAGGGTAATCAAAGACCTGGTTCCTGTTACAACGTTTACGAATAGATGGGACTCCCTCTGAAAGATTTGTGCATTTGTCCAGAATCAGCACAGATTCCCCATTCTCAGCTTGAAGAGCCTCCAAGTCAAAGCGATACTCTGGATGCAAAGCCATTTGCGATGAAAGGATGAAGTACCTGCGGGGACTGAACCGAAGAAGCAAGGTTACCTGACATTTCCGTAAGTTGCTCCTGTAAAGACTCTGAAACACATTTCTATCAACTTTGGTCCAGATAAATCCAGATTACTTAGCCACTGCACGCACTGCAAGGCTTTCTTTTGCTTATTTGTTTAAACTTCCAGCATTCATGGAGGAACCCGGACGGAAGTTAGAAAGGGTTCTGATGCAGTTTAATTATACTTGGGTCAGATCCAGTTATAATTACATAGACAACTGGCAGTATATATTAATGGATCAGTACAGCACACTGTTTCACATACAGCTTAAAATGTATGTAATTTAAGAAGGGCTCCCCTCAGTTTAGGACAGGCAATTCTCCCAAGTTTCATGAACTGAAATAAAAATGGCTCTGCAAAACAGAGAAAGCTAGCCTTTGAACTCAGATTACCGCACTACATAGTCACTAGTTTTAGTTGGTGTAAAACACGTACGACACTTGGGCTGACAAAAGCTGATTTTCTTCCTTGCACTCTGTTTATTTAATTTTGTATTGGTCCAAGATGCTAAAATGACAGCCTCGACCCTCTCTACTTAATGAAACAAGTACGGCAACAACAGTGACAGGACAAATTTCCCTGCACGTGTTTCTATGGGTCATTTCTAAAGATGCAACTTCTGGATCAGAAGATGAAACGTAGCTATGTTGCCCAAAGTGCTCAAACGTTGGTGTCCGACAAATTATTTTTGACAAATTATATATCTAACAAATTATAATTAAAGTTGCTGACACTCCGGATAACGTAATATTAAAATATTATGAAAGTGCTCATTAACAGCTAAGGCCAAGAAATGCAAGGATATACCCTCAAGTTAGATGGTCATAGCTTTAAACTGTGCATTTTATTAAAGCTGGAATACAGCATGCCTTTGTAGTTTTAAGCAATCAGTTAAAAGACAGACTACTCCATTATTCTTCATGCAAGGGAATACACAGCATGTGCCTGCCTGCACATTGCCAAGAAAATTCAGGAAATATGAGGCCTAGATTGAGGAGTCCAATTTCCCTCACTTGATGGCTAAATTTTTTTTTTTTAAATACAGCCCTGAAAAAATACCTAATATAAAGGTAGACACCATCCTGTTGTTCCGCCTGCCCCTTTACCCATCCCCATGCCAGCAAGTTTCGTCACTTCAATTGACAGCTGAAAATGGCAATTTGTTTTTAAATTCTATTTCTATAAGTCTCAAACTGCTCACAATGGCTTGTTGAAATATGTACTATTATAAGCAGTGGATTTATAGCTTTTTGAAGCCAAGGAACTATTAAAAAAGAAAAGGAAACTTAAATTACATTCTCAGTTCAACTCTCTGAAAGAAATAAATATAAAGATTTCCCTTCCAGGCCGGCACAGCTAGTGCAAATGGCCAGCCAGAAGTAACAGAAGATTGTTCATTTTTGTGAAGCAAAATTCTGCCATGAAATTATCAAACTTCCCTAACATCAAAATCTGGCAATCCAAAAATTACTATAAATATATATAAAATTACAAAGTATATCAAGGCTATAGGACAGTGAATATTAAGCAGCTTTTGTCATTCTCTCCACACTTTAACACCAAAGAAAATGAAACTCATTGTTTTTAAAATTATACCAATGGTGACTGGCCACCAGATGGCACTCGGCTACTTCTTTAGTAAGTAAGAACATGGGCAATGAAGGATAACTAAGATAGTTGAGAGTGAGTCCAACTAGCTATCTCTTCTGTTAAGCACTACAAACTAATCATCATACAGACCAGAAATGTATGAAGCAGTCTGTACTTAAAGGGAGTGTAGCTCTCTCTATCTGGTTGAATAACTGCCCTACCAGATGCATTTTGCCTAGGTAAAAGTACAATATTCTCTCCTTTTGCACCTGAGCACAAAAAGAAATTAAAAATACCAAAAAACAACTTGTACTGTACTGCTCCCCTTCAAAAGTGACACAGGCAGATATGCTGGGAGAAATGCACTACCCTTATGAACAATCACAGGCAAACATAAGAATTGCTATTTACTGGCTCAGACCATAGGTCCGTCTTGCCCAGAATCTTGTATCACACAATGGCAGAGAGTGGATAGTGAAAGGGAGAGTGAACAGGGCATGACCAGGGTTTTCTCCACTTCCCTCTCTCACTTGCAGCCTCCAGCATTTAAGATCTAGGAAATTCTAATTCAGAGGCTGTATCCCTAATTCCCATGCTCAATAGCTACTGATGCTCCTTTCCTCCAATAATATGCCCAATCCCTTTTTGAATCTAGCTAAACTGTCAGCTTCCACAAGTGGTGGCAATGAGTTCCCTGCTTTAATTACACGCTGTGTGAAAAAGAACTTCCTTTTGTTAGTTTTAAACTACCTACCTACACGTTTCATTTTGTGACCTCTAGTTCTTGGGTTATATATCTTTGAGTCATAACTGTCACTGTACCCAAAATAATTCTATCCTGCAGTCCTCCAAAAGCAATTGAAAGAACAATGACCTTATCAGCAGGAGGCACAGATAACTGCCACATATAATCAACTTTTAATCTGAAATTTGCTGCATCCCTTTCACCACAGAGGGGCTACCTGATATAGTGGAGGGGTACAAGATAGACATGGTGCAGTTACACAGCGGTAACTACGCGGTATAGTTAGCAGTGCCCCATGTAACAGGTTACTCATCTCCTAAGGGCCAACACTCCACCGGAAATGTAGTTAACAGTACAAATCACAAGCCCTCTCACACAGTTTACTCATCTGTTAAACAGAATAACAGAGGTAAGCAAAATATAATTATTGTCAAGTACTTGCAGCTGCTCAGTTAAAGGCTTGGTTATATAACATCTGCCAAAGTCTTGTACAGGTATCACCTACATTGTAAAGGAAGATCTGTGATGGAACATGTCTCTTACCTTACCAGTAATCCCTGTACATGAATGCAAGTGCACATGCATACCTATAGCAAGTTTATCATCCTGATATCTTATATGTTTCCTCAGTGCCATCAGCAATTTGGCAGCTATAGTCAGATTCTAACCCCACCCCTGTTAAATAACTGTAATCAGTCCAATACACCAGGATCATTTTACCCGGGTACTCTTTCTGGCAATTCGACCTCTGCAGACAATGGGCTATAAACAGGAATGCTGACATCATAGCCTTGTCGATAGGTCCATGTGGAGAAGCCTCCTCCAGCCAACAGAGCCCTGAAAATAGAAAAGAAGAGAAGACTGTAAAGAGAGCACAAAGGATATCTCTCTAATTTCCAGGTCATGTCACTTCGGTCATCATTCCAAAAGTAACTGCTGGCTTCTTGCTCTGAAGTGCAAATGTCTACAAATCCTTTATCAATAGCTTTCCCCAAGCAGTTTTACCTTCATTTTAACCTTCCCCAACTGTTCTACCTAAAAAGAAGAGAATTACAAATATTTTTTAAGTGCAGTGGCAAGTTGCTGTTGAAGGTACTATATTTTGGATGAGATGCAACAACTTAATCATCATTAAAAATCCTGTAGTATATTTGCAAGCCCTTGTTGCAAGCTAGTTTCAGATAAAGTACATCCCTTACTCAGCTGAACATCAGATTTTTCAATCCTTCCCATAAAGTATTATCTGTTGTGGCTTGGAATTGTCAAGCGTCAAGATACTTTTCAGTTACAGATGCAGCGACTTTGTATTTTTACAGTTTAAAGTACTTTTGGATTCTTGGTGGGGAGAGGAGGAAAAGACTAGCCTCATTAGTGCCATTACATAACACAGTCCATTTACACACAGGCACATGGTTCTTACACGTTCAAATGCGAAGCTTTCCCACTTTGACACCTCTGCCAGTGCAATTTGCTGCAGGTTCATCTCTTAAACACAATTTAATGTGTCCACAGTCTTAGTTTTTACATTAATAAATGCCATAAATGCAAACACAATCACAAATAAACCACATTATCTGAAACTAAACCCTTGAAAGCAGATGCAGCTCAGAGACCTGTATAGCGGGAAGCCCAGAATAATAAAAGTTGGTTATTTTAAGATATAATTCACGTTCCCAAAAGGAAGGAACTGACTGGCAGACTGACAACCTATCCATGGCTTTTAATAAATGGGGCAGCTTTCTGCAACATGGAAAGAACGAGCTTTAAGGAAAGGAAGAAAATGTGTGAAGGAGAAAACACTGAACTTTTCTTGTTTCTAGCTGAAACTTATAACGTAGTATATCATATTCCTTATTTCTGCTTGAGCTTCTCTGACATATGCCTTCAGCTAAGCTTTGCCCACAATGGCCATGTGGCATAACGAATGCAATATCCTATTCAAAGAAGACCTGGCTTCAGGGTCTTTCTGACCAGCTACCTGGGCAGCTCATTAGAATCTCCATCCTTTACATTAGAACGGCAGGTTATGCTATAGTATAAACTGGCCTAGGGCAGGGTGCCAAAGATACAGCCTGCAGGCTAAACCCCTCCCCCAACACAAGCCAAATCCAGCACCCATGGTGCCCACTCTGGCTGGCCTGGGATGAGAACTGCATGTGGTGCCTCTTCCAGGACGGATGGCATGTTCAGCATGGGTCCTACAGCAGCTGCTGCATGCAGCAGTTCCAGGGCTGCCAGACCAGGTGCTGGATCCAGCATGTGAAGGGGAGGGGGGGCTGCTCCAAGGGTCCACCTCCACCATGCCAGATATGGCACCCACTCTGGCCAGTCCAGGACTGTGCCACACACAGTGTCCATTCCAGCTGATATGGGACCTGTGCTGCATGCAGTGTCTACCCCAGGCCACCTGGAGCAGGCACCACACACAGCTTGCATCCCAATCCAGCCAGAGCAGGCACCACGTATGGTGCAGCCCTGGACTGGCCAGAGTGAGCACCATGGGCACTAGATCCACCATCTGGGGGAAAGGGTCCATGGGCCTAATCTGGCCCCCAGGGCCGGCCCCATACTGTTTATCAGCCTACGGACCAATCCTGTGCCCCTCATCTGGCCTCTGAGGCCAAATGACTTTGACACCCCTGCCTTAGGATACATTTTTCCAATTTCACTTTCTCTCATTCTCTGGGAAAGAAGATAAATATTATTGAAAGGATCCTAAGGAGCAGTAGACATTTTTTTCATGACTTAAAATGAATATGGCTAGCAGCCATATTGCCCCTAGCTGGGATATTTTCAGAGTTCACTAGTTAAGCAGATATTTGTTTGGTCAGTAGGTGGGTTAGAGACATCCAAGAATGACTTGAAATTCATTAGGTGGCACTGTCATTCTGAATCATCACTCAGCCAAATCCTTATCACAATGTTTGGAGAGGTGGTGTCATATAGCTGGTATAAACAGGTGGCCTGATTTACTGTTAAAAGACTAACCATTCTTTTATTCACTAGAGCAAGATGCCCTGGTCAAATGCCAATAAGTTCTATTTGCTTTGATTCCCTTTGCAACTTCTACAAGATGCTTCACATCCTATCCTAATTATGTAGTGTGGAACTGCTCTACATTGTGAAATTACAATATTTTGCTCTAGAAATGCCTGCACTGGTAATACAGGAAGGTGATACAAGAGCATCTACTGTGCTGTGTTAATTATGGCCTAAGCAGGGCTATGGATTCTTATCCCAATACCAGGATTAGATTGTGACCCCTTTTGTCCCTATCACTTTATTACTTATTTGTCTCTTTCAGCACTGCCTCCCCTCCCTAATCTTTTGTATTCAAATCACTCTCTCTGATATCCTTCGCTATGCATATCCTTGCAGAGCCTCTGATGAAGTGAGTTCTTGCTCACAAAGCTTATACATCGCTGATGCAGTTAGTTTATAAGGTGCATCTCTATCCTGCCTGCTACCTATATTTCATTTGTGAAGTTCGCTGAAAGTTCTGAGTTCAAAATATAAGATACTGATACAGAACTGGGAATTCAAAATAGCTTCCACTTCTGCAGCACCTTGAACTCGGAACACTAACCATTTACAGGACCAGAGGTTACTTGGGCATAGGATGACAACTTAAGAGGTGTTGAGTGACAACATAGGTTCCAAAGCCAACTCTATTATTTTAGATTCCTTTCCACTGCCTCACCTTCAGCAATGCATCTGCACTCACAAAGAATGCTGCTGTGACCCAATCTCACCCTTCAAGCTCCAGGTTCCGTGTTTCATTGGCAGTATTTCACTTACAAGGCAGGGAATGAAAAACCTGGATTTGGCTTACATGTTGCTGCCCTTGCACTTTCACACCCATCATTTTTTCCCCTTAATTAGGAAACTGCAACCAGATTGTTTTAATTGGATCCGGTGAACAACCTGACAGCACCTCATCAGCCTTGAGAAAGCAGGTGTGCATCACACCGAGTTTTACCTAAATAAACCCACAGGGAAGAAACACCCATTAAATAACTCTGCTCCAATTTTCAATGTGTAGTGCAATAAGAAAAAAAATGGGGCCAAGGTATTAACCCTTAAAGTACCAAGGACAAGCAGTCTTTTGATTGCACTGACCACAGACAAACAAAATTGTTCCTACAGTTTTTTCCTCATCCCCTCACTTCTTCCCAGCCATTGCTTTGTCTTCCTCCCTCCCCTCCCCAGGAAGTGCCTTGATTTGTCCCCATCTCCTTCTGCTCCAAGGTGTTTTGCCCAACCTCTGTGCTCACTGTCCTTTGAAACCACTCTCCTAAGTACCAGTGCCCAGTTCAACTGACAGTTCAAGAACTTGCAACAGAAATTCAGGCTTCTGGTTTATGTAAAATTTGGTATATGCCCAAGAGACAAATGGAAAACTTTGCAGACAGAACCAACGTATCCAACGCATCAAAATACTGAACAGCAAGACCACTAACAAGTCTCACGTAAAGGCCTTATGGAGTTCTACTAATGCACTTCAGACCTGAATTTCTACTCTCAGCTCTACTCAGGTCTGCCCCAAGCCACCTAACTCTAACTACCAGTCCCTAGTGTATAAATGGATAAAGCATAATTTGTCAACGTCAGACCTGGAGTTGGTAAGGAAGCTGTATAGTCAGTCCCTTTGTGTATAACTAGTCCTGTGATATTTTCGTTACACATATGTAATGGAAAGTCTGACCATATTAAGTCATTACCCATTACATAGGACCTTACAGATGTCTATTGCCACCAGGTCCTTTCACTCTTTCTTGACCTTGTTTCCCATGAATTAATAAGCCCAAGGAGATTCAAAACTACCCGACTTCTCCCAATACTATGACATGCACTTAAAATAAATGCCTGCTGAAATAATACATTTCCTGAGTACCAAGCCAAGACACATAATAAGCCAGTTTTAAATGGATGTCTGACATTAAAATGTTTAATAAAAAAAGTTGTGCAGCACAAGGTAAATCTACTGCATTTAACAGATCTATTTCTTCCACAGGTACCTTTGCTAACACATGTAAGTACTAGAACATAGCACTGTTAAAGAGAACTGTGTGAAAGAAAAACCTTTCTTAAATGGGCAAAACGTGAAAGAACGTGTGTCAGATGATGGGTTTAACAGGTTATGACTAGAAAAGAATGAGATTAGACTGCCCTCTTCTGGCCAGACTTGTGCCACACATATTACATGTTCTGGTTCTTGCCTTTTTTGATTCTGACAACACTTTGTCACTACAGCAATTCCAAAAAAGAACACCATGGACTTGATCTCTGAACACTCTCAGAAAAAAAAATCCAGTCCAGTTAGCAAGAAAAAGACAATTCATTTTTAATTTCCCACCTTTAAAAGAAATAGAGATATTAAAACTCATATCTGTAATATCTTAGGCAAAACGTTGCTGATTGAACACGACAGAAAAGAATCCATCTTGCTCTCTAATGCCTGCATTCATTTTGCAGGACTTAAGACTGTCTCCATGTGTCAGTAAAGTAGAAAGAGTTGATTTCTTTGCTTAACAATAGTTTAAAATGTCTTTGTGTTCTGTGTCTTTCTACCTGAAACTTCTGTTCTTTATTAAAACTCTTTTTTTCTTACCTTTAGATCTTTTTTTTTCTTCTCAAAGTGTCTGTAAACTAATAGCCTGCAACTAATAATGTAACTCAGGGTTCAAAACTCTTCCTAAGTTCCTGGCAGGAATTTTCAAAATGCAGAAACTAGAGGAGAAGAGCCAAAATCAACAACCTCATGATCAGTGACAGATGATTACTGGGTCAGTGCAACTGCTGAAAATTTTACAAAATTCAAGCTCAAATATGAAATCACATAGGCAGAATAGCAGCATCATTTCTGAATACAAAGCAGGGGCATTCAAATTTTTCCCAGAAAAGACAGCCAGAAGCAGTTCTTCTGCTGCTGAAATTTACATTAAGTGGAGCTGTCTGTCATCATGTTCAATTAGCTGATGCATTCTCTAAAGGCTACATGCCTAAGCAGGCAATGCTCCATCTTGATCCGAGCAGTCTAGCAGCTAAGACGAAAATGGGGCATTGACTGCTGGAATAGAGATTTCACCCTCTACAAAGCGAAAAAGAGGATGACAATTAACTGTATTCTGTACTCACAAGGGATAGGACAAGAAGTAAAGTGTGTAAATTACAATAACAGATCTTTAAAGTTGACTATTAAGAACTTTCTACCTATGATGGTGCTTAACTACTAAAACAGATCATTTAGATCGGTTGTAAAATCTGTCACTGGATGTGTTTAAGTTATTTAGGATGGTTTAGACAGGGATGATCCTTGAGCAGGATTTTGGACTCAACGACCTCTTCAGGTCCCTTATGGATTTTATTTTCTGAATCTATGGGCTACACTATAGGCTACCAGAAACAAACATCTAGCCTAAGAATCTACCTCCTGTCACCAAAAGTAAGTCAAAGTTATACTCCACCTGGGCAAGATCCAGGGAACACTGTATCTGCCTGGGAACAAACAACAATTCTAATACCACTTCCTCTTGAAAGACATCTGAATCCCATCCAAACCAAGAGTGTGCGCACTCAAACAGCAAGATGCCTACCTATCTCTGGGAACATCCAATGCTGTGTTGTAATCCGGTGGGCCTCCAGGCAGCATGTTGAACAACAAGTGGTTTATGCCTCGATCCCATCTACAGAGTAGGAAAAAGAAACATCAGCACTTGAATTAACAAATT
This sequence comes from Alligator sinensis, assembly GCF_000455745.1. NCBI lineage: Eukaryota > Metazoa > Chordata > Crocodylia > Alligatoridae > Alligator > Alligator sinensis. Next base: position 1,346,218 of record NW_005842313.1, read on the forward strand.
CTAGACCTATTCCCCCAAATTCTGATGTTAGATCTTATCATGGCCCACTGTATGGCTTCCCCACCGCCATCAATCACCTCCTCCTCCTTTGATGTGATTTTTGATGATTCACACTTCAAAGTTTCTACATATACCTGGATAACTGTGCCAAAGCCTGCGCTGTTTCCTTGATTCGGAGCGTGTTCTGGTTCAACACATCTATGGACGGCACAAAGAGGCAAGCCCTGTTGACATCATCCGTGTAGAACTCACTGTCAGAGATGGCTGTCAGCAGCTCATTGTACTCCCGAGAGATGGTGTTGCTGACTGGTGTCCCATACTCATCTACATACTTCTTCAGTGAGTATATATAAACCTTAATCTTGTTTTTGGGATTGAAGCCACAACGATAGACATCAAAGCAGGTGTGCATCCTGCAGCTGAGGTCCCCCCGCTCTGGAATGGGACTATCAGTCAGAAGCTTTACCACAGGCACATCGTGGACACTACGCTTCTCCACTGTCCAGTCACTGGATGACTCAATGGAGTGTGGCCAGAACTGGAACATGCCTGTGGCAATGAGGCCAAGCAGGACAATGGAAAACAGAGTGATGTAGTAGATGCGGTGCTTAGTCTTCATTCTTGGAATGAGGGCTGGACCCCGAGTGTTATATTTGGCTGACGCACACATAGTGGAACCAGCCGCTTCTTCCTTGTCTCTGTACAGAATGAGAAGATAAATGTGTAAAGTAAAAACAAGGACAGATTTAAGCACGAGAAGGGATAGGTAAGTATCACACAGACAGGAAAATATTCATATAACCCTTGGAGATGGTTCCTTTCCCTCAATGGATTGTACTGAAATTTCTCAGGCATGTAGGTGTTCCACTGGCATGTTAGGTGCTGGCTTCTGCTATGTACCAGAAATGTCACTTGAAAGTGAACTAATCACCTGCTGAAGAAAATCAAGTCAGCTTGCCCAGACAGTTTACACCCCAGGGTACTTAAAGAGCTGGCAGGCATCATAGCTCAGCCACTGGCACAGATCTTTGAGAACTTGTGGCGCTCAGGTAAAGTGCACAAAGATTGTAAGAAGGCAAATGTGGTGCCTATCTTCAAGGAAGGGAGGAAAGTAGATCCGGGGAACTACAGTTCTATCAGCCTGACTTCTATCCCAGGGAAGATCTCAGAAAAAATTATCAGAGACCATTCTTGACAAACTGGCTGATGGCAACATCCTGGGGATAGCCAGCACGGGTTTGTTGCAGATAGGTCTTGCCTGACCAATCTCATCTCCTTCTATGACCAGGTGACATATCACTTGGACAAGGGAGAACACATTGACATCATATATCTTAATTTTAAAAAAGTCTTTGATCTGGTATGCCATGATCTCCTCATGGAAAAATTGGCCAACTGCAGCCTTGGCTACATCACAGTCCGATGGCTGGGGAATTGGCTCCGAGGTCGGACCCAGAGAGTGGTAATAGACGGAAATAAATCATTGTGGTGCGCTGTGACCAGTTGGGGTCCCCCAAGGCTCTGTCCTTGGCATCTTCATTAATGATGTAGACATTGGTATTAGAAGCGGACTGGCCAAGTTCACCGATGACACCAAACTTTGGGATAAAGCGTCCACACCTGAGGATAGGCTAGTGATCCAGGCCGACCTAGACAGGCTCAGAAAATGGGCAGACAAAAACCTGATGGCGTTCAACACCAAAAAATGCAAGGTACTCCACCTTGGGGAAAAAACCCCACAGCAAGGTTATAGGCTTGGCAGTGCTACGCTTGCTAGCACCAGGGCCGAAAGGGACTTGGGGGTCATAGTTTCATAGTAGGTAGGGTCAGAAGGAACCTGAGCAGATCATCAAGCCCGACCCCCTGCCATGGAAGGAAAAAGTACTGGGGTCAAACGACCCCAGCAAGGTGTTCATCTAGTCTCCTCTTAAAGACCCCCAGGTAGGAGCCAGCACCACTTATCTTGTAAGTTGGTTCCAGATCCCAGCTGCTCAGACAGTGAAGTAGCGCCTCCTGATTAACCACAAGATGAATATGAGCCACCAATGAGATGTCACAGCTAGTAAAGTGAGCAAAATTCTGGCTTGCATCCATAGATGCTTCTCAAGCAAATCCAAGGATGCCATCCTCCCACTGTACTCAGCCTTGGTGAGGCCACAGCTGGAGTACTGCATCCAATTCTGGGTTCCACTTTTTAAAAAGGATGTGGAGAAGCTTGAGAGTCCAGAGGAGAGCCACGCACATGATCAGAGGGCAGGAAAACTGGCCTTATAACGAGAGGCTGAGAGCCATGGGGCTCTTCAGCCTGGAAAAGTGCAGGCTCAAGGGGGACCTGGTGGCTGCCTATAAGTATATAAGGGGTGTGCATCAGGATCTGGGGGAATGCCTGTTCACCAGGGCACCCCAAGGGATGACAAGGTCAAATGGTCACAAACTCCTCCAAGACCATTTCAGGCTGGACATAAGGAAGAACTTCTTTACTGTCTGAGCCCCCAAGGCCTGGAACAGGTGCCTCCAGCACCTACTCTGGACTCCTTTAAGAGACATTTTGGATGTTTATCTTGCTGGGATCCTCTGACCCCAACTGACTTCCTGCCCCTGGGGCAGGGGGCTGGACTTGATGATCTTTCAAGGTCCCTTCCAGTCCTAATGTCTATGAAATCTATGAAAATACCTAACAGCAGGGTGGATATGATTTAAATCACTGGTCAGGAAGCCTCGATTTAATCATGGTTTTGTACAAAAAGTGCATTCTTGTTGTTTGATATCCTTCATTTAATTTCTTGAAACTTTGCACTTTTAGAGAAAGGGAAAGGCTATGAATTGACTGTGTGTACACAGACTTGCAGAAACAACAGGGCTGACAGCTGGGTAATCAGGAATCAGGTCTGTTCCCTCTTATCTCCACATACTGCTGTCAACAAGGATGCTATCTCTGGAGACAACAAATTCTCCCTATGCCTGTAGAAGGGCATTTGTGCCTGAAAGCTTTCAAAGAACAAATTTTCCACCTATTTAGTTGGTCTAATAAAAGATATCATATCTACTCAAAGAACCGTGTCTGCCTATGATCTCTGGAGACACTAATTCACAGTTTGAGAACTGAAACTAAGCATTACAGAAGTGCTTAACTCTGACAGATTGTGCACCACCAGTTTAAAATGATGCACCAGCAAAAGTTTCAGTTTAACCTTAAGTACCACCAGCAAATTTTTGTCATACAATTATAATAAATCTGTTAACACGTACCACTAATACGTTGTCTGTGTACTACTGATAGTACCCGTACCAGATTGGCAACTGCTGTTCTAGACTGAGCACTGAGTCCCATTGGGTAGTGTGATTTTCTTTAATCTTTACTAAACTACAGAGTAGCCTCTGGGAACACCATAAGATTGCACCCCTAATATAGTCCCATGGCCTCTTGTGACCTATTAATAAAACTTCTAAAAAGGTTATATAAATATATTGTCTCAAATAGTATATAATTAGAAGTTATAATCCCTATTCCATGATGATCTCTTTGAGCTTTAACATATCTTAAATTAAAAATATCTTTATATAAGCTTATTTTTAAAAGCATCTTAACAAAAATAATAAAAATATGATTAAATTAAAAATTCTGATTTAAATTTTAAAGGTCTGATTTTCTTTCATTAAAAAAAATCATTGATTTTTATCCACCCTGCCTGACAGTGAAAAATTGGACATTCCAGAAGCTGAGTCCTTACCACCAGGAGCTGACAAACCATGGCAAGGTGGTGATGTCTGAACCACCTATGTACCAGAGTTGGACACTTGAAAGAACTAATGAAGAAGTGGGACTATCCCACTGGTTCAACCACCTGTGACTACGGCACAGGGCCTCAGACCATGCAACACTTGCTGCAATGCCTGCTGCTTGAAGGTATATATACAACGAAAGACCTCACAAAGTACAACAAATAAGCACAAGCGTGTTTAACAAAATGGTTAAATGTGACATGAGAAGAAGACCACCTGTTAGGACTTGGCATCAACATCCAGATAAAACAGTTTAACCAACCTCTTAGCAGCCTCAAAGTCAGATTAGCAAATGGACCTGAACAGACATTAGACATAGGAAAAATCCTTAAAGCCTCTACTCATTCCACTGCCCAGAGTGTTTCCATTGTGCATTTAGCAATGTTTTTCCTGAAAATAAAGGGGAAAGCAGCTAAATGCACATGAAGGGTACTCATCAAGGGAGAGTGGGCACTGAAATAGCAATATGGTTCAGCTACGATTAACAAGATGAATCATTATTCCCCAGTTATTAGCCAATAAGAAGCATCATATAGGACTTGCAATCACAGTGCAGTTATTCAGAATTATAGGGGTTTGAAAGAGGGGTTTCAAAACAAAATTATACAATGGTTACACATTGTCTGCCCTTCCAAAGCTTTTTGCCAACGACTGAAAGGGCATTCCAGCAATATTGTATAGATCTGGGATGAAAAACACTATATGTGATAACAATTTAAAATAATATGAATACAGTTAGGGAGCTACTATCATTCTTCAGCTCTGGCCTTAGAGGTTTTTGTCCTTAAAAGTTTATATTCACCAAATGAAGACAAGCGATGTTAGTTTCAGACTAAAGTTTTGAAAAGATATACAACAACAACGAAAAGGATGAGGACCACAGGGTTTCTTACTTAAATAACTGTGTTCGGGGATTGATTTTTATTTGTTTGACTTTTAACATAAATAGTTTCAACTCTAAATTTCCCACAGAAAGGAAACTATGACTCCAACCAGAAGATTTCTCGGCAGCAAATTTGTGCAACATGATACAGAGACTGCTGCAGAAATTTCATTGTCATCTGTCAACCAGAAACTAATTACACAACAACAACAAACTCTCCCCACATTTAATGGTATTTATTAATACTACACTATATTTCAGTTTGGTGCTTACCAGGTAACTGCATAATTCACTTAACTGCATGACACAATACCAGTCCGAATCTGTCACCTAATACTTGCATTGTAACACGCTCTAGCTATCTGCATACCAGTTAAGTGCATGAACTGGTTAAGCACAAAGCACCTTTAAGCCCTCAGGGTCTACTTGATAACTTACTATACTCCAGTTAGCTGTACTAGAAACAGAGAAGTGGAAGCAGCTATCAAAAGGTTGATATTAGAAAACTGAAAAATGAGGACAATGAGTCAGTTTGGGAGCTGTTCTCTTTCTCTCTCCATTTTCAAGGCTTCTAGTAGCAGCTACACAACTATTACAGTGATTCTCAAGCACAGCGTTGTGGCACTCAGGAGTGCCTTGAGAGCCCTTGAATGGTGCCGTGGGATGTCACACAGTGTTAGCACTGTTAGGCATGCAAACATGATTCACACGATAAACCCAGAGATTTAAAATAGAAATCCATAGTGTTAAAAACATTCAGATCTGTTGTGGTCTTTCTGGGCATTTATACACACACCTTTTTGTGCTGTGTCGCGTGCAGTTGTATAAGCGACAAAATGAGCATCAGTGCGGAGAATATGACAGCAGCGTGCTTTTGAACTAAAACACCTTTGATGCGTTTTAGTTCAAAAGCGTGCTGCCACTGCCATTTTCTCCCCACTGATGTGCATTTTGCCATTTACACAGCTGCATGCGCCACAGCACTGGGTGCTTTTAAAAGCACCTAGCACTGCGGTGGAGATGTGTACAAATGCCCTCTGAGTTCTCTGCAACAGAAGAATTGCTCCAGTATTTTTCTATAATAAAAAAATAAGTGAAAACTTAGAGCTGGCAGTTACTGAAGAATGCCTCAACCCTATCATGGGGTGCCTCCAGTCTAAAAAGTTTGAGAACCACTGTTCTATTAGAAATCTCAAAAATAAGTGAATTTAGCCAGTTTAAGGACTGCTAATACCATAACACTGGAAGTGCCATAATTCTTAAGTGGGTAATGTCATCAGGACTGTGGTTCTAGCAACCCAAAACTGACTAACTCCTCATTTTCAAGGCTTCTAACAGCCTTGAAAACTGACTATACAGATGTTTTAAAACGGGAGGAGATAGTTTTGTGGCTGATAACATCACAGCACTGTGCTTTAAATAATGTCCATTAAAAACACAGTACAGTCAGTGCTATATCCTTGATGAACAATGGTTCCATTAGATTTGTATTTACATTTGTTTTATTAAGAACTTACTCAAAGCAAGTGCATAGGCCAGAGGTCAGCAACATTTCTGGGCTGAGTGCCAAAAACCCCCCGCAACCCGGATTTGGAGATGTTGGCATGCCAGGGGTGAAAGTCAGGGAGCTGTAAGGGATCTAATCCTCGTCATGGCAGCACAGCCCTGGCCCCTTCCCTGCCGTGTTTTCCAAGGCGCACACACAACTGCTGCCACCAATGAGCTGGGCCAGGGCTCTGAACCTGGTGCACCTGTTTGCAGCCTCGCAGCTGCCTGCTGCCAGCAGCCCAGGTTCTAAGCAAGCCCAGACACTGTTCTGCCCCAGACCTCTACCCCTGCCATGCACCCAGAGGTCTGTGTACAGCCACCATCAACCATGGAGCGCTGGGCTCCAGACCCTGGTGCACCTGTTTGCAGCCTACCCACCACCTGCTGTGAGCATCCCCGGCTCTGTGGCACTGGTGCACGAGTGCCTCAGGGCGCACAGCGGGGAAGGGGTCAGTTTTGTGGCTGGAGACAGAAGCCAGTTTTGCAGCGGTGCATGATTGCGCTGCCCCAAGCCCATTTCCTGCCATGCACCTCAAGGCACTTGTGCAGCCACTGCCAGCCACAGAGCCAGGCCGGGGCTCCAGACCCAAGTGCACTAGTCGCAGTCTTCCAGTTGCCTGCCATGAAGCCCAGGCTGCTTGCAGCCTCCTCACCACCTGCTGAGTAGCCCATGCTCCACAGCCCTTGGCAGCTGCCCAGAGCCCGGACCAACTGTAGAATGCTGAGCAAAATGGCCTCACATGTTGGGAGTTGCTGACCCCTGGCATAGGCCTTTGTTCAGTTCCCTGGTTATGTATTTAAATAGTGTATAGTATACTGTATTATAATGAGAAGTTATCCGACAGTTCTTGATCAGAAAATAGTGGGATGGGATTATTTGTAACATTAAATGACTATATTTACATGACAGAGCAATACATGATTTTAAACATCACTTAAGTATTTAACTTTTTTTATCACTGCTTCTGGTCAAGCAAGATTCCTATTCAGATTCCAGTTCAATAGGTTTCCCAGCCTATGAGCTAGCACTAAGCAGACCAAGAGTGTATGCAGGGAAAAAAAAAGGAATTTTATGTTATTAGTATAAATATTACAACTCAAAACCTTCTATATTTCTTCCACCTTTTAGTTAAGTTATCCCCACTTCCAATACACTGCTAGAATCATTTCCTTTATCAGAGATTATAAATTTGTGACAAGCTTTTGAGTCACTGAACAACACTTCCCCTCCACCCCCCAAACTCAAGTCCACACAAGCAACTATGATTTCCATCCATGGAACTATTTATTCATCGTTATAAAATCCATAATTAACCTGTTAAATTCATTGCCACAAAGAAATGCACTAGAGTTTAATAGGATTTTAAAAAATTAGACATTCTCAGAATGATGACAATGAGCAATTGCAGTAGGAAAGGTAGAAAAAAAACTGAGATAATAACCTTTCTATGGGCAGCAAAGACACCAAAAATAAAATACTAGAAGTTTGGAAGAAGGCTTTCATTAATGGATGGTTATCTAATAACTGGCCATTATAAACGTTTGCTTGTACCTCAGAGGATAAGACTGCTAGTCTTATTCTTACACTCCTAAAATCTAGAAGTCTCAAGTTTCTAAACAAGTTTACAAACAAAATTTTAGACAATTACAATGGAGCCTACCACTTAGTAAATTCTTTGGAGCAAACTTCCCCCTCCCCACCCCACGCTGTACAGCACTTAGCAGGAGAGGCCTGCTCCAAGACTAGACCTCCTGGGCACAATGATGCTACAAATAAAAATCATAATGTAAATTATAAGAGATGTTAGACAAGCCTTGGGGCATAAAGTGCCTTTCTTCAGGTGACCTGTGGGAGCAGCTGTCAAAGGGCTGCTATGACACCTCAAAAGTGACAGGGATGACAGTGACACCTGGCTGAGGAAGGGCACTCATCTAATCTCTCCCCCAAATATACAGCTGATCCATTTAAAAATATCACCCAAAAAACCCTTTCTTCTTGCAAATTTCCTGGACCATCACAACTATAACACTGCTCCAATCCTACATATTCTGAGACACCCTGTATTAACATGACTGTAAGGCCAAATGTAGAAGGTGCCTCCCTCCCCCACACTACCCAAACCCACCCAGTGGTTTTGACCTATGTTTCACAGCACAAGCCTTAATGCATTTTTAAATCTGTATCATTAAAAGACCTAAAAGGCCCCCTCACCTGCCAGAAGGAAGAAGCAAAACTTTACTAAAAAAGGCAGCAAAGCTGATTCTCACACTGCCCTACTCAAGGAAGGAAGGGCACATTTCATTGACACTTCACTTTACTGCAGTGCATTACACTTATTCCCACATGGAATAAGCAGTTTGCTTAGCTGCATCCCCTAATGCCTGCATCCCCTAATGCCAGTCCCAATTCCTTTACTACTACTAAGAGACCCAAGGAAGAATGTCTTGCATTGGAAAGCTTGTCTAATTTTATCCCATGTACATAGTTGCCTGCTTCCACTAAAAAGATATCTCCCTAAGAAATACTCCAATAAAAGATATCGCCCTAAGAAATATTCATCTCGCATAATTTCTGGACCATCGTGGCTATATCACTTTTTCCTACTACTGACATCATGTTGCACAACTGCCTGTTGGCTAAGTGAAGAACCCACTTGGGTACGACAGCATCTTTCAGCCCCACTGTCCACTGCGAGACACAGGACCCCAAGGCAGTCGAGTACAGCCCCCAGCTCTCAGAGGCCAGCCCCTAACTCTGCCCCTGTCAACCACACACTAACTGCAACTGCCTACTGCCGTGACTCTTAACCGGGGAGCTGCGAGATCCTCCAAGCAACATGAGCACAGCGAGATGGGCAAATACCTACGCACAAGTCACAAGAGAAACCCAACAATTTGCAACATGAATCCATAGGGTCAAAACCATCCTGGCTGGCTATGGTCTCTCTGAGCAGTTTGCATTAGGAGAACCTCTCTGGCCACGTCCACACAAGCACGGACGTTTGTTTCCCCAGGGACAAGCAGCAATGGCACACCTTGTGCTGCTGCTACTTGTCTCGGGGGGAACTCCTGCGCCGCCACATACCATCTGGCGTGGGGCAGGTTTCCCCAGGTGGGGTAGGGAAGGCTGGGCCCAGCAACTATGCTGACCCCAGCAGCCTTACCTGGGGTCCTGGGGGAGCTGCAACTGCAGCGCTCCTGCAGCTGGGGGCCTGGCCAGCAGCCAGTGTGGCTCCAGCCAACCAGGCTCGTTTGGGGTGGCGTTCGCTGCTGCCACATGCACCGCTCCACTTTTCATTTGGCATGAGTTTGTTTGGGGTTTTTTTAACTCCAGGATCTCCCAGGGTCAAAAGACGCACCGCTCCGCCCCGCGCAAGGTAGTAGTGCAGGGATGCCTGCATGTGCGGTGCGTGACGCTGCAAACCCTCCTTGAGTGTGACAGCCTCTTTTGGACCCATCTGCGGCGCCACATACCGCGCAGCCGCGCTCATCTGGATGCTGCCTCTGTGACTAACAACAGGTGCTGCACATCTGTCCTGGCATGAACCATTTTCTCCCAGGAGAAAGTGCAATTGCTCTGTCACATGTCATCCTGTGGGGATACATCCTTTAAAAAGGATGAGAAGCGCTAACGGTTTATCTCGGGACATATGAACTGCTGTCCCAGGACAGCGTCACTGAGTCAATGGGAGGGAAGCAGCCAGACAAGTCATTCGGTTTCTCCTGGGAAACGCCGCTCTCCCCAGTGCCACCAGCCGGGTGTCCAGCCTCGTCGTCCCCGGGCTGCTCCACGACAAAAAGAGGATTAAATCAATCGTCTCCCGAGACTGTGGACTGCAAAACGCGTTGGGAGGGTGACGTGTGCCCGCACCAAGCCCGGGGCAGCTGTGCCCCGGGACAAATGCAACGTCTGCCCCTCGCCTCGGAGTCCCCACTGATCCACAAACCGAGGGCGAGGGCGGCTGAGACCCG
>NW_005842313.1:1356792-1360687 GCF_000455745.1 Alligator sinensis
ATATATATATATATATATATATGTGTATATATATATATAATTATATAATATCTATATATTAGTGGTGATTAAATGAAACACCACACGTGTGTGTGTGTGTGTGTGTGTGTATAAATATGTATATATTTGTGGTGTTTCATTTAATCATCACTAATATATAGCCACAGGTTGCCGATATCCTTTTCCCATGGGATTCTTCCCCCTCTTTTGCAATGCAGAAGCAACAACTAGGAACACTACTATCTTTTATAAAGGGGATTCTTTCCTTTATTGGTATTTGGATCCCAGTCATTTCCTCATTGATCTGCCACAGACTGAGAGAGCAAGAAAGCAAAGGAACTAACCAGTGCTGAAGCTCAAAGTATTGGAGATTCCCCCATGTCTCCTCAGTCTCTTCCATTTATACACCAAAGTGCTCAAATTGTCAAGGGAAAAAAATACCATGCAAGGGAGGTTTCCTTAATATGAAGAGGCTTTTTTCTGTTTAATGTGCCAAGCTAGCAGGTCCAGGTACTGAAGCCCTCTGCACAAAACATACACAGCATTGGCAGCATCTGGTCAGGTGCGTTCCACACAAACTACCCCCTCCCCAGTGTGACTCCAGCCTGCAATTAGGCTTGAAAGGGGATTTCAGTAATTTTTGTTTTATTGAATGTGTAATGTATATTAAGTTTCCCTGGGTGCTGCCTCCCTGTTTCTATCATACATTTGCACTTAGCTGCCCTTCAGTGTCCTTATTCCTTGTTCAGTGAAGGAAGCTGATGGAGCAGGAAGGATCTCCTCAATTTCTTTTTATAACAGCATCCCCGCTGCCTTTCAGCTCCTGCAAACTTGAAATCTTCCTGCCTTAGAAGCAGGCTGACAAACAGCTGGCAACATGGCCTTTCCAGAGTTGAATAAAGAACTTGCAAGCACTGCTGTCCTATGTGCCCTGCAGCAGTAACCTTGACTTTGTGACATCATATCATATCACCCTTCTCTCCAATATCAAAGTCCCTAGGTTGAATATCCAGCCAAATCTGGAGAAAGAGCTGTAAGGAGCGGGAAGTTGCTGGCCCTTTCTATTTACTAACTGAAGAGGACCACATTATGCACTGGGTTGTTTCTGCTGGATTGTTAGTGTGACCTCACCGTGTACTATTAACTGAAGTTGATTCAACCACCTCCTTTTGGACACTCTCTCTGCCCCCCCCCCTTTATCTGTGCATCTGCCCTGGTGCCCTCCCTTGCTACCCCAGGTTTGAAATTTCCCACCCCCTCCCCTTTTCCCTCCAGCAGTCGAAGAAGCCAAGCAGATCTTTGTCATCATTGCCTTTGTGAAGACTGGGGATAATTTTTGCACCTGACTAATCATCATACTCTCCCTCTCCCAAGCACAGGTTGCTAGCCTTTGCTGCAGCCTCTGCTGCTTCCTATTCATAAACAGAGTTCAAAGAAGCTGTCTTCCCTGTATCCATGAATACAATCAGTTGAAGCAGCACCCATTTGCAACTATACCACCTACCCTGTAAGAGGAAATGTCATCGTGAGGCAGCAAGAAGTCAGTGGCTGGGGAGTGGGAAGGGCTGTGGGGTTTGCAAATATGCAGTGCTTATAAGCAGACTGTTTGTTTTTCTTTTAGGTTGGAAGCTTTGCATGTTTGGAGTAGCCTGGCATAAGACAAGAGTGAAGAGGGCTGTCCTGGAGCAAAAGGAATTACATGAAATTCTTTGTTAATTCAAGACTGAAACTTCAAAGGGGGAAAGGAGGCTAAGAAAATAGCAAAGCCACAAGAACTCCCACTGAATGGGGGACTGAACACGGGCAGTGGGCTCCCTACCTGAGCTCTCAGTCAGACATACTGCCACCAGTGCTTAAAAATTGTCACTCTGTTTAACCTGCCTGCGTTGGTGCTCAGAACCCAGAGTGATGGATGTGACTAAAACTGCCTAGATTGGAATGACTAAACGAAAGAAGTGTTACCATAGTATCCATCTGTCATTTAAAGCAATGTTTCTCAACCTGTGGGTCACAAGAATATATGAGAGGGTCATGAACAAACTTAAAAAATGGATCAAGAAACTTTAAAAACAGATTCTTCTTTAAAGAAAGAGAAAAACAGGGGAAACTGTTTTTTTTTCTTTGCGGGCTATCAGAGTTCCAGCCTGCGACAGGCTGCTTGGGGCCCCTCATGCCCCGCACACTGGGGAGACTGGGGCCTGGAGGCAGGAGGCAGTGGGTCAGGAGTGAGGGGCACTGGGGTGGGGTTGGCCACCGATGTTTAGAAATGGGTCCTGGTACAAAAATGGTTGAGAACCACTGATTTAAAGGCACTGAGATGTAACAGTAATAGGTGCCACAGGAGAACCTAGATTGGACATGCCTTCTGAAAACTTTGTTTTGGGGTAACACAGAAAAGTTAAAGCCCAATTAAAGTGCAGTTAAAAATTAAAAACACTCTTTTAAAACATATATGTATAAAATCAAATGTGTACATGTAGAGGCCTGATGAGGGAAAGGATTGTGAGTACGGGGACTGTTAATAAATGTGGAGGCAGCAATGGTCAAAATAGAAAATACCCATTAAAAAAAAATTGAGGTGTTTTTCAAAAGTGCAGAGATCAACAGTGAAATCAGCCATGACTTAAGTGGGACATCTCAGCTGAAGTGAGTGGGTGTCAATGCCATGAACTTGGCCTTGTGTCATCTCTGATTAAAGATGACGGTGGATGCGTATGCATTTGTTTGCTCTGCCCATCTACAGATGTTCTTTGCCCTAACCCCTGCTTTAAATCCACTGCAGCAGAGTGATGCCAGAAACACTCCCTCAAAAATGAATGGATCAGATTTAGTTTCCCTCACCATTTATTTACCATTTGCTAGTGTTTGTTAATTTTTTAGTTGCTGGGCTGGTTGGTTTTTACAGTCGCAGGTAGACCAAGCCAAGCTGGGAATTTCCTACTAACATTAGGTGTTTTCTTAGGTAATGCTGCTTCCCAACCTGCTGGATCACAGCACTGCAGTGGAAGGTAAAAGAACCCTTCCCCAAAATACCCAAGAGCACTGATTGCAATGCAAACTGACTCCTGATCCTGGCAGTTGATTTTCTACCAAGGCCATATCTACAGGATCATGCTAAAAAGTACTATGGAGGAGTCCACATGTTCAATAAATCTCTCTTTGGAGAAAAACCCTGGTTAGAGCCAGTCACAAGGCACTAAAATGTAATTGGGCTGCATCTGCCTGTTGTGGGTTGGGAAAATGAAACACCAGACTTACTCATTAATGATGCAGAACCCTCACATACTGCAGCAATGTACTTTATCGCTCTGAGCTGGTCTTGCAAAGCAGCCGAGCTTAATCTAGAGTGGCTGCGACAAGAACAAAAATCACTTTCCCACCATCCATGAATGTACAGGCAGATAAGAACAGCTTCCGGCCTTAAAGACAACTAGAGGCTCTAAGTTTTCTTGTCTGATAACAGTTCTTGAAGGGCATTTTTGTCAGCCAGGGATCTCAAAAGCAGCCTCACTTGCCACACCCTTGTCCCCTGACATGACCTTTTACCAGCTCTGCCCCATGTGGGCACTTCCTCCATGCCAGAACTAGTGCCTGCTTGCTGATTAAGCTGACATTCCACCTGCTCTATGATGCTAGGCAAAGCAGACAGGATGGTGTGGGAAGGAGAAAGGATTTGGTCCTCTCTAAGTTTCCCAAGTGTTTAAAATGACTTTATGACTTTGGTATCTAACAGCCTTAGTCTCCTGCCCCGAAAAGTATTTTTATCCTCTACCCTGCGTTTATTGTATCTGTTTTCATTCACTCTGACTTCACATGCTATTTCAGAACTGCTGCAGTGTTTGTTGCTTGTGCCTTCAAAGGAGAAAAAAAAGTTCCAGTGTTTGACCCTGTTCAG
>NW_005842313.1:1360718-1367461 GCF_000455745.1 Alligator sinensis
ACAGGAAGCGTGATGACTTATGGCAAAGGATTTACCTCCTTTCACCTCAGATCTGCCCTGCAACAGCAGAGCTGCTTTCTGCAAAGCCTGCCTCTCGCGTGCACACAGCCTTTGCATGCTTTGATGTGAAAAAAGCATAGGAGAAATGTTCTGTCTACAGTCATCTCTGTTCTTTGCCCATCACCAAAGAGGTGACATAATATGTGTTTTCTCCCCACCCCACACCCTTCTTTCCCCTTTCTACTGCTGTTTGCCAGTTTGAGACAGTGAAAGCAGGCAATCTGAAAGCACAGTTCTCAGGAGCTTGTACATCTGGATTTTTCCCAGTCACTAACTCAGGTTTTAAAATTTTGTTGAGGCACAACACGCTTTTATTTTTAAACCTTCTGTGTCCACTTGCTATTTTTCTTTCCCATTAATCAGAAGCAGGCATTTCCTTTGGGCTCAGTTGCATTAATAATTGAAAGCAAATGGTAGACTTTCTGAATAGACCATTTCCACTTTTATGAATGGGAAGGGGCGCCATTCATGGGCTAAGACTGCTGGCATGAATGTGCTGATCTGGGTGAGCAAAGGACTCGTCTGTGTGAACAGTGACTAGATATGACTGAGCCCTAAAGGGGAGCACTGGGTCATGTGACACGGACACTGGCTAGTCCATGTGCAGCCAACAGAGGTGGGAGGCTTAGGGCTGCTGAGCACAGCATGCTCCAGCCCACACAATGCCCAGAGGACATTCTCTGTCTCTGCTCTTCTAGGGAGAAGCAAGTGCATCAAATCAATTGTAGCTGAAATATTTAAGGAAGCTTAATGATAGCTACAGTCTAGTAGGAAAATTTGGTACGTTTTAAAGCAGGAGAAAGAGCTTTGCAAATTGTCAGTCGTTCAATTAAATAAATGCAAGAGGCTTTGTCTCATCTATTTAGAAATGACAAGGAGCATGTAACTGTCTCTTTCAGTGGAGATTTCCTTGAAACAGCAGGGGAGTGTGTTTGTATTCTAGTGACACAGCTGAACCAGACAGGTCTGCAGCATTTTATTTTTAGACTCTGGGTTGCCAAACAGTCATCAACATTTGGCTGACAGGCACCCAGTTTTTATAAAATGTATGTGGGAGACTGGAGTTTTACCTCTCTTTTCTCTCCTCTTGGGCCTGGGGGGTGGTTGCTTTGAATTCATGCATTAGAGACTTCAGTCCACAGATCTTTAGCATCATAGTGCGCATTCACCTTTTTCTGTACACACCTCTCCTTACCTGTTATGGGTGAACAGATTTAGTTGAAATCACTGATTATTCAGGAAGGAAAACAACCACCATTAAGCCTGCTTATGGTTCTCTAGTCATTTCAGCATGCCTTGTGATATATATCATGTGGAGATCCACATACATGGTGCACTTATTATGTGTCATTCTGAGATATTGCCTGGTAGGTGCAGTTGGGTGACAGTCTATTCTAAGATGAAGATGATTTGCACTATCATCCTGCAGCCATCCTTTCCACTTCCTTCCAGCCCTATGACATAAAACTTTGTTTTGAATGTGGGATATGTTTCCCTTTGAAGCATCTGACATTGGCCACTATCAGAGATGGAATACTCAACTAGTCAAAAATAGCTTTATTCTGGTTTACAAGGCAGGATATCATCACTGATAGTCTAGATAATTGGTCTGACCCTCTGTTTCAGTTTCTATATTGCAACAAAATAATGGTGTCATATATGTCAGCTATGCTTGTAATGAACCCATTCACTTTCACAATCAGTGTAACTCTCCCCAGTAACCAAATGCATGGTACTTTGCTCCTGAACAAATATATCACATGTCTCCACTTCCGCTGGTAAGTAATCAACCGTAAGAAGTCACCACTGTCTATATTTTGGATGATTATATCCCTATGGCCCCAGTCAGTGTCCAAGGTGAGGGGAGAGAAGAAAATTATTGAGCTTCAGAGCTCAGTTGCTGACAGTACTTGTTAAAAGACACGAGATTCTAGACAGCTCATGCAGGCAAGCTTTCACCTTCAAAATAATATATATAAAATATATACAACAATGTAATATAAACACTGATACAGGCTCTTTGTCACACTGTGTTCTCCCCCCACATCAAAGCACTTGGATGAAGGACAGCTGTCACAGTTGCAGGAGTATTATGGTAATCTTTAATCAGTTGAGTACTTTGTGCTTTCAGGTGTTCAGGGAAAAAAAAATGGTCACGACAAGGATCTGCCTAGAATAACTAAACATTTGTAGCATGCGCTATGCAGTCAGAATTTGGTGAGTAAGGGCAGGGACTAGACAGAGCAGCTAAAAATAGCATTTCCTCACAGTGTTTTTCCAGACTATTTTTGATGCTTAATTTTGATAAGGTTGACTGGGTTCTTACTAAAAATAACTGTCCCTGGCAAGCTAAGGACAAAAAGTAGATTATTTTTAAACTATCAGAGGTGAAAGTACTTTTGTTGGCTGCAGATAATATGGGAGCTAGGCATTGGTCAATTGCTAACGTTTTAAATAATCTGCAACAAATTAAATGCTACTTATTGCAATGCAAGTATACCTGTTATTCTTTCCAGTTATAACATGCTTTTTTACTTATATCTGCAGTTTATAGTACCTGTGATGTTCATCATAACATGATCTGAATCACTTCGAAGTGACCAAAAAAGCCCTCTACAAAAGTGTTTGCATAATAATGCACGTGTGTGTGCAGTTGCCCAATTTGCACCTGTTCAAATGAACAAATGCATGAATTGCCATTCATATAGCTCATCCGAACAGGGATTTTTACTCTCCTCCCCACACCCTTGATCTCTGAATGTAGCCATCTCTCTGGTGGAATGTAAGCACCATTCTGCCCCACTGATTACATACACCAGTTGGTGAAGGGAGAGGGGAAACACCTTGGCTAGGTCCAGACATTCAAAAAGTCTTGAGGGGGAATCAATCTAAGTTACATAGTTTTCTGTAAATGGCATAGTTTAGATAGGTAGTGAACAGAACACACATTTGCTCTTTGGCAGTGACTGGGTTCCACCATTTTTAAACCAGTCTACATGTGTCAAACTTCTGTTCTGTCACAGGTATAGACCAGTTTTGCATGCCAACCTTCTGTTCTGTTACAGGTATAGATTGGTTTCTGCTCACTTATGCTGGTAAAAGCAGAATGCCTGTGCCTGACCCTTGTCTAACAAGCTGCTGAACAAATTGTAAGAGAGCAATTATAATTAACTCAGTTGGAATTTGGCCAGGGCACTGGTGTTTAGAATCTTATTCCTGAAAGAATAAAAAAAAAATCAATGGAAATTGGTAACAATTGTTATTCAGGTCGCAGATCTGAGCTTTGTGGAATATATGTAATACACATTGAGCTCTAAGGCAATTGAGTCCAGTGCTCTGAAAGCAAACAAAAGCCCAAAAATCAACCATACCATGTCCTTGCACACAACCATAAAACTTGTCATGAAAACAAAAAACCAAAAGCACCCTACAACGCACTACAGATAAAAAGCAGGCAAGGCAGTGATGCTCCATGCTACAGATGAAGGCAACTCCCCCTGAACTCCCAAGTCCTTGCCGATATGATGCAAAAGAAAAAAACTTCCTGATTCCAAATCTGGGTGACTGGTTTGACTCTGAGTGAAAGAGAAAGACCCCCTCCCTAGGTACGTGGGAGGATTCTAAGCACCAGCAGGAGACCAATACACCCCAGTCAAAAATGTCTTCCTGGATCCTACAGATAATCAAATATAGCCCTGAAGCAAGGAATTACCAGATTCCTCCTACAAAGAGTTACCACTCAACCATAATATAGGGGATTCAAATATTTGCAATCCCTATATCACATGCATGCATAGAGCCAAAATCACCACAGTCCTATCACAGAATCATTCACCAAACTGCGTATGCACTTGCAGTGAAGTGCAGTCAATGAGCCACATTGCAAACTCCTGCCCTGAACTTGCATATCATGGAGGGATTGATGCAATCCACTTAGCTGGCCCAGATGTCATCAACTGGCTATCAAACCTCAACATACAACTTTAATTAACCTGCACATTCTCTACCATTGCTTGCCTTAGCCATACGAACGAGGTTCATAAACTTCAAGCTCCAGTTTGAAACATTTCAGGTTCTTGGCCTCTACTACTTTGCTTGAAGGACCATCCTGGAACGTCGCTTCTCTACCAGTTAGAAATCTCCTAATTTCCAATCTAACTAGTTTGCAGCCATATGTTCTTATGCCAGAAATGTTCTTTAGCCAAAAAAGTTCCCTTTCTCCACAACTGTCACCCCAACCATGCATTTATAGAAGGGAACCATATTTCCTTTCAATCCCTTCTTTTGGCTAAGCTAATCAAGCCAATCTCATCTCATCAAAGATTCTCCGTTCCTTTACACATCTTAGTGGCCCTGCTTTGTACCTTCTCCAATTTAAATTACTCTTTACCATAAATAATCATTAGAATTCCAAATAGGGTCTTCCCAAGACCTTATACAGTGGTACTAGTACCACTATCTACCTCTACTGAATACAGCCAGCTTAATACTCTATAGAATCATATCACCTTTTTCAACAGCAAGCTAATATTGACAGATCATGTTGATTTTAGGATGAACCAATACATTCAGGTCTTTCTTGGTTGTCTCCAGTGCATCTTTTATCTTTAAGCCAAAGCCTTATTAGTTCCTAAGCGCATGACTTCGCAGGTCACACCATTTTTAATACTTCACAAAGTTATCTCACCCTTCTATTATAATAATCCAGCTTCCTCCACACTGACAATATGCCACAGTTTTGTGTCATCTGCAGATTTCTAAACCACACATCTAGTTCCTGTACCAAGATCACTAATGAAAAGGTTAAAACATGGGGCATCGGACTGACCTCTAAGGACCACTACATAGAAGTGCTCTTCAGTCTGATAACTGCATTCAACAAAACTCATTATAGTTTCCATTTAGCCAATCCCTTAGTCACCGCTATGATCAATACCCAACCTCTCCTTTTTTACTAAGTTTCCCATGTGGCACATTTTCAAGGCTTGCTTAAATCTAGATAGATTAGGTCCACTGCAATGTCCTTCTTTAAGAACTTGTTACAAGACATTAGAAATACTTCAATATGATCTTCCTTGATAAATCTATTTTACATTTTGTCCTGTTCTGTTTGCCTTCATGTCCTTAATTGTTCTTTCCTTCAATATATGCTCTAAAACCTTGAACATGCTGAAGTCAAACTAATGTCTGTAATTACCTAGCTCATTTTTCCCTGTTTTTAAAACTAGGCACTACATTTGCTGTTCTCCAGTTACAGGGCGAATCTACATGAGACATTTATTGCAGTTGCCTAATTAGCTCCGCAATAAAGTCTCTGTGACTACATGTGTGGCCCTATTAGGCCGCAGTAAACTCAAACACCCCCGTAGGTTAGTATTTGTAAATACAAGTACTATCCTGAGGCAGCATTATTTTGCATGCCACAGCACACATGTAGATGCTGATGGGGCTGGCTGGGGCATGAGGGTGCTTTCAGTGCAGGGGCTGCCCGCTGATTAGTCCCATACTGGAGCACCCTTGTGACCCAGCCAGCTCCTTTGCAGCATGTTGACCAGGTCAAAGTAGCCCCAGGCTGGCAGGGCTGACCCCCTGGGCCCTCCGCCAGCCAGGGCTGCTTTGACCCAGCTCAATGTGCTGCAATCTCAGCCACATGTGTAAATGTGGTGCCTAGGAGCAATAAACTCTGGTGCGAAGTATGCCAGAGTTTATTCATTTGTGTTAACTGCATGTGTAGAAGCACCCACAGGGAACTAGACGCAATCTGACATTACTTGAAGATCAGTTTTTAAAGAATTGCTACTTCATGTGCTAGTTATTTCACAATACAAAATATAACACAAAAAAAAAAATCGGGAGAAAAAGATTAAAAGATAGTGTTTTAAGGTATATGTTGGTCCAAGTTATTTACAAAAGTATATTCTAAGCATGGCAACTACTTTGGGCATTCTTGAGAGCAAAGGGAGCAAGATCTTAATAAAAAGGTTGAAAAAACAGAACTTAGTAAAGATAGTGAAATTCTCAAAGTCTTTGTTCTGACTCTGACAGTTCCTCTTCCACAGAGATTTTGCTTACAAGGCATCTCAATTCTGCTAAGAAAGTCATTGTTAGAGATTAATCCCCATAGTGACATCAGCAAGCATGGTCTATTAGAAATGTACAGGTACAACGTTCTGTGCAGTCCTACTCCAAACTAATTACATTCTTCTGACTTACCTAGATTGTTAATTTAAAGATTCACAAACCACTTTCCTCAGTAGACCTACCAACACACAGTCATTTAGGAACCTGGAAGGGTAGAGCTGAAGCATGGGATATAAAAAGTTCAGTAGAAAGACCTTTAATGCCTCCAAGAAAGTGTGTCAGAAAAGCACAGCTTTGCAATCCAACAGATCTTGAAACTGTCATCTTGAAATTGTTTCTGGGATCCTGTTTTTTTTCCCCATGAAAGACATTATGTAGGATTCTCCTCTTTCAGCTTAAACAGATTTTACCATCAACATATGATATCTTTGTATATGAAGACTGGCATAAGCCAAGGAGAAAAGGAAGGAAACAGGTCTTTGTTGGGCAAGCAAAGTGAGATACTACATTAAAATTCATGGCATTTCTCTGTTTAGATGTAATGTGGCAACTTTTAAACTCTGCTTCAGATCAATTCCAGGTAATATTCTGGGATCAGCAGG
>NW_005842313.1:1367492-1370729 GCF_000455745.1 Alligator sinensis
AAGAAGCCTCTGGATTTGGAGGCAAAAGAGCCTTGTATTTTCTACAAGAGCTAACATTGTATTTTCTGTAACCTAGTTGCATTCCTGTCCTCACCCCCATCCCTCTAATGTTAGTCCCTCGCTTGGGCGATTTGTATTTCCCTACTGGCTTTGTCACCTTTTTGGATTCACAATCCTAAACATCTACTAATAAAAGTCAATCTGTTTAGTGGACTCAGCAGCTTCAGTCAAAATTCTAATTCTCTATAAAGAACTGCTTGATCACATCTATTAATACCTTCCAGCATAACAATCCTGTGCCATCTCATCTCTGCACATGAGATCCTAAATGACCCACCCCTAGGTAAAAAAAATAAAGGGTGGAGGGGGACACAAGAGACACCCAAAGTCTCTAGCCTACAGGTTAAGGGTGGGGAATGAAGACCATGAAAATGCATATAGAGCCTATGGCTTGGGGGAAGGTGGAACCAAAGGGAACACTGACCTCTCACAAGGAGGGAAATTGAGGCATCTAGCACAGGAGACACAGAGACCCTGTAGCAGGTGGAAGATGGAATGAAGACATAGAAAGCCTTGAAGTGAGAGGCGCAAAGGAATGAAGAAACCTCCATTGTATGCAAAGCTCAGCCTACAGAAGCTAATGAGTGCATCTCTTTCTGTCAAGGTATTATACCATCAAATCAGTTACTTTTATTCTCATGCAAATTTCCCTGGAATGTTCTTCATTGCCATTTCTTTTCAGCCAACCAGTATAAGCCATTTTCAGGGGGTCCTCAATAAGCATCAAGCATTTCAGTGGCATCTCTTATGTTCAGAGAGACTTTTGTCCAATCAGTCCCAATGGGAATTCATACTGCCAAACCTCTTTTAGCATCAGCTTCCATAGCTACATTCTCTGTTTCTGAGGATAATCAAGCTATGATTCCAACCACCTAAGATTTTGTCAGATGGTATTTAAAACTGAAAAGGACTTAAAGCTGGATTTGGGCCTTTGCATCATCCAACTCTCCCTTTAGGCATCTAAATGCAACTCGTCCACTTAAAGGTTGATCATAGGAAAGTAGGGCTGGAAGGGACCTCACAAGGTCATCTAGCCCACCCCTCTACTCAAGGAAGGATCATCTCAACTAAACCATCCAAGCCAAGTGTTTGTCCAAACTACTCTGAAAATTTCCAGAGATGGAGATCCCACAACTTCTCCAGGTACCCTGTTCCAGTGCTTGACCCCCTTCACACAGAAAGTTCTTCCTAATTGCCAACCTAAATTTCCTCTGCTGCAGATTGAAGCCATTGCTCCTAGTCCCATCCTCTGTAGCCACAGAGAAAAGCCCATCTCTATCCTCTCTATAATCACCAATCAGGTATTTGCAAACTGTTATCAAATTTCCCCCCGGTCTTCTCTTCTCCAGACTAAATACACCTAAGGTTCTTCAGCTGTTCCTCATAAGTCATGCTTCCTAGGCCTCTAATCATTTCTATTGTTCACAGGTATACTCTTTCTAAATATGTCTACACCCTTCTTGAAGCGCAAGGCCCAAAACTGGAAACAGTACTCCAGGTGAGGCCTCATCAGTGCTAAACAGAATAGAAGAATCATTTCTCATGATTTACAAGTGACACCCAAGTATGCTGTTGGCATTTTTGTTTTTTGCAACAAAAAACACACTGTTGACTTACAGTCAGCTTATGGTCTACTATAACCCCCCAGGTCCTTCTCTGTAGTAATGTAGCCTACCCAGTCATTCCCCAGTCTGTGCATGCAATTATCCCATCCCAAGTTCAGGACTTGTTCCTGTTGAATCTGATTATGGACTATTTTTCCAGTCTATCCAGGTCACTATGAATCCTAGCCCTATCTTCCAGAGCGTCTGCAACTCTACCTAACTTGGTGTAATCCACAAATATGCTAAGCACACACTAAAAGCCATCATCCAAATCATTAATGAAGATGTTAAACAATACTGGATCCATGACAGACTCTTGGGGGAGTCTGCACGATACCTCTTTCCAACTAGACATTGGGCTATTAATGACTAGAGCACGATGGCATGTTCTTCTGTAGAAGCTCGCTCTTTGTTTTGTGAAAAGAAAATATTGTGTGCTAATAACATAGAATTTAGTCAGAATAATGTAGAATGTTGCCTTTCCCTTGACTCATTCCTTCATCAGACCCTAGTAAGCAATACCATGCTGGTACAAGCTTGATTATTATTAGAAGTGCATATGGGCAAGTAATAAAGACCTCCTTCATAGGCTACAATCAAAACTAACATTTACTTTGATGCCTGAACCCAGTTTGCTCTTAGCCTGCATTAATTCTGATGTAAAGGAAAATATTTTTTCCTTGTCTCAAAGGAAATTAAGTGCAGCAGAAAATACTTTATGCTAGTTTACCAACTGAATTACAGAGTACTGCCATTACACAGAATAACTGGCTTGTCAGAACTTTAAAAAAAACCCTTCTTTAACTGCTCTGAATATGGTAAAAGGCACAAGCTTGATAGCCCTGAAGATTTATATTTATCCAAAAAGCATATAGCCTGAGCAGCATCAGGCCATGCCTCAGTTTTTGTTGCAATTTGAGCATGTATACTCAATGAACCATTCTATCCGTAACTCTTGTTGTTGGCATTGTGTGTTAAAAAACTATCAGAACTAGCTGTATTGGTGGTTTTTGATATAACACCAGGAACTGGACTGAGATAACTGAAGCTCATTTTACACAAGGTACCAAACAGAACATGGCTGAAGAAAAGTCTGTGACTCTGAAGGGGAAGACTTCATTCAGCCTTCTCCTTTGGTGTCTCTCTTTCTAGCTCACACACCACACATTAAATGATTTGTATATGTACTCAGTTATCTATCCCTCAGCTGAAGAGTCAGCAGAACCTTACAGGAGTCCTGTCTCAGAAAAATAGACATTTAAGCCCCATGAGGGGGAATCTCACATTTCATGGCAGGCACTTGATTTTAACTACCAACGCATGTCATTTAAGTGCCTTCCTCAAGAGCCATTCATCTCCTGGAGCTGAAAAAATTAGTTATCTATGAACATCTTTCAGGGGCCAGGGAACATATAACAGATTAAATAGCTCAAGATTCTGTCTCTTTAGAAAGGGTGAGAGAAAATAAGCCGCAATATAAAAAAGTAACACCAAAGACTGTTATAAGAGAATCAAAAGCTTATTCATTAGAAATGTCATATAAAATACACTGATGTCCAGGACAGGGTTCAGC
>NW_005842313.1:1370745-1382640 GCF_000455745.1 Alligator sinensis
GAGCTTTAAAGAGCAATTTCCTTGCTATTCAGAAGAGAGCTCCTTTGCTTCAAGTCACTGCCAAGCAATTAGGGCCCAGCATCAATCCCTGCTCAGACGTGCCACATGGAGGAACAGAGGCCACTACTACTTCCCCACCAGTTTACTGAAAACGTCATAGATCTCTGGCTTCTCTTGTGCAAACTGTTCTGCTGTGTTCTTCTGCAACCAGTCAGATGAGCGCATCTGCTGCTGCAGGAGGCCAATGAGGTCACCAAGATTAGAGCCACCAGCACAGCCTGGTTCCTGATGACGGGACACAAAGATGACTTCATCTGTGCTGTCTGCTTTACCCTCTTGGTCTGATTGGCAGGGCTGATCCCTTTCCTCAGCCAATATCTCACGTTCTCGCTCTTCCAGGACCTTACGAATCCGTTGCATGCCTGGAGTGGTTAAAGGGCATAAACAACCATGGATTGGGACAAAGTTGCAAGAGTCTCAAAATCCCAGCTGGGTCTACATAGACTTAAGATATGAGAGAGAAGAGAAATGGAAAAGGCCAGGGTTACAGAGTAGCTTGGAAAGGGGGAAAGAGGTAGGGAAGAAGGACTAAAGCTGGAAAGGCTGGGGAAGGATAGGGGATGGGAAGCACTACTCACCTAACTGAAGTCGGTGCGTCTTGTCAGCAAAGATGATGCGGAACCAGCCGGGCTCACTACACTCAAAGGCTTTGCCACAGGACAGCAGGACTTTGTTATCGAGAAAGCGTCGCCAAAGCAGCATCTCCTCCTCAAATGTTCCTGTCCTAAGGTACTGGGAGCAGCAGTACAGACAGGCAAGAGGTTGGTAACATGCAAGGCTCAGTGATCCTCACAGGCTGTGATCCCCACAGAGTTTGGGGAAATGGGGTTGGGGGAGGGGCTTGGGGCTGGGAAGTAGCTGAAAACCCTGGGAACTGTAGCTATGGTAGGATAGGGGTGAGGAGAAGGAAACACCTTCAGATACATAAGGTCACAGCAAGAATGAAAGGATATCTATAAAAGGGTCCTTTGAGGGGTAATTACCAGAAAACTTACATATCTCCTTTCCACTCATCAGGAGGATGACATATTAATACATTTGTTACAATTCCAAATTCTACTCCATGATCCATGGTGCATGCATCTGGCTCAGCCTCAAGAGTAGCCTCCCTTCCTGAGACTACTGACCTTTCGAAAATCAATCCAGACAAAGAAGCCTGCATTGCGGTTGAGGAAGGGAACTCCAAGGGTCTTCAGTTCATCTGTCACATAGGTATGGGCAGCTTTTAGGCGAGCATGATTGGCCCGCAGATACACTTGATTGATCCAGTCTAGCAAGGGGGAGAAGACAGAGGAATTTTACAAACTAATCAAGAATTCAATTCCACAATGGTTTCAGCCCTTATCATCTGATAAGAGGATTGGGATCAATAACATCTCTATCCCTTCTCACCCCATCCCCTTCTTTCCTCACCCTCACTTCTATCTCCTCTGCAGAATGGCAGAAACACTCTTCAAAAGGTTGGTGTCCATGCTGATCATCATACCCTTTCACCTCCCTGTGGGAAGTGCCCTAGGCACCACAGATTCTGGGTTGCTGAGCAGAGCAAAGCTAAAGATCTGACTCAGTTTCTCTCTTCCCACACACTTACACCCCTTTGTTTCTGCTCAACAGACCATGCACAACAGTGACCATTGCTGTGCAAATAGTCATCTCACTTGTCCAACCTGTTACTTTAACTCTGCTTGCTATAAACCCTTAGAGTTGTCAGCCACATCTTATATGCAGCCCAAGGGTTAAGGCAGGCTGTTAAGTCACCTGTTCCAGGCTACAGATTCCTTGGAAACATAGGGACCAGATCCTCTGAAGTCCTGAGATAACAAAGAATGGTAGATGATCACATGTGAAACCACTGATTCACCTCTGTCTCTGAGCAGCTGTGCAATTTTGTGCTGGACAGGCCCACAAACTCCATGGAAATAACACAATGAGGCGACAGCATTGGCGACATCTTGGTTCTCCGTGTACAAAGTGCCAAACCGAATTCCAGAGACAGCAAAATCCTGCCAGAAGCACAAGCACAGATTACATTACTACAAATAAATGTTGGAGTGCCAGTACCATCACCTTGCTCTTTTCAATCTGGGGTCAAGGCCTCAGGAGATACCAGGCCAACTGTACAGTTATGTTAGATGTAGCCTACCTAGTACATAGTACTCACCTTGCTTATGCCCCACATCACGTGAGTCCTCAGTGGATCAGGCAATCTGCAAGTAAAAGGGTACATGAGGATAGTTAGAGTCACAGGTGCTCAAGTTTTTAGATCAGCAGTGCAACATTCCAGAAACAATAAAGCAACATTTCATTAGGCCCAACAATGCAGCAGGAAACATGGGTCAAGTAGCACAAAACCACATGCTATCTACCATATTTGCCCAAATCCAAGATGACCTCCCAACAAATAGATTCTATACAGGGAAAATGATTAATTTGTTATAATTTTCCAAGTATATAATACAGTGATTGGAGGATCATCTTAAAGTCCTCCCCCCACACTGCTGCAACAGGGAAAGAAGCCCCATCTCCCCTTCCATGCCCCTCCACTACTTGCTGCCCCTGCTGCCTGCCCCCCCTACCATTTGCCCCCCCACGCACCTCCCAGAGATTTCCCCTCAGCCACTTACCCTGAAGTGGCTCTGTCTATCCAACAGTGGCAGCAGGTATGGCCTCAGCCACAGAAGGCAGTGGCTGTGGGTCACAGCCAGAGCTGCAGCAGCTCCTCTGCCACTGTACCATTTCCCCCATGCTTCCCTCTTTTGCTCTTCCCCTGCCATCTTCCCCCTCCCCCATCACCACAGCCTCCCTTGGACTCCCCCCACAACATGAGCCACCCTGGCCCCAGCCTCATGGCAGCTGCCTGCCCTGGGTCAGTAGTTAAATCCAAGAAAAGGGGGTTTATTCCCCATGTTGAATATGAAGGGGAAAAAAAGTATCTTATTTTCAAGTAAATACAGTATTTTTAAAGCCACTACAGGAACTAGTTTTAGACATTTTTCAATACTTAACAGCTACGTTTTGTTGCAGATCATGGACAAAATTGCTAGAGAAGCATATACAAATCTGCACACTCAATTCTAGAAATCAGGGCCCTGATGTTAGACAAAATAAAATTAATTTCTTCATTATTGTCTTAGCATTTCAATGAAGACATTTTCCGGGCAGAATTTAAGACATTCTCTTGCAAAAATGTTGTGAACTCAAATTTAGTAACTTTGGGCTAACATGAGACAGTAAAACTGAGTAACTGACTTCCACTATCCATGCAAGTAAAACATAATAAAGAAACAAAATAAATGGAGTATAAGAAGATCTTTTAAAAATGTCTGTTCAATATTCAGCTAAGCTATTAAACAACATTTGTAAGAATTTTTTTTTAAAATGAGCTTTGTAACAACTGTCTCACTTTTATCCTGTATTTAATAAAGCAAATTCCTAGTTCTGGAGTAATGCTGTGATTCTGCTGTTGTGAAATCTGATGGTTTAAACCAGATTCAAAAAGGGACTGGACAAATTCTTGGAGGAAAGATGCATCTGTAGTTATTGAACACAGGAGTTCAGGGTACAGCCTCTGGAGGCAGCAATTGAGAGGGGAGCATGGGAAAAAACCTGATCATACTCTGTTCACTCTTCTTTTCAGCATCCATTTTCTGCCACTGTGTGACACAGGATACTGCAAGATGGACCTGTAACCTGACCCAGGAAATGGCAGTTCTCTTATAATAAGTAAGCAATGCTAAACACCAGCCTTTACATATACCTATAGAACCAATGGGATGGGACACCAGTGTTTAGAAAAGAAAAAAGGCAACACGCAGCAGAAAAAATGAGCTTCCTTTTCAACCTTTTGGAAGAGTCACAAACAATGGACTAAAACACACATTTAAAAGTATTTCCAGATAGAATAGTTAAGATTGCTCTTCTCTGGCAACCTTCAAACCATACAGACTAGATGGACCTGCAAAGCAATCATATGAGATGGACCCAGTACCTGCTGGGTCACAACTTGAATCTTAGGCATAAACCCCAACAATGGCAGCAAGTTGCACTCTTGTCGACAGGTGGCTAGGGAAGTAGAACTGGCTTTACCTGTCCATCCCTAGAACACTGTGGAAAGTGGCTGATTCATCAAAAACTGACAGCATGTAGATCTCATCTACTACTACATGCAACTCATGCCTGAAATAAAAAAAAGAGAGATTATGAGACTACAATACCACAAGTTTGGGTCTGAAAAATCAGAGGTAGATTCAAAATTCTGGGGAGACTTGCTTTCTACAAATAATGGGGCATCAAAATTTTGCCCAATCAAGGGGCAGAGAGGCACGTTCTCAGAAATTTAAGGGCCATGTAATGTATGCATAATATTGGAGCAAGACCTACACAGCTCATTTAATCTCTCTCACCAAAATTATGTCAATTTCAGTAATTTCAAATTCAGACTTAGGTAACTTAAAACTAATTGTTATCATCACTTGAATAAGCTATAACATGATCCACCTAGAAAAGATAGGAAGTTAGAGGGGAGAAGCTGATTCATGTGAAAGATGGAATTTCACCTCTCTCTGCTTCCCAATTTGTATGTACAAAACAGTTGTGGGGGAGCTAACTCAATTTCCTACAACAGCTGGTGTATCTCACCATATTCCTATGAGTACCTGACAGATTTAGTAAATTAATGCTCTTCATGGATGACTAGGACTGACAAACAGGTATGACCAACACCCCTTTACAAAACAGCTTAGCCAACCCAGGGATGATGAAATGGCTACATGGTGTGCCATCCCTCCTCCCATTCTTCAGTCTTCAACTCTTTCCTCTGTGAATCATAACAGATGTTTTTTCTGGTATACAGGATATTCAGAGCCAAACAGGTTGACTAGTACACCTGACTTGGAAAACTACCTATGACCTAGGTCTCCTCAACCCTTCAAGCTGACGCACCTTTTCGCAAAGTCCAGATAGTCACGGAGCTCTGAAAGTGAGTAGATATCACCTAGAGGATTTTGGGGATTCAGGAGAATTAAGGCCTTTACAGCAATGCCCTATAAAACAACCACCAACACAATATTAGAACACTTTGTTGTAAATTTTCAGCCCCCCTTTTCCTAACATAGCAAGACTCCTATTCATTTCACAAGAACTCACACCTCCACCATGCACAACAATGTATCTCACCCCAATGACCCGATCTGACCATGCATAAGAGGGCTGTGTGAAATTTCACCAACTGTTTTGTTTCGAAGCTGTTTCAACATGTTTCAAGCTCGAAACAGCAAATTTGAAACGAAACAAAATGCATCGAAACAGCTTCAAAACTAAATGGGGGCACTCAAACCGTTTCAAAACGTTTTGAGTTTTGAACCAGCCTGGTGGTGGGAGACAGGGGAGAGCTAGGGCTGCACTCCGACCTGCTCCGCAGCCCCATGTAGCTCAGCCCAGCAGGGAGCTCAGCCCTGGCTCTCCTCACCTCCCACTTGCCAAGCTGTGCTCCGATCGGCTGGCTCCATGGGACTGGTGGAGCCAATCAGACGGCAGTGCCGGCTCTGTCCACCTCCTGCCACCAGGCTGCACTCTGTGGGGCTGGCAGAGCTGATCGGAGCTCAGCGTCAGCTCTGTCGCCTCGCACTGCTGGGCTGCGCTCCAGTTGGCTCCGCCAGCCCCATAGAGCTCAGCCCGGAGGCAGGAGGCAGAGAGCAGCCTGGCAGTGGGAAACAGACAGAGCCAGCACCACGCTCCAATCGGCTCCGCCAGCCCCATGGAGCTCAGCCCAGCAGTGGGAGGCAGACAGAGCCTGCGCTGCACTCTGCCTCCCACTGCCAGGCTGAGCTCCATGGGGCTGGTGGATCCGATTGGGGCACAGATTGGTGGCGGAAGGCAGGCAGAGCTGGGACTGCGCTCCACCTCCCACTGCCGGGCTGAGCTCCATGGAGCCCAGTGCTGGGCACTGGCTACGCCCAGCGCCAGTCCCAGGTGGCAGTGGCAGCCTCCTGTTATTCAGGGCAGATCCTGGGGCCCACACCCCGGGAAGAGTCCGGCACAGCCCTGCAGCCCTCCCGGGGTTGCGGGCCCCTGGATCTGTGCCCAGATGACAGGAGGCTGCCGTTGATGCCTGGAGCCAGTGGCAGTATCCATCTTCCCCAGCGCTGGGTGCGGGATGTACTCAGTGCCAGTTCCAGGCAGCAGTGGCAGCCTCCTGTCATCCGGTGCAGATCCGAGGGTCCACACGCCCGGGAGGTGTCCAGCAGCCCTCCCAGGAGTGCGAGCCCCCAGATCTGCATCCTGGATGAGAGGAGGCTCAGACTGCCTCTCCAACCTGAGACCAGCACCGGACAAGATTGCTACTGCCGCAGCTTGAGCCTTCTCTCATCTGGGGCACAGATCTGGGGGCCTGCACCCCGAGGAGGGCTGCTAGGCTGTGCCAGACTCCTCCCAGGGGTGCAAGCCCCCAGATCGGTGCATCAGATGAGAGGAGGCTGCCACTGCTGCCTGGGACTGGTGGCAGCAGCAATTTTCTGTGGTGCTGGGTGCAACATGTGCCCAGCACCAATCCCAGGCAGCAGCAGCAGCCTCCTCTCATCTGGCACATATCTGAGGGCCTGCACACTTAGGAGGAGTCTGGCACAGCCCCGCAGCCCTCCCAGGGGTGCAAGTCCCTGGATCTTTGTGCTGGATGACAGGAGGCTGCTGCTGCTGCTGGCAAATTTTGCTTTCAGACTTTGAGGCGCAGTTTCTGAGAAACCTCTATACCTATCTCCTTGAACTGTGGCAGGCTTCATGCCCCCAGAAGGGGCTACCATCCCAGCAATTTGCACCTAAATTAGGCAACAAATGACAACATTTTAGGCATTTTCATGATTCCCCATTATAGCCTATGGTCAAATGAGTTGAAACAGTGAAACAGTTTCAACAAAACTAAATGGAACAGTGCTTCGAAATGAAACAACACAACAAAATGAAACACTGCCCCTTCAAAACAGCAAAATGGACATCAAAATGAAATGATAACGTTTCACACAGCCCTATTTTGCATAACAATGTTTCTCACCCCAGTGACCCAATCTATAGGAGGAAAACTCAAGTAAGAGATATTTTAGCAGAAATGAAAAGAATCTTTAACTACCTAGCTTGCACAGTAATTCAGAATATGAAGGATGAAATATAAAATGGGCCTCTGGTTTTAAGAAGAGGGAAGCCATAATCCTCCCCACCCCCACCGCCTCCTGACAAAGATCCTCTTACACTTCCTCAGTATACAAAAGAATCTGTTGTATCTGGTATATGAGTTTAAGATAAATGGGAAGAAATCATTTGTGAAGGCAACTAGGAATGGGGTGGGCAAACCAGGACTCTAGATGTCTGTTCACAAACTGCTCAAATCCTAGAATGTGCCTTAACAGGGGGACACCAGAGTAGGTAACAACAGAGCAGAAGTACAAGTGGAGGGGTTCAGAACTTACAGGGAAAGCTTACCCAAAGCTCTTATCTCTCTCTTGTACCTTCGAAATATACACCACTTTCTCTAGCAAACACTCCTAAGAGGCCCAACAAAACTAGACTCAACCACACTTACCTCTGCCCGGGCATCCTGCAAAGCCTTTTCTAGCTTGTCCACTGTGAGTTGAAAAGGCCGAGTGTTTGTCCCAGTGATCTGAAAAGGACCCAAAAGATAAAAACAAGTGCTGTCTACAGAACATATTATGAACCATATTCTCTGCAAAATTTCCCGAACTAGAAAATACAGCAATTACTTAGCTTCCATCCTCCCATTCCAAGACAACAACAAGGAAATAGATAAAATCAAAGAAACCCTGCTAATGGATCACACAGAGATCTTCCTGTTATCCTCACCTAAATTAGGATAACCTTGAATCGGAAAGAAGGGAGTTTTGTTTCTGAAGCTTATTCTAAATTTGTTTGGGTTTTTTTGTTGCATCATTACTGCATGTTTCTGGGAGTGGGCAATCAGAGCATAAACCTGGAAGCCAGAATTCTAATCCCACCTTGGAATAGGTCTGTAATCCTCAGCAAGTGACTTAAAAAAATAGTTTCTTTAACCAGGAAATGGGATAATACCTGAAGGCTACCACCTAGGTCAAGGATCAGCAACCTTTTGTTTGCATGGGCTAGAGCCCTTGACTACAGGCTGCAAGATTTCACTCTTCCCCCCTCAGCCTCCTAGCAGCCTGCTGCCTACATATTGCTTTGCTGCAGATTCCTGGGCCATCTGCAGCAAGTTTAAGCTTAGGCATGCCCCAGAGCAGCAGGCTCTGTAGTGGAGGTGATGAGCACATGGTACAGCTCCATACCTTTGATCCCCTGTGCCAGACTGGACCTCTATGAGCCGGATCTAGCCTGTGGGCTGTGGGTTGCCAGCCCTTGGCCCAGGTTGTTCCGAGGACTCTTTTCAGAGCATGAAAGTACTGAGTCAAAGGTTTTAGTCAGGGAGTACTGTTACTGTGCCTTCCACCAATACGACGGGTGCACAGATAGAGATTTTTTGGGCCGATACCGACGGCCGATTTTTAAGGAGCCATATCAGCCAGTACCGATATGATTCCAATATGCAGCCGGGCAGCTTGGAAATGAGTGTTGGGCTGCTAAGTCTGTTGTGGGGGAAGGGTGGTGGGAGCATAATGAGGCCCCCATGGTGAGGGAAGAAGCAGGGCTGGGGCAGGTGTTGCTCAGCTGGGGTGGGGCACAGGATGGAGCCGCAAGCAGCTTGTCCAGGGCGCAAAGAGATGGTTCCCACCCTGCACGCACCACGGGAGGACATGGAGTCATGTGCCCCTGGATCTGCGCAGGATGAGGGCAGGCTGCCACTGCAGGCTGGGACCAGGGGCTGTGCTCAGGGTGGGTGGCGGTGGTGCTGGGACGGGGCTGGGGGGGAGCTGCAGCCACCCCAAAATTCGCTGGAGCCCCCCCATAGCATTGCCGCCGCCACTGCTCACCCCAAGCACGGTCCCAGCCCAGCCCCCTGCCGGGAAGAGCCTGACACAGCCCCAGCTCACAGCAACAGGCCACCATACCCCACGCTCAGATCCAGGGTCCAGAGGCTCGTGTCCCCCTCGTGCCTTCCCAGGGTGCACGCAGAGGTGGGAGCTGCCCCCCTAAACATGTCCCCCAAATGAGCCACTCACGGCTCAGTCCCACATCCCACCCCGGCTGTGCAGCGCCTGCCCCACTCCCTCCCTCACCACAGTGGCCTCAATCTGCACCCCCGCACACCCTTCCCTTGCTTCCCCCACAACAAGCTTACCAGCCAGATGCTGCTCTCCAAGCCACTGGGCTGCACTCCTGGCCACGCGCATGCTGCGGCTGTGCTCATGCACAGGGCATTTATCAGCCACGTTATCGACCACATCAGGCAAAAAAAGACGATTTTCGATACTGTCAGTTTTCCCTATATCAGTACCAATCCGATATGGAACCGATGTATCAGCGCACCTCTAACTGATACCAATTCTTTTTACTTGCAAAGCTGTGCATTCCCCACCCTCAATTCTTACCTTACTGTCTAAATAGGCATAGACCAGCTTGACATTGCCATACAGGAACACACTTTGGGTGACACCTCCATAAAAGGGTGTGGCAATCAAGACAGCTTCTAAAACCAAGAAAACAAACCAGTGAACTACAGTCAAAATCTTTTCTTCCTTACTAGGGCATGTTAGTGATATTTTGGCTCCCAGTTCCATGCTCTATGGTCACTGGAAATTTTTAAGTTAGTGTTTTTCTCCATCCTTTTTGCAAGTTTCTTTTGGATCCAGTGCAAGCACTGGATCAAGAAACATCTATTCTCAAGAACCGAACTCAGCATCAATACACTTTAGACCTACATCTAGACATGCATCCATCTTGAAACAATGGAGGAACTTAGGAGTAGATAGGTGAGAATGCAGGAGACCTATGTTCCCACTGAAGGGATGTGAATTTGATGGCAAAAACTGCTACAGATACATTCTTAGCTTCCTCTACAGTCATTGCACTGAAGAAGAGCAGTGTTTGGGAGAAGGCACAGGGTAATTAATGACAACTCTATCATTACACCTCTGGCATACAGTCCTTGTATTGTAGCTACCATGTTATCAATCAATATGTCTTCTAATAATCCCACTTACCCCCTGGATCACAGAGGACTGTAGCTAATGCAGAAAACAGAGAGCCGCAGCCATTCAGCACAATCACCTATAGAAGAAAGAGCGAGACAGATGCTAACTCTACTCATTGAAGGACATCACTACAAAAAAAACTTCTGATAAAGTCACTAAAATCTGCTCTCTCCTCAGTCCTCTAGCACAGAGGTTCCAAACTTTTTTGGCCCAATGGGAGCCTTGTAGGCCCAATTCCAGACCATAAGAAGCCCTGTGGGCCAGCAGGCTGCTTGTTTAACATCACAGCTCTAGTACAACAGAACTACCACACAGTCATGAGACTGAGGCTTTATCCTGAGGTGCATCAGCAGAACAGTGCTAGAGAATATAAGAAAAGAACAATCTGAGCATTCTCTAAGTCCAGACAGAGGTCAGGACTGGAGCAGGAAGTGTTACCACAAAGCATGGGTGAGGTACCTTGGCAGGATACAGTGGAGCTGGAGGGAAAGAACAAGGGAAGCTACGTGCTGGAAGTGAAGTCTATTAAGCAAGTTGTGTATGAAGAGCTGTTGGAATGTCTACAAGTCACCATACTGATAGCAGTGATCACACCCTTGTTTCCTTGGTAAACGAGTCAGTCAGCTAAAGTTTAAATATTTGTAAAACATAATAGACAAAACTGCTTCATAATGAATGGCAATATTTTAGAAGACACACCAACAGACATTCAGTTACCCACATTTTCTGCCTTAAGAGGTGCAGGGGCCTTGCAGT
The DNA here is from genome assembly GCF_000455745.1 of Alligator sinensis. Taxonomy (NCBI): domain Eukaryota; kingdom Metazoa; phylum Chordata; order Crocodylia; family Alligatoridae; genus Alligator; species Alligator sinensis. Next base: position 1,381,671 of record NW_005842313.1, read on the forward strand.
AGTAGGTCAAAAATCGAGCCACTTCCTCCCGTAAGCTGATAAAGACACAATAGCAAAGATTGGTTCAGGTTATTTTCCAAGAGACTGAGTTTTCCCAGATCATTCAGAAAATAAATCAGGACACATTGGACACTGGTGGCTACAGCTAGAAAATAGGACAGAATATAACTCAGGAAATTGGTACCATGCTCTAAAGCAGTGGTTCTCAACGTTTTTAGACTATGGAAAATAGAGCATTTTTTCAATTACAAAGAACTCAGAAACACTGCAACTGGTCAGAAAGTTCTTAACACTGTTACTTCCCGTTTTAAGTCTCTGGGTTTATCTTGTGAATCATGCTTGCCCACGTGGCATTGCTAACACTACGCGGCAGCCCTGAAAGATCTCAAGGCATCCTGGTTGAGACTCACAGCTCTAAGAGCACCTTGTATGCATGATAGAGAGGCACAGAAAACATCTACAGCTCTGCTCACACTTCTGAAGTTTGTTTACTCAAGACATAAATCATGGGAAGAATTAAAGGCCAAAAACATCCACTGTAGTTACAGAGAACTGTGTGGGACTTACCCATCTACTTAATACAAGCAATACTTTTTTGTTGTTTTTAAAAGCAAACTGCTATCTACTCAGATGCATCAAGAATTGTAACTGTCTCACAGGTAGAGATTTGGGAAGAAAAGGAAGAGGTATTAAATAAGTTTCAGCTGACCTATGCAACAAACTTGGTCTGTATTAATGGATTCTGATTAGCAGGTAAATATTTATAAAGGAAACTACTTACAACATATGTCCTTTCCAATCAGGATATTGCAGCAAGGGAGGCTCCATGAGGTTCATATCACTCTGTGTCAGCTATAAGAATAAGAAGGAAATAGCACAACCATTAAAATCAGAAACATAGGCACAGCTGAACAGACAGTACCCACATGTACGTGCACACCTAAACATACCCACCCCATACTGACTTCAG
>NW_005842313.1:1382650-1383137 GCF_000455745.1 Alligator sinensis
GGAAAGCACATGGACATCAGAACTGTGCAGCAATGCTTTACTTCACAGAGATCTGCAAGAAAGAAGCATGAAGGCCAATACAAAATGAATGCCCATAGAAAAGAGACCCCGATAGACGACGCTTTGAACCAAGTTAAGCAGCCCTAAGAGCTTCAATAAGGTCCTGACCCAAGCTCTGATGATAGCAACTCTCAGCTAGCTAGGAATTGAGTCCAAGTTGTAAGAGCTTTCTGTATGGCTCTAAAGAGCAAGAGGGAGATGAAACTGACTTTGAATTGCAGACAGATAGGTATTTTCCTCTCATATGAATGGATCTAAGCTTTAGGTATGCCTCAGCTGCAAACAGATGTGGCTTCTTCACCTCTGAAGTTCTGGAAAGTTTTCACAAACTATATTAAGGCATAAGGGGAGTTTTCTAAAGGCCAGAGAAAGGTAAAATTTACATTCTTTACAATCTCCCTTGTGATAGAAGCTATGTTTCTCAGCA
>NW_005842313.1:1383168-1389752 GCF_000455745.1 Alligator sinensis
GTTTCATATGGAGTTTCACTCTCCATTGTCTCCAAGATCAGTAGCCTTTAGGACTTTTTTCCTGTTTATATTTAAATAAAATGCATATATTATTTTCTTTTCAATATTTTCAAGGCAGTAATCAGAAGGACTTCAAGCAGTCCAATTCACCAAGTCACAAAAGGAACCACAGTAGTGATGAGAAGGCTATTTTTCATAAATGAAAAGGAAACAAAATTTCATACATGGTGCATTTTCATGGATTTGATAAAAGGAGACCAAATTTAAAGGCAGTGATTAAAGAGATGCGAAGGGACAGGTGGCAGCTACAAAAGGAATAGAAGGAAAATCAGTGGGCAGATGAAAATATTTTCTCAAGATATAAAAAATGTAACAAAACTAGGATTCTGATTTCCTTTTCTGAGTGCTGAAATGATATTGACCCTCATTCCAGGCAGAATTATAACCTAGCAGGTTATAACCTACAGGCTCAGATAGTATTTTCCTCTATTCACTTCTGTATGCCTCTTGAAACCTATTTAATGTAGAAGCATGCCGCCTCAGATTTCCTTCTTGAACTCATCTGGAGAATACAGCATCAGAATACACATCAAAAGCCTTGGCCCAAATGACAACACAACAAGAAGCCAGAGGGACCTTAAAGGTGATACTGCACAGACGAGCAAATCATATGGACCAGCTGGCAAGGAAAACCATCCAAGACTTCATCCCTAGGATGTCATGTCTGATACTGCTTGGGTTATGGGTCAGAGGCTGTAGACAGAAATCCAATAAGTTACTTTTTCCTCACTGCATATAACAGGCATTGCCCATCAATTTCTGAAAAATCTGTGTTCTCATAGGCCCAACAGGTATACAGCTCTGTGAGTTAATGCTATAAACACTAAAGGGAAGCAATTCAAAAGTCAGAAGCATATTTTTTCATTTCCATGTCTAATGTAACATACATGGAAATTAGCAGCAGCATAAGGATGAATGAAGTAGAAATAATCCGCTGTCTCCGCAAGGCTAATGTGAACGCAGTTGTCTTCTGTCTCTCCCACATCCTATTTACTGCACACCTTACACTGACAAAAAGGGATGAAGTACAGGGAGAAGAAACAGCCTACACACCCTACAAGGCACCTTGCAGGTTTCTGCACACAGCTACCAGGCAGCAGTTCTGCCTTACCTGTTCTGCTAGCTGGAAAGCTGAATGTTGGGGTGACATACCCCGAAGTCCGTGGCATAGCAGGCAGAAATAAAATAAGGAAAATTTTGAGGACAGACAGAAGTGAAATGGGAGCAAGTGTGAGAAAGAACTTAAGTGAACTCCAGTAGAGCCTGGCTCTGCCAGGTACTCAACACCAACCCTACCCACAAAGAAATGTGTACATAGGATAAACTGTTGTCTTTCCATACAACAGCCTGAACCAGGGCAAGCCCCCAAAGTTTTTGAGTTATACTCTATGTATCAGGCCTTTCCCTAGTGTAAGTGACCACGATGACCATTTAGAGGCTCACTAATTTATCCATCATGACATAATCGATGCTACTGTTCACTTATGCCAAACTCTGCCAAGATTTGGAAAACTTCAAAACTGTACAGCTTGGTAACAGACTCTATCAACCTCTTCTGAGCTGAATGTTGAGGAATGGCAAAACAGGTTCTGAAGCTTAGGGTTACCACCTCTGTGTTAAATGAAGACGCATCAACATGAAGAAATCATTTTTTTTTTCCCATTTGTATCTAGTTTTTCCAAGATGTCAGGTCCCCAAAGGCCAAGATTGTACCACAAGGAAGGGTAATAGAAAACCTCATTTTTCAATCTCTGTCAGGATAACTTACAGAAATGCACAGCCAGGATGGGTGATGAGAGCAGACGGGAGACCCTGACAGATATGCACTCATGGAGAAATAAGTTTCTCACAGCGATCTGAATGATATCATCAAACCATGTGTCCAAGTGTAGGACCCAGGAGAAATTATGCGGAGTACTGCCAACTTACCCGCTTGGACATCAGATCAAAGCAGAGTTTATTCTCACTGGTACCAAAATTAATTATCCCCTAGGGAAAAAAAAAAAAAGAGAATGATTTTTGAGAGACAGGAGCTGCTGCTGTGCAACCTGGATTTATTTGTTAGCAAATGCTCTGGAAACAGGTAGAAACCCAAGGCTTATATCCGTTAACAAAACATATGACTGAATCATTCATTTCATGGGAGCATAAATCTGACTTCATATAATTCTTCCTAGCTGAGAGAGCTGGGATTTATACTCAACACATTTTCAGCTGTCTTTTGGAAATATTTCTTTATCCAAAATTCTGCACTCATCAGACAATGAATTTCCACTCTAAAAATGTATTCATAGAAACTTCACTTTTCTTACAGAGCTAAATAGAAAAGGCAGGTTGCAGTACTGTCGCTTGAGAGAAGAAATGCTAATCTGTAATTCCTGGCTCAGAATCTGACATAATAAATCCCATAGAGAATAAATCTGCTATATGTATCTTTGCTCTCAGCCTGGGATGAGTCAGTCAAATTAAAAAACAAAAACAAACAAACAAAAACAAAATCACCAAGATAAATACCAAGAATGTATGTTTATGATATTATTATTATTTTATTTATATATCTATATATCAATTTAAAAATCTATGTATATTGTAAACAAAAATAGACAACAATGAAGAAAAATGGAAGCTTGTCTCTTGGGCTATAGTTGGTATGGTGAATGATGAGAGCATTACTGAAACACAGGAAATCCAAGGTGGGAAAGTCACAGACCTGTACAGGGTAAGTGAATGGCAAGAAGTAAAAAGGCAGCCTAAGCTCTGAATGATGCCTTAATTGGAATGCAAAACATACCTTTCTAAGAATCAGTGACACAAACTCCACCCTGTCCCACCAGCTTGTGCCCCAGCTGGGATCTGCCTGGCTGGGGCAGAACAGCCTGTGTCAGGATCACTCCCCACTCACTGCTCCAACAGCAGTGGCAGGGGAATGGCCAGATCCTGGCTGGTATGGGCCTCTGAAATGAAGGGGGCAAGGAGGGGTTTTATTCCCCACAGGGAACCCCAGCCGGGATCTTCCAGCCTCAGCTGCCACATCTGCTGCTCTTCTCCTAGCCAGGCAGACCACGGCTGGGGTCCATCCTGGTGGGACAAGGGAGGGAGTGGGGAATTAAACTCCTCTCCGTTTCCCCATTCACTTGAGGCTGCTGCTAGAGCTGGCCATGCCCCCACCACTTGAGTGGCATGGTGGGAGGGTGGGAAATGCCTGGCAGTGGCTGCTTCCCCCTCCAGGCACACCCCAACTGGGGACTGTGCAGGCCAGGGTGCGGATTTTAATCCCTCCCGAGCTTTACTCAGGCTGCAGGGGCCTAGCCAACCCCGCCCCCCACAGATTAGTTTCCCTCCAGCTGAGGGGTTTGCTGTAGCACCACCCAGCTTCTGGCCTGAGACACTGCAGGCATGTTCCTGCATTTGTGGAATCAAAAGGGAATGTCTAGTCACTTGCTTGCCAGTTCAACCTATGCAGGTTAGACTAACCTACAAAGAATGAACTGATTCAGGCTCGGGCTTTTTGAATGTCTGTACTTAGCTCAAGTGTGGGCATCTGGCCATACCTTACCCTGCTGCTGCTGCTGCTGCTGCAGCAGCAAGTGAGGGGAGACCCTGACATGGGCTGCTCTGCCATGGCTAGGCAGATCTTGGCTCAGGTCTGTGCCGGTGGGATAGGGGACACAGCAGGGAATTAAGCCCCTCTCTGTCCCCCCGTTTGCTTAAGGCTGCTGTTGGGGCTGGCTATGCTCCTGCTGTTTGAGCAGCAACCAGGGCAAAATGCCTCACGGGGGCTGCTGTGCCCCTGCCTGGCAGACCCTGGCCAAGGTCCGTGATGGTGGGACAGGGAAGGGAGAGTGGAATAAACCCATTTCCTGCCCCTTTCGCCTTGGAGGGGGGCAGTGTCTGGTCACACCCCCACCCCTGCTAGAGTGGAGCGGGGGCACCAGCCTTGCTCCACTGGAGCAGACAGCACAGCTCAGCCAAGGGCTGAAGAGCATGCCAGGATGCTGAGGAACTCCGATTTAACTTAAACCAGGAAAGGGTCTGGGACAGAAGTTCCATAAAGCAGTTTGACCTTGGTAAGTTAAGTCTGATACTACATTCAACCAGGTTTATCTCAAACCGGATTTGGCCATTTTTAAACTGGTGCACTGAACTTATGTTTTATTACAGGTTTAACCATTGTCTGATCACTTAAACCAGTTGATGTGTAACTTGTGTTCCTAGCCCAGAGGTTCTACAGATCAACACTCATTTGAGACGGGCAACTCTCTTTAGCTTTGGGTTGCCTTAGCAAAGTGCAATGTTTGATATACAAGAGGAAAAAAAACATTTGTAGTTAATCTTCTGTGCTTTAATAAGGCAGAGGTTGAGCCAACTTGCACCTACGAGATAAAAATCACATTATAGCCCACACTCAGCCAGCTGTTTAAAAAAAAAAAGAAAAGAAAAAGCAAAAAACCAAACATCCTTGTTCAGGTGTCTCCTAGCTGGAAAGGCACACAGCAGGGGAACTTCACTCACATTGGGGTTTTTGTCTTCATCATATTTGTCAGCATGATAGGCCTTGTAACCCTCCTCTGTGGAGCCACGAAAGATGTTGGCAATGTTTCCTCTTGCAGACAGGTAGGGACTTTTCTGGAACTCACCAGGATTACAGAAACCATACATGTTGGATCTCCTCTCAGAGACGGGTCGGCCTAGGTGCATGGCCCTCACCTCTTGCAGGTCAACTCCTCCAAATCCGGCAATATCAGACAGCGCCTGGCCAAAATCTAAGCCCCGGGGCAATGCAACAGAGGAAGAGGAGCCACCATTGCTCTGCTTTAAGATGCTGAGCATCTGAGCAAAAACATTGAACATGCGGAATTCATGCTCCCTCTCCAGTTCAAAACGCCGCTGCTCCAACTGCATTCGCCGCTCTTCTACCTCCAGATCCCGCTGCAACCGCCGCTCCTCCATCTGCAAAAAGCGCTCTTCCATGGCCCGCTGAGAAGTCAGGGTCTTCCGCAGGGGGGCATCACTCGCTGACCTTTCCGCTTCTTTCGCAGACGGTGCAAGGTGGAGAAGCCAGGTCGAGGTCCAACGCTTTGAATCCGGGAGGAGGAGGCCATGTTTGGCTCACTGAAACCTGTGGATATTTCAAAATAGAGAACTAAATTGTCAGCAATTCCTTTAAAATGACAACACAGCATTAGGACTGGTGTAAATAGACACTTGCTACTCCTGCCTGGAAAAAAAAATAAAATAAAATAACATCAGATTGCCCAAGTCGAGTCCCACAGGAAAAGTAAGGTCATATCTATCTAGCACATGCATGAAAGCAGCGTGTTTTATCTTGCCATGCTCCGATTCAGCACTCTCTCTCTGGCAAAGATCCAGAATTAACTACAATGAATGACAATCCACTCTCCCTATGCACTCTGCAAGTATTATGATGACAGGGAGACAAAATCCCTTTCCGACTTCAGTAGTTAATCAACATGATGCTGTCTACCCACTCCCCCTCAATCAAGATATTCAAAGTTCTGCATCCCACGGAAGCCAGTTCTGTAAATTAATTACATTATAAGTAAATAAGCATCTTCGTTGGCTGCACCCGCAGGTAAAACAATGTTTCTCTTCCCCGAGTTCTGCATAGAACGGAGAGAATTAATTTAACTGACATTGTTGGCGACCATCCGCAGATGTCTTCGACCCACACATACCTCTAAAGGTTAGACCCAAAGAAAGGACTCAGGCTTGAATGAAAAGATGCCATCCTACCTGATGGCGAGACACTGGTCTCAATGGGAATCTCCACCCTGGAGATGGGAGAGTCATTCTGGGCCCTGTCCAAGAAGGCTCGCTCCAACTCATGCTCGTCAGGCGAGCCCTGCTGGTAGGACATGGGCGGCGGAGGCTCTGGGGTCAAGCAGCGTTCATCAGAGTCCACCTCCTCGCATTTGATCTCCATCAGCTCGGGGTGCTGCGAGTGTCCGAAGGGCAGCGCGGAGGCGGCAAACTGATGGTGGTAGCTCTCCACCATCGTCCCCTGCAGCACCTGCTGCGCCATGCTACTGCTGAGGGAGCTGTAGGCCAGCGAGGGGCGGCTGGTCAGCACCCGGTCCATCGCGTCGTAAAACTTCCACGTCCGCCCGCCCCGGGCCGCCTTGTTGTTGTTGTCCTTGATGCGGCGGTACTCCAGCTTCATCTTCTTGATCTTCTCCCGGCACTGGTCCCCCGTGCGGTGGATGCCCTTCTCCCGCAGCACCTCTGCGATGCGGTTGAAGACATGCTGGTTGCGCAGGCAGCTCTCCAGCTCCATCTGCACCGACTCGTCGGCCCACAGCTGCAGCAGCTCCACCACCTCGGGGTCCGACCAGTTGCTGCCCCGCTCGTACTTCTTCCCCCGGAAATCCATGGCTCCTGCCCCCGGCCCAGGCCAGCGCGCTCGGGGGCAGAGATGCCCGGGGGTCAGTGCTCAGCCCGCATTCACCCACCCCCCAAGGCCAGGCAGGGGGGAGGGGGCGGGGGCTCGGCCCGGCGGCTCCAGG
>NW_005842313.1:1389960-1404879 GCF_000455745.1 Alligator sinensis
GCTTCGCCCCGCCCCTCCTCCCCCCTCGGGCGGGGACTCGGGCCGGTCTTGCCGCCCCGGGAGGCGTCTCTGGGTCCGCCGCGCTGCATCGTCCATCCCAGCCAGGGCTTTGGCGAGCGGGATCTTAAGAAACCCTCATGGGCAGGGCCGTCTCCAGCACTGGCGACACGTCAGGGGCGCAAGCGGGTGCACATGCACCCCTTGCAAAAAGCGGCGCTCGCCCCCGTCCCCCTCCCCTTGCCCCCAGCACCGCCAGGCAGACCCCGCTCCCGCCACCTGCGGGTGGTCGCCGACTGCTGGCTGGCACTTGCCACCCCCTCCTGCACCTATAGTACTCATCTATAAGTGATCGAGTACCTGACCCGGGGGGGAGTACTCAGCTACTGTTCGCATAGCTAACTGCGCACACCTCCTACAGTCTGTCACAAGTTGGTGTCAAAGCCTGGCTGGCTGGCTAAAGTGTTCTTTACAGCAGAAAAGCAGGGATGTCCTTTCTAAAACAGGCGCTGATGAGTCATGTCTAAGTTGCCATTCAATTTTCAGCATGGCATTATGTAGCAAATGAGCATGAAACTTACAGGGCCCAAATCAAAGTCCAGTTTGTCCCCCGCCTTGAGTCTCCTGCGCCTGACTTGACCCCAGTGCAATTGAAACACAGCCACTGGAATGGGCAGCAAAAAAAGGATGACCCTGGGAACTGGCAGAGCTGAAGAGGGGACCTTGTTTCCCTCTGCATCCTGCGTTCAAGGCCCACTGGGGTCCAGACACAGATGATTTCAAAGTGAATGCTGTAGATCTGAAGTCTCAGGGAGTGCTTCATATGAAAGAGTGGTCATTAGCCCTGTTAAGCTGAAAGCAGGTGGAAGGCAGAGCAGGGTGGCACCAGTTAGTCCTAGTGCCGTTAACATATTAAAACGGATTTTTCAACCAGGCTGCTGCAGCACCTTAGGATGCCTTGGGATCCATTCTGGGTTGTAAGACATGCCACACAAGGCTAGCATTGTTCTCTGTGCAAACATTCACAAGATTAAAGCCAACAGTTTCAAATAAGAATGGTGCTAAAACAATTCTGACCTGTTGTGGTCTTTCTGATCGCTGTATTATTTTTCCATTGCTCAAGCATTTTTTTTCTACAGAAAAATAAAAAAAACTACAAGCTGGCATTTTGTGAGGACTGCCTTGAGCCTGATGTGGGGTGCCTGGAGTCTAAAAAGAGTAAGAACCACTATATTAAAGATGAAGGTGGCCATAGACCATACTGTACTTTGGCTACCCTAATGACATTTATGGCCCATGCAGTTTTAAGCTTTAGTCTGAATTTACACTCTTAAGGGATAAGGGCCTGTCTGTAAAGCATCACACACAAATATAAACAGGGATCTACTATACACAAATATACACAATCACATACGCATTACACACAAATATAAACAGGGATAAATCAGTGCCTACCTGAGCTCTCTCTTATCGTGGTGCTTATGAACTGGCTTGCATATTTTGTGGGAAAGATGTACGTTGTACATAGGCATTCCTATTTTTTTTATCCTTGCTTTAGTATCTCCGTCTATGTCTTTGAACAAATCACTTAGCTGGTTAAGTTTTTTCCCCTCCTAATCTTCAAAATTGGGATAGAAGTCCTGTTGTTATCTTGATTATTGTTTGTAAAATAAATTTTAAAGAGTGTCTTCCAGATTTTAAAAAGTATTTAAGAGCAGATGAGACTTGACTTCAAATTTGTAATATCTGTTTAATGACTTCCCTGTAAACAGAAGCCTTTGCTGCTTCAACTGTTACACATTCTCTTCCACTTTTCAAGACAGCCAGTTTTGGGGGGAGTGGGGAAAAAAAAGGTTTCCCTTTAGATTCCTGATATGTTGAGTGCCCTCCCAAATGTGAGCTCGGCTAAGCTACTAAACAAGGGGACCGCCTGACATTTCTAGACCGATTTTCCCAGTCACTATCTCTAGAATTGGGGAAAGAAACTGTTTACCCTAAACTAAAAAGCAGCAGGAACAACAACAACAAAAAAAAGAACACGCATCTAAATGTCTTCAACCAAAAAGTGCTGCTAATCTCAGATCTAATGTTTCCAAACCCTTTGAGACTCTTTAGAGCCAGGGGATGATCTCTAATTAATGCAGCAGATGAGCAGAGGCACTGGGGCCTGTTCATCTTGCTCAATCATTTACACCAGTACAAACTGTGTGAAAAACACCATCATCCCAATTTTTTTGTCTTTACACAGACTTTGCAGTGGTGGCTGTGACTCTATGAGAAGGAGGGTTCTAGTAAACTGGCCTCATTATGCTATCTACTAAGTAGCAAATGGAATCAGATTTATAGCAGGCTGTAGGGGGTTTTGGACAGTCCCTGGGGAAAGCCCTGTTGAACCCTACCAGGGAGAGGGCTCCCTGTTGAACCAGCCAACATTTGGGGATTCCAAGCATTTTTCCTGAGTCAGAGTTTACAGGAAGCCATTACTGTCAAATCTTACTGTGGAAAAAAATAAGTCATGCCCCCCCAAATTATGAGACTTAACCTAATAACGATAAGTTTTTTTTAAAGCAATAATAAATACTGGATGCTTATAGCTTCTGCTTTCTAAATCATCACGGTTCAGTTACTTTTTTAAGCTCTTCACCACACTTGTGAGACCTGGAAACTATTTTTTTTTAACCAAAGCAGAGATTCTCATGCAATATCTTAATTTCTGCAGTTGTGACATCAAGAAAAATATCAAATAACATTTATGACACCATCACAAGAGCTGGCAATACCAGGAAGCTAAGAGCTAATTCATTGCAGAGTGTAGCTTGCCAGTAAGGGTTCATTGCATCAGAATGGGAAAAAAAAAGGAATGAGGGGTTTGTGGTGACAAGATTGAAGAGCACTAGGGGTTTTATGAAAATTTGCACAGTGTAAGTTATAGCAAAGTTCTCCTGCTTTATTTAATAGTTCACAATCTTCAGAAATAGGTTTATGACTCTGCTTCTTTTCCTACGATGTGTTTATAATGTTAGTGCTGGAAAAGGGTAAGTCTGTTTGGCTCATATTAACCCACTGGTTCAATAATTTTGAAAAAGTCTTCTAATACATTTATTTGCTCTGTATAGCTGTGCTGGTTTAGTCCCTGAGGGCTTTGGACCTCAACCATACTACACATGTATAGTTAAGGGCCCTATCAAGTGTTTTATCAGCTGGTCATCCCTGCTACAAGGCCAAGGTTAGAACAGTGAGAAAAACAAACTGAGCAGAAGCTTACGTTTGAACACAAACCACCTTTTCTAGGATAAATTAATTCAGGTAATGCCGGTTTGGCAAAACTTACTCATTTCATTTCCTGTCATGCTGTAAACTCCAAAACACAATATAAAACAAACAAGTACATTCACACAGAGTCACTTATCTGTTTTCACAGAGTTTCATGCCCAGGTTTCTTCTTAGCAAATATTTAGTAACTGAGTGCCATACTGAGGTATAATGTTACCAAGACTGCCGTACCTTCACAAAATATGTCATAGATCATTTATTAGCATACCATGAAATGAATTAATAAATAATTAACAGGATACTTGTAAAATAAATAGAACAAAATCTATTATGGGAAGCAGTATCCTAGCATAGGTCCCTTATTCATTTGAAAAATTCACATCTCTTTAGGCCTCATCTCTGCCCTGCCCTGCCCTGCCCTGCCCTGCCTGAGTATATGACCTCAAAGAATGAAGTTAAGATTCACTAAGTTTCAAAATTTAATTCATAATGGATCTCCAAGTCATTAATATAAATTATCAGTGATCAACTGAAGTTGATGGCAATTTGTGATAATTTGGGAATAGAGAATGTCACTTTACTGGAGGTAAAAGTAATTCAAATGACACTCCTGGAAACTGGAGTCTGTATATCTACAGCATATTTACATTGTATTACTGGTAGCTTTCCTCCAAGACTGCCACTTACGCATGCCTCAGGCTTGCCCTGGGGGAACTGTCTCCAGGAAAAGGGTTCAGTCTCAACAGCCCATTGAATACCAGAGCATCAGCTGTGAGTGACCAAAAATAGGACACTGATGATTATTGAGTATTATAATGGAGGCCTTTATCAATAGCAAAGAGACTGAAATCATGTGGCCCATTTTTCACACTGTGAGATTGTAAATGTCAGATGAAAACATACTGCAAACTGTACTGTAAGAAAGAAGTCTTTCAAGAAAACAGCCTAATATAGAAGATAACCCCCTGTTGCAAACAGCGGGGCTGTTGGATTGTTCATTCCAAAGAAAGGGGGCCATGGCAGTAGTAATCTGTTCCTAAAATGAATGAACCCCCACAAAACTCCATGCAATCTACTGATGGGGTTTTGGTTCTGGCTCATCTTTATTGTAAACTACTCCGGAACAGAGGCATCCCACTGCAAATGAGTAAGTATAAAGTTTTCTCTTAAGGCACTATTAAAATCCTCAGGGAGGATTACGCTTTTCTCCTGAACCCCAAACCCATGTCTACAATTGTCACGAAAGGGATTTACCATCAGAGGGTGCTAAATCCCTGGCTATATTCCTGAAGGCCAGCAAAAAAGCCACATTGCATTTACAGCCTAATTTGGAGTTTTAGTGGGAATTTGCCTGGTGAAACATAACAAGAGGGAAGCTGAGAGAATACATTCAAACACAGAGACCATGTCAGATCAGAAATGCAGAGAAGGCATTTAAAAGGGGAGCTTATTGCCTGACAAGCCTTTTTTCCCCCAAGAGGCTTAGCATGCAGCTTGCCATGTAGGTTCTTTATACGATAAGGTCTCTGCTGAAATGGATTAATAAAACAAACTCATTTTGTCATGTTCATAGCTGAAAAGGACAAGCATAAACCATCTTGGGACAATCTATCAGATTAATTAGCTCCTTAGGCCTGGCAGGGTGAGGGGCTAATGTCTACCCCAATCCGGTCCACAGAGCTATTGAATCTGGCAACATTCAATAGCTTCAAAAGCATTCCTAGCAGAATAAGTGGTCATAGTCTGAAAAGTGTCTCAGTTGTTTTAGAAGAGAGCATGAGGTCTGAATAAATCCTGGGGACTGAAGCACACTTATTCTTACCAGGCATTGCTGACCATGTCAGAGGCAGACTCTTGATAGAGGATGGTGAGAAAGAAGCTGGCCTGGACACTATTTATATTACACCTGCACCAAAGAGATATCCAGAGAACAAAGGTTCCCGGGCTGTCAAATAGCATTTCCTACTAAGACTAAAATATAACAATTAAAACTTCACTTGCATGTAACTATTTCCAGTGATCACTGAATAAGTTTCTTTATCACAAAGGTTCTTCCACTCTAACAATGACCCTCTGACTTATGCCTTATTCTGACATACTGATGCCCCAGTCTATCCTTAGTTTTCAACCCAGCAAACACCCCACAAGAACAGTAAGAGTCAAACAACCCTGAAACAAATCAGCCAAATCCAGGAAAAATAACATCTAAAAATGGAAGTGATGATAAAAAAAAACAAACCCCACAACACAGAGATTCTTTTCTGAAAAGGGAAGACATAGCAAAGACTCCAAGCAAGCTTTAGGGAGTTTGTTTTGCTATTGATTTTATATGGGAGATACTCTAATATTAGAGTGGTGAACAGCAGTATAAACCTCTGAGATGAGCATGTGAGTTCCCTAGCTCTCTCAGACAAACATTAGACAAAGTGGAATTGTTGGCACTGCTGCTCCTGGCTCTATACAAGCAACATTGCTTTCAAGGCTGCTTTTCCATTCATTTTTTTCTCTATCTTGGTTCTGGCTTTTCTCTACCCTCCCCCCTGTCCCTGTCTCTGTAGACATAGGTCACTATTGCAATGTTCTGAAGAACATTTGAAACACAGCACAGACCCTAACACCCCATAGGGGCTGGGGAAATGAGGAGGGGGCACAGTTACAATTGTTAAAATGTATGTCATAATTTTGAAAAAGCCATATTTGTGCATAGGCATGCAAGAAAGGAAGCAAAATCCCTGGGGTAAAGAGTTCGCTATGTGAGTGCATGCTACAAGGGTTATTTAGAGCTATTCCCATAAGCCCAGAAAGGACAGTAGGAGGGAGATGGCCTTTAAGAACTTGCTGCAGAGCACGGTTAGATGGGGTGAATTTCCACAGACAAACAGCAACTGTTTATAAACATCTCTTGTTTTTCTAGGCTGATATTTTTCCGATATTATTTTTCTAGCTGAATTAATTGCTTGAATTTTCTTTGAGAGACCAGGAAGCACGAGGGGAGCTGGGAGAGAACAGACCAAAGGTCTGTTTGTTAAAGGTGCTGAAGCAGCGAAAAAGGAATGTTCTGGAGGACAAGGAACAGTAAGCAGGCCAACTTCCAGGAAAGTTTGCTAGGGAAGGTGCTCTTGGAAGAAGGGCAGTAAGAGAGAAGATGCAGATTAAAGAGATCCAGGGAAATGGCTGGAGGACGTAACAATGCTAGAGCCACTGCCTCTGCTTACACCGGTGCCATTTTTGTCCAGGCATGACCACTCACCATCAAGGCTTCCACCTAGGTGTGGGTTTGGCACTATGAGGACTGCAGCTTGCAGGTTCCTTCCAGTAACGGTCAGGTGGGAAGAGTGCCTGCAATGTGAGCAGTACTTCCTGGTGGTGTCTATCACGAAGCAGGCAAGAGAGCTACAGAAGGAGATGGTGAGGCTCCAAAGCATCCTCCACCATGAAGAGTTCATTGATTCAATGCTGAAGGAGACCTGTGGACTGTGGAGGAAGAACTACCAAAGGCAATGCTAGAGAAGGGAGAGGACATGGACTCCCAGGAAGGTGGAAGCTGGAAGCAGGTACATCCTGCAGATCAATGCATGGCTGCACAGGTGGTGTCACGTGCAGGACTTTTGCTTCTTTGACCATAGGATGATGTTCCAGAAAGAAGGATTGCTAGGAAGAAATGGGATCCACCTGACGAAGAGAGGAAAGAGCATCTTTGCAGACAGGCTTGCCAAACTAGTGAGGAGGGCTTTAAACTAGGTTCGCTGGGGGATGAAGACCAAAGCCCTGAGGTAAGTGGGGAAGTAGGTGACCTGGAGGAAGCACAAGCAGGAGTGGGCAACAGGGGAAGCGTTCTCATTCTTCCTGAGAAATCAGGGCAATCAGCTAGTTACCTTAGGTGCCTATACACAAATGCATGGAGCCTGGGAAACAAGCAGGAAGAATTGGAAGTCCTTGCACAGTCACAGCACTATGATGTAACTGGAATAACAGAGACTTGGTAAGATGAGTATAAACTGTTCAGGAAAGACAGGCAGGGGAGAAGAGAAGAAGGAGTTGCACTTTATGTAAAAGCCATATGATTGCTTAGAGCTCCAATATGAAACTGGAGATAGTCCTGTTGAAAGTCTTCAGGTTAGGATCAGAGAGGAGAGCAACAATGGTGATGTCATGGTGGAGGTCTGTTATAGATCACCAGACCAGGAAGAAGTGGTGAATGAGGCTTTCTTCAAACAGCTAGTGGAAGGTTCCCAATCACAGGCCCTGGTTCTCATGGGGGATTTCAATCACCCTGACATCTGCTGGGAGGGCAATACAGCAGTGCGCAGGCAATCCAGGACATTTTTGGAGAGTATTGGGGACAACTTTCTGGTGCAAGTGTTGGAGCAGCCAACTAGGGGCCATACTCTTCTTGACCTGCTGCTCACAAACAGGGAAAAATTGGTGGGGCATGTTGTAGTGGATGGCAACTTGCACATTAGCGACCACAAAATGACTGAGTTCAGGATCCTGAAGAAAGGAAGGAAGGAGAGTAGCAGAGTAAGGACCCTGGACTTCAGAAAAGCAGACTTTGACTCGCTCAGAAATGGATTCCTTGAGTATCTGCTCCATGATTTTTCTGGGGGCTGAGGTGAAGGTGACCAGTCTGTAGTTTCCTGGATACTTCTTCCCTTTCTTAAAGATGGGCACTATATTTGCCCTTTTACAATAATCTGGGATTATGATCGCCATGATTTTTCAAAGATAATGGTCAGTGGCTCTGCTATCACATCAGCCATCTCCCTCAGCACCCTTAGATGCATTGTATGAACTTGTACAAGTCCAGCTTTTCTAAACAGTCCCTAACCTATTCTGTTACCACTGAGGGCTTCTCACCTTCTCCCTAAATTGATGAGTGCCTATGCAGACAGGAAAGAATTGTTCTCAGTATACTACACTCCAAAATTGGCCAAGTATACAAAAGCACACTTTTACCTCCACCACAAGGATGAAATAACAGCATCCAGGGCTGCAGGCAGACTCCCACACCGGATGGACCAATGTTCTGATCTGCTGATAAAGTGTACCTATTTTTATTAAACCAACATTAGCAATAGTACATGCCAAGAAAGTAGAAAGTTCTGGCCATACTATAAATTTTTTGTGTCCTTCAGGAGTGAAATGAAAGCCACCCCATTACCAACACATGTGCACAAAGCTAGTAAAAGCACTCAACTTCATTTCTATGCATTATTGATTAAAACTTCCCTTCCTCTCCCCCTGGACACATGCACAGAAAATTTTGATTCTCCCCACTTCATGAACAAAGCCCCAAGGGGCCTCACCAAGAAAGACATGCTGTGCTGCAGCTAACAAAGTGGCTGCGTTTGCTTCTGCAAGAGTCTCCTTATGGTCACTGATACTGGTGAGGAACTGACAAGAGAAACAGTGGTAGGGAAGGGAAAAGGCAGAAGGAGACACACTGGCTTCAGCTTTGGCATGACTGCTCTGAAAGTTGCTGCTGTCCCAGTACACTGTTTATATTAGCTCAATGTTGCATTTTGATTTGTTTATTTGGTCTCTTTCCTTTTTGGCCTTCTCTTCTCCCCTGGCTGACTCCCCCCTGTGCTGCGAGTTTCTGCAGGGGACTGCATAAAGGTCGACTCTGCTATGTTCTGTGACAGAAGGATGTGGGTCATTTCAGGGAAAGCTGCATATATTAATCCAACTGTCCTCCCCTTAATATTTGATCTTAAAAGCCAGGGATCACAGAAAATCACAGCTGGAAGAGACAGGATCACTGCTTCCCTCACAAGAGAGTCATGCTTTTGGAGAGGAAATATTTTACCTCCTGCAAGATAGATGTTAAAAGAGATTGGGGACACAAACATAAACATGTAGGGATATGCAATGTTACAATATGATACTCCAAAGTCAGAACACTGCACAAAATAAGCAACCCATATTGTCAGGATGCAGTGCAATGACCATCTTGGTGGGCCAGGTTATTAGGCTGTACCTCAGTCTGTCTCCCACTTCCCAGTCAGGCAGATTGTTTCCTGTTGTTTGTTGTTCAGGACTTGACAACTTTATGTAACTCATGCTATAGGACTTCAAGACATGAATGTCTGTAAAGATCTCCAACAATGAATTCACAAAAAGCTCCCTGACCTACCCACAACTGAAGGTAACATTGAGGAACTCTTGGAGGGGTTGAAAACTGCCATGCATATGGCCTGTGCTGAATCCATAAGCTATGCCACCTGTTGACAAGACTGGTTCAATGAGAGAGACACCAGGATCCAAGTTCTCCTCAACCAGAAGAGAAAGATTCATTCTGCTTGGCAAAATGACACCCCATCTCAGCGGAAGACATATCAGCTCCTCAAAGCCAAAGCTCAAAGGAGGATCTGGGAAATCAAAAAATCAGTAGTCTCAAAATAAAGCGAAGGAGACTCAGCTCAATGTTGACAAACATGACATGCATAACTTTTTTTGTTGCCTGGAAAAAAACTGTCTATAGCCCAACTTCTCACAGTCCTACATTCCTGAAATCACAGGATGGTTTGATGCTCCTCAAAGACAGTCTATCCAAGCTACATGGAAACAGCACTTTGAGGCATGCCTGAACTATGAGTTGACTGTGAATGATACCCCCAAAAGCCCACCCCCAAAACACCTTCACCAACCTCCCTACCCTACAAGAAGTATGGTATGCCATTAAGGAAACCAATAACAAGTCTACTGGACAGGATGGCATACCTACTGAAAGCTTCAAGGCTAGCAGCAAGGAACTGGGACTGAGACTACACAATTTTTTTCTCAGATTTGAAACAATAAGGAGATTCCTGGGGACCTGAGGAATGCCAATATTGTGACAGTCTTCAAGAAAGGAGATAAGTCTGTGTGTGGGAACAATCAAGATAACACCCTCCTTTCCACAGCAGGGAAAATCCTCACCCACATCCTCCTGAACCATCTTCTACATCTTGCTGAGGAAATCCTGCTACAATCTCAGTGTGGTTTTAGACCATCACGCGGGACAAGTGATATGATCTTTGGTGCCCACCAGGTCCAAGAAAAGTGTCAGTGTTGTTTTCAAAATAAAATTAGTCAGGAACACCACCAGGACCTGCATATGAACTTCACTGACCCAACTAAGGCCTTTTAACTTTCAATTGCAAAGCCTTGTGGCTAGATTTGGATGCCCTGAAAAGTACATCAAGATCCCAAGGATTCTCTACAAGCAGATGATTGTGACTATTCTTTGTAGCAGATTAGAGACAGATCCATTTGTCGTTTGAACTGGGTTCAAGCAAGGATGCATCATTGTCTCAATTGTTTTGACCATCATCATGGTTCTAAGAACCACCTTCTTTCTGGAATTGACATTGAATACCAAATGGATGGAGGGTTTTTCAATTTGCGATGTTTTAGCTTGAAGACCAAAGTATTCAAAGCACCCATCCTTGACCTTCAATACACTTAAAACTGTGCCATCTTTGCACACACTAAGGACAAACCTCCAGACTAAGGTGAATCTCTTTGCAGAAGGCTACCAAACTTCGGGCCTCTGTCTCAATATTGAGAAGACTAAAGTGCCTTATCAGCCTGCTCCAGGTCATGAATGTGACCCCCCTCCTCAAAGTGCCATTGATGGAATGACATTGGAGGTAGTTGAGCACTTCCCTTACCTCGGTAGCCACCTGTCTCAGAAAAAGGACATTGATGATCCAGCACAAGATCCAACACAAAAGTGCCTCCTTTAGGAAACTGCTTTGGCATATTTTTATGGTTTCTGAAAAGACACCAAGATCCAAGTTTACAATGCAGTCATCATCCCCACTCTCCTCCTGTATGGATGTGAAACATGGGTGACCTACCATCATCATCTCAAGAGCCTGGAGAGGTATCACCCAATGATTCCTCCGGATAATCCTCTGCATCAAATGGGATGATCACCACACAAATGCCAGCATCCTTACTGAAGCCAATGTTATCAGCATTGAGTTGGTGATCCGCTAATGTCACTGGACCAGATGTTGTGTGTGGATGACCAACCCACAACTCACAAAATAAGTGCTCTACTCCCAGCTTTGCTGTGCCTGAGAACTTGTGGCAACCAGAATAAACACTGCAAGGACACATTAAAGGAATACCTCAACAAAATGGACACCAACATCAAGAGCTGAGAGGAGCTGGCTGCTAATTGACTCCAACAGCATTGCAACCTCAACCAAGCAGCAGTCTGTTTTGAGGTCAGTCTTCTTGACCTCAAAGCAGAGAAGACAGAGCAGATGAAGGAAAAGAAAAGGAATCCCAGCCTGCAGCCTACTCTCTCCTGAGAAAAGACCTGAAACTTCTGCAGACGGATCTGTGGCTCAAGGAGTAGACTCTTAAGTCATCTCAAGACCCATCAATGAGCTGTGGTTGAAATCATCCTTGAATTGAGGGATTGCCAATGACAACAAGGATGGCTATAGGACTGCCATTGATTTCCATGAAAATGTAATGTAATGTTTATCAGGATTTTTTATTATATTATCTGTTGCATTGTGCCCTGGGACAAAGCAAAGGGGAAGGAGGAGTCTGCCCTTTAATTGATTATGAGGACATATATAGAAGGACTTGTTTTTTTACAAAGTCCTACTGGAGATGCCAGCTGGGGTTAAATTGCTAGTAAAGCCAGCTGTGGGAATCCTACTGAATTTCAGTTTGTAATAGTCAGCAGTTTATTTATCTTCAGACTAAAATAGCTGCAGGAGCTGAAAGTGGGCTACAGCTTCCTATAGAGCAACTAAATACCAGCCTAGATGCTGCCCATGCATATCTAGCAGTTGTTGTTTATTCACTTTGCTAGCCTGAGGTGTCAATAAGTGCCAAAACTGTAGTTTCTTTGGGATATATATACATATTTTTTGCACGTTTAGGAGAATATACGTATTTACAGAAAATGAGAAGCTAAGCATAAGAAGCAGCCATGGGCAGGCTTCCCCCACACAGTTCTGCTGATGTATACTGTTCTTACTCTGGCTGTCAGCACCCACTGCTACTTGCAGTCCCGGACCCCACAACCCAGTTCAGACAATGCAATTTAATCCTAACCTGCAATACCCCCAAGATTGCTGTACTGCCCCCTTAGCAGTGCTGAAATTGCATTGGTATAAGGCAGGGTAGATTTTCACCTTATAGACTAACTAAATCAGAGCTGTATAGCATAAGCTTTTGTGAGACTGAGCTTACTTGATGAAGTGAGCTTGGGTTCACAAAAGCTTAGACTAACTAAATCAGAGGTGTATAGCATCTAAATAAGGTGCAAATCTCTCCTGGCTTCTGTCTGATGTAAGACTAACACAGCTAACTACTCTCTGCTAATGTATTGGTACTTTAGCCTTGACCTGCAGTTTTCTGACACCAGTTCTGAGAATCCTTTGGGAAAGGGTAATGAATGATGCTAACATATTCTGCTGATTTTTAAGATGGCAGTCCAAGAGGCTGAGGCTTTGAAATGCATGTCACTATAGAGGAGTAACAAACAACTTTCATACCCTGGGCAGCAGTGAGGGCTAGGGCAGCAGTCAAGTCTGCTATTTTTGTTCCCCCTCTAAGATATGTGGTGGGGGCTAATGCCCTTAGTTACATTATTGAATCACTCTATATGCTGGAGAGATTACTAAAACGGCAATATAAATCTAGTAAGGCATATCATCCTTGCTTATCTTTGTTTAACTTCTTTGCTGAACTGAGTGAAATTGTCAGCCGGGAACACTGTCTTCATGACCCCCTCAGGGCCTCACGGCCTATTTCACATGATGCTACAGTCATAGCCAGCTGACTCATGATTGATTTGTGTGCACCATGTATGGTCCAAAAAAGAAAGACCATTTTTTGCATGTACATGATTGCTATCAGTTCCCTGAGAACGCTTCCGGGAAACCAGGGTGGTCTCATTGCTCAGAAAGGTCAGTTACAGGGAGCTTAATGAACAGCTTGAAAATCTGTTTGGCATAAGTCCCACACTTCCACTTGAATAAATTGCCAGAAGGGAAATGGGGCTTCTAGGCCCCAAAAATATAATCCCTGTCCTAGAAAGGATGCTCCTAAATGGATATTGAAGGGTAGAAGCCATGGCCTCAAGCCCCTTCAACAAAGAAATTCCTCCCCTGCCTCCTGCCCCCCTCCCTGGTACTAGGGAAGACTCCACTAAAACTTTTTGTAACCACTCGTTACTTTTTCAAAATAAAATTAGTCAGAATTATTAACAGGTACCAGGCAGGCGTCTCTGTTTCCTCTATATCTAGAAATGCTATGTGACAAAAGTTCTTTACAACTGCTCCTCTTCTTACTCGTTCTACTTTGCTGCATGTTTCCTGCCTTCCCTCCATTCCTTACCTTCACCCTAGGCTAAAGTACACATTTACAAGTTCCTCTCTTTTTAGTAGAGTGTTGTAAGAGATAACCCAGAAAGTCCGTAGGGCAGAGCAGCTGATTTCTTTTACGTCAACAAAGCACCATGTATGCCTGTTGCACTGAAAAAGCATAGTCTCAGAGCTCTGGAAGAATGAACACCTAACCACAATTTACATTACTTCTAAATGAAAGAAGATGGGTGAACATGTATGCAGAACGTGTATAGAGGGATCAATCCATCCAGCTTTTGGGAAGTGCTACTGAGTTCCAATACCTTCCTTTTTCTCATATGGTATGATGATATATTGCATATTATGGCTTTATCCTTATAATGGGAACACCATATTCCATTATACTCCTATCTATGGAGAAAGATGTCATTCATTTAAAGATCATAATGGAATTATACACAAGATATTTCACCTGATCCCCCCTCCCCACATACTTTTAAGACTATGTCAAATTAGGACATCCTGGGCCAAATCAAAACTTGGCATAAGAAAGTAAAACTCCATTGATTATCTAAACATTTGCATTGTCGCCCCTCACATTAAAGCCCAAGTGTCTCACAAACATTTGTGAATTTACCTTCATGATACTGCTGTGCTATTCATCCCCATTTTACAAAGAAAAACCTGAGGCAAGGAGAGATTCCAGAAGGGGTAGCCACAGGGAATGAGGCCAAGAAAGAATTCATGTCTCCCTGGTCTCAGTTCAGCGCTTCCACTGGAAGGATATCTTTCCTCCTTTACTAAAGTTACATCACAGCAGATCAGCCCCACTCTTTTAAACAAGGATAATTAATTTTCCTACTATATGGCAAAGCAAAGAGCAGTAAAAGTAGGAAGAAACAGATGTTTTAGTCTTACCTGTTACAGTAAACTGAAGTGAGGCAGAAGGCAGGGCAGGGCAGCACTTAGAGACTCACTTGTTCGGAGAGGCATAAGCATTCATAGACAGCAGCCTACTTCATCAGATGTTATGAATGGACTTGCAGAAAGCAGAGGTTCTAAATAGAAGAGAATTTAAATACAAAGGCTAGGGGGAGGGGACACTGCTGGTAATAGATTAGAAGTGATAACAGAAGTGTATTGACAGTTGGGTCCTGAGATTTTGCTTATGAATCCTGCGATAACTCCATCAAAGGAGCCACGCATCTGCTCAAGGGGAAATTCTCATTTTTTTCACATTTGTTTAGTTTGTCAGGTGTGTTCACTAGAAGTAGATTGCATCATTACTTCACAGGAAAACATGTACGAGAAGCACAACCCCCCCCCC
>NW_005842313.1:1404941-1427362 GCF_000455745.1 Alligator sinensis
CCCCCCCCGCAGCTGCACTTCCCCCAGTAACAGGATGTGTCACCTTGCATTTGGTTAGAATCATATCCCCTGAAGGATTTGAGGAGAGGCATGTGAACCAGCTATTGATCTTAGCAGTGTAGTAATGATCACCACAAGGCTAGAAAAAGAAGAAGAGTTACTGTGCAAAAATCCTGAAAAATCAAATTTCCCCTTAAGATTGTAGGAGTGTGTATTTGGCTAAGTAAAGACGTGCAAATCAGTTTTGGCAAACCTCATTCTTTCTTTAAGAACCTAGTCTTGTTGCTAATCTAGAGTTAAGAAGTCAGTTCAATTGCAGAATATCCTCTGGGCTGCTCTGAAATCTAAACAGTGAGGAATTCTGAATAATGTTATACTATAATACTAGATTTCCAAAAATAGTTTTAGAACATAGATCTTTAAATAAAAGGCTGAGCGACTACCCCACTAATCCAGGTGTCAGGGTTGTGGCCAGATTCCCCTAGGGAGTCCTATTCTAGTTACACCTATCACCACCCAGACTCAAGTTCCGAAAGGGAATCCCACAAAGATCAAATCCTGATTTTGAATAGCAGCATAAGAGCTCTGATCTGAAAAGCTTGAGGAATGTTTAGACCTCACAGCATTGATAACATTTCCTCTGGCAGCTCCACACCCTGCAGTCCTTGGAGGGGCTCCATAGCTTTAGAATACCAGTCTCCTGTCTTATGTTTAGAGTCTGCTGGCATGCATTGCACCATTTGACTAATGTTTTAAGTAGCAGTGGATAAAAGAAAGTTTTCCATATTTCCAAAAATATATATATATAAAATTAGGGAAACGGATTTGGGAATATAAAAATATGGGAACTGATGACCTGGGCTGAAGAATCATTGTTCCCCTTTCTCAGTACAGGCGCACTGTAGTCAGCCAAAACAGAAGCTTCCCTGACACTGTCAAGTCAAGATGGCTGAACTTTGAACTGGGTAAGCACTGTGGATGTAGGAAGTTCTCAGTTTCTAACTGCGGTATCTCTCAGAAAACTGCCAAGGGGCCGATTTGTATCAATTGTCACTGGGTATGTTTGTGATTCAGATGTTATGCAACAGAAACTAACAAAGACCAACTCGTATCAAATCTGCTATCTGAACAACTCTCAGAAAGTAATTAGGATGGCCACCATTGTGGCACTAATCTGGGGACCTCCACTGCTAAATATGTGAGCTGCTATAGCTTGAACTAAAGAGCCTGAGCTATGTCACTGCAGTTCTCACAGATTCACATCCTTTTCCCGGTTGCAGAAGACTATGTGCAGCACAATTGCTGGCAAGTTACTTAGCGGCAGAAGATAGCATAGATTTACAGATTAACTAAATCAGAGATGTGTAAGCTTTTCTAAGCAGAAGCTTACTTCATCAGTTGCCGAGAAGGGACTTAATGTGTAGCCACTACTACCCTGACTTTTATTAGCATCAGTGATTTGCAGATAAAAACTACCTGTCCCCTTCCTGAAATCCCAGCCACCTAGCCCCTCTCCAGCTATCATCTGATCATACATTCCATGAGAAACCTTCCCATCCTTAGGAGACCTTGCACTAACTTAACTGAAAACACAAGCCTATTTTTAAAAAAGGTGTTACTGCCAAAGTTTAAAGTCCCCCCCCAACAAGCATTTTAATAAACTCTAACAAGATATTGAACAGGAATCTCTAAAGTCTTCACACATTAAACCTCCCATGAGAAATGTATGTACTATCACAGTCTCTCTTCTTTAATCTCCAAGGCTTTGAGAACTCAGCTTTAGCTGCAACCCACATCTGCCAGGTTTTAGTTTTTTGTATGTCTTTTTGTCTCAGACCAGCACAGCTACCAAGTACACCCCCGAAACATGGAAGATGCCGAATTTTAGCGGATTTTGGATTTTAAACTTAATTGCAGAACAACAAGGAAGTTTTTTTTACCTCCCTGCCTGCCATCTGACACCTCCAGGGAAGGATTTCTACCTGATCAACACATCAAAGAGCCACTCAGCACAGCTCACAAAGACACTCTCATGGACCCAGAGGGACAGCCTTCCATCTTCAGCTCCCTCTGTGCAAAAATGAAGTTTATTTCCTACCTGTGGGGAGTTTTTACCATCTTGTACCATCTACATTTTTCCCAGAGCCTGATGAAGGGACTTTGATCCCGAAAGCTTGCAGAAAAGGACAGTTTTCTTGCCATTTTCCAGTTGGTCTAATGAACGGTATCACTTTGGAACCAAGAGTTCTAGTTTTTTTGTATGTTTATTTGGTCTAGCTTTTCATGGAGTGGAGCTCTGTAGTCACCCATGGGGTCAAGAACTCAAATAGGCCTTAGAGAAATCCTCCTACAAAGGAGTTAAGTCACTCAGGACCGGGGAAAGCGGGCACAATGAAAGACAGAGGTCTGGGGAGGCATGGTCTTGTTTATGCTTGTACTGCATCAATTCTACTGGTGGGATTTCACTTCCCTGAGGCCATCCTGGCACCACGCACAAGCACTAAATTCACACATGCAAAGTTTTTGGTTTTATAAAACAAAGGTACATACGTATAACCAAAGAGCAGTTGTGTTCAGAGAGGCAGCATCAAGCTAACTCTCCTGATTAACTCTCTCTGACCATCTCTTGATGATGATAAAATGATGTCTCTCGTTCAAAAAAACCCCTGCCTAGTGTTTCAGAATGCATCAGTCTAATAAAGCTAAAAGTGCTCTGTTTAAATGAGCTGCACTCAGTTTTAAACCACTGCAAATCTCTTTTGCGTCATTGACCTTTGCATTAGAGTTTTGTTAAATGACTATGGTTATTTGCTACGCGTGAGCTAAGCAGAGTCATCTGTCACTTACATGGTCTCCAGGAAAAGAAAGGATGGTGGCAAGAAGCTTTTGGCGTCACACCAGGAGTTATCCTTTTGCTTCGCTGTCTCACCATTCATCCTGGATTCCAAACCACTGGGGAAAAGAGCAAGAGACGACTGGAAAAAACCTCCCAGAACTTGCATGCAAGTTCAAGTACTCTCTCCCCAAGGAGAACGTGCCAGCTGCTTCTAAGCCTATGCCCAGGAAAAGGTACAGGTGCTCTACTGATTAGATGGTCAAGGCCCAGCCTAGTCCAAAAATAATCACAATTATTTAAACAAAATTTACAGGAAGGGAGGGAGAAACTAAGTTTTACTGATTCAGCTCAGTACTGTAAGCTTAATTAACAACGCACCTAACACACACTTGTTGGAGTGCTGCGATATCTAAAGGGACAATACCAAAAATAAAATGTCTTTCTGTGTGGTCTTTATGTCAACGCTGTAGATTATTGAAAAAAGCTAAAACTATCATGCGTTTTACCAGGGATTCTATTATTAGTAGTGCAATCTTCATATATTCAAAAATAATGAGACAGACCCCCCTGAAACACGCTTTAAAATAATAGCATTTATGATTTAAAAAATAATTTGGGGGTTTTATTCTTTGCCTTTGGTTTTCTGAGTCTTTGGATTTGCTTCAGGTTTTCAAGCTTTAGCCCACAACTGCAAAAGCTATAAACTTGCTTTTTAAATAAACAATATCGCCCCTCCTGTTGCACACTCTCCCCCGCTCCTCCCCCCAACATTTGCAGGGTTCAGGGCTTTAAAATAAACAAGAAATATTGCAAGACTTACAATAAAAAACAACCCCCCCCCACATTGGCAGCACTGCATTAATTAATTTTAATTTGGCATTTGCATTCAGCTTGGACTGTGAAACTAATCAACTTCATTTCCATTCCGTTTCATTTTCTGATTTTAACATAGTGGGAGGCTTCAGTGTTAGTTCCAGGGACTCTTAATTGAAATTTAAAGTTAAAATTTCATAGAAGCTTTTCTGCCATAATAAAGTTGTGTAAGAAAAGCAAAGAAATCAGATGCTGGGCCTGAACTGCTGTAAAAGATAAAGTTGCAAAATTCCCATTTTCACAACCTTTTTTAAAACCACAAAACAAACATGAGAAGGTTTCAATGAGAGGATATCTTAGACAAAGGTGGGGAGATGTGCTATGCCTGTCCTCATAGTTTGGCCAACTAGTCGCATGTTATTTTTGGTCAGATAAAGAGCTATCAAAACTTCTATGACAGACAGGAAACAAATGGGAGATTTCAGTGTGTTCTTGTCATTAACAGGTAGGATAGACAAACACTAGTGCCGTCACATAGGAGTAAAGGCAAAGGTATTCCACCTAAATCATTGGAATTACTCCAACATAAAAAGTGAGCAGTTTTTCAACCTTTATTCCCTGTCTGCTTTCTGTTTCCACTTTCTGTCCTTAAGTCCAGAGGTGTTTGTGGAGGGACATTTTTATAGACAAGTAAACTCTGAAGGTTGGGAGTTTGGTTCACATACGGTGCGTCTACATGCTCATTAATGTGCCATGGTTACTGCACACTAAGTTGAGTACTTGGTTAACCAAGTACTAAATTAATGTGCAGTAACTTGCATTACTGCACAGTAGTGCCGGCACATGGCTTTTTAGTTGCGTTTACTGCACAATAGCCTAATATTACTGTGCAGTAATGTATTAGCACTGTTTTTGCCCAGCACACTACTGAACAATGTTATTAAGCTACTGCACAGTTAGCATCTCATGTTGACGTACCCATAGACAAAGATCAGATGCTTCTCTGAACCTCTGGAAGCTGCTGTCAGACTTTACTAACAAGTGAAGGACTAAAACAGGGCTTATGCCTAGTTTGCTAAGTAAATATTTATCCTAATGCTTGGAACACACTTTAAAATTGTCCAGTGGAAAGTGGTAGAGAAGGCCAAAGGAGTAAGTATTAGCAGGGAGAGAAGAGTCTGTATCTACAAAACCCCCCTCAGTTACTCATCCCAATTTTTGTGAAGCAGGTCTGAGGCTGGCAAGGCTTATAGGCAGGGCAAAGTCCCCAGATATCTTTGGGGCTGATGAAACCACAGTCACAATGGAGAATTCACTATGTTCGGTGGTGAGAGGAGAAACTGAGAAAGGTGGCACTTCACATCTGGCACAAGGGTCAATTGGGAAGGTGCATCTATCATGTTGGGTAGGATTTGAACATAGGCCTCTTCCAGGCTAACTAAGGCATGTTCAGGAATAGCATGACAGAGCTTTTCCAAGCACTTTACCAACGACCCTATTTTATCCCAAAAGGGACATTTTGTGCTCCTCAGTGACACAGCTTGGAAGCCTTTTCCTAAATACTTAGCTGTACAGATTTGTGCTGTCTGACTTCAGAATGTTTCAAGATGGAAAAGGAACATGATGCTGCCTGGAGCCAGGCCCAGCCTTTTGCTGGCAAATTTGCTCCATATAAAATAAAACATTTACAGACAAGGGATGAGAGGGGGAAGGGAAAGAACCCAAACATGTTAGCTGGTCTGTCCAGCATTAGGTCAAAGTGCAAAAATTAAGGAAGGGGAGTCAAGGGGAGGGAAGGTGGAGAGAAAATGTTACTTAAAAGAATGTGAAAAGTTACAGGGTCCAGAACAGGCTGAAGCCTGCCAGCAAGATAAATGGTAATCAGCAGGTAGCGGCACGTTGCCTTTTATGGGAAATTCTCTTGCTGCATTTGGCCCTGATCACAGCAAATCTCACTTGGTTTCAACATGACTATGTCTTACTGGACCCTTTCCCCAAGAGCTGGGTCAAGAGGCGGAGGCTGTCTCCAGTTTGCCACAGCAGTGATTTTCATATAAGCCCCCTCCCATTTTATGTAAGCTATGATAATTTGAGGAGAGACCTAGAACATGGATACCAAGAGAGGCTCAGATTCCAGGGCTGACAAATGTATTGTGATAGTATTCTTTTCCCCTTCAACTAAGACGTTATAGGCTAGGGGAAGGCTTTCCATCTCCTCTCTGCAGGTGGGAGAGTGGCTGATGCCCACTGCTCAAGCATGAGATGGTAATTTAATTACTACCAGTGCAAGCAGGATTCAAACTGATGTCAGGTTTTGGGTTTTGTTTTCCCAGTTCCCTAAGCCATTCAACATGCCCCATGAATTTTGAGCTGAGGTGATACAATCTTTTAGGAAGCTAGCAGGCAGATTCTTAATGGGTTTGTACACGTGTAACACAAACTGGTTTAAATGAAGTTGAAACCTGAAATGGACAGAGGTGCAAGCCTGTTAAACTGGTTTAAAGCTCTCTGGAATGGTTCAAAATTGTATCTGGAAAATCAGGTATTCTTTTGAACCAGTGCACAGTGAACCAGGTACATATTACATGTGGACATCACGTGTTCCGTGACACAGATCTGGTCAATCCTCCTATGCTGTATAGCCGCTCCCCTCCCACTGCAACTGGCCACTCTGGTACACAGCCAGAACTCCCCTTTTTTCTCTTTTGTTTGCACTTTTTTAAATCAGTGAGCAACTTTGCACTGCTTGCTCATGAAAAGCTATCTTTCTACCAACCAGCTGAGCTGTGAACTTACTCCCTACTTGACATAGAATCTTTGATTCTATGACTGTGGCTCTTCATCATGGCCCACAACCCTTAGGAGCCCAAAAACATACCACCCAACCCCTAGGAGCCCAAAGCCAAAGGTGGTCTCTTGTTTCAGAGTGAGGACTCTGGGGAATAGAGGCAGCATAGAACAAGTTCTCAAGGCCTTAGCCACTGAATCACCCTACAAACCCAGCCTACCTTGACAGCCCTCAAAAAGAGCCCTCAAAAATCAACCTCTTACATCAAAAGGTGCTACACACTGCCTGTCAGAGTCCATTATTGCCAGCATAAATATGAAATTGAGGAACTGAGCTGCTCAAAAATGTTGTGCAAATGAAGTGAGAAACCTAATATCACTCTTGTCCCTTCAGGGCATCGAGTACCTCCATGCTGTGTCCCCCTTTCAGAGTCCTTTCTATGCAGTAGAGTCTAGAAGGGTTGAAGGCTGTGCTTAAAGGTGGTTTGATGGTCCAGGAATATTGTGTCAAATGGAGAATAGGAGGAGTGGAGGAATGAGGGAGTCCAAGCACTCCTTCACCCCAGGCACCTAAGTCAAACAAGCACACTGAAGAGTTTTTTCAAGTGCAGGCTAGTGAACGTTACTGAACTCATGTTTAGGAGAGGAGGGAAAGCAGAAAAGTGAAAACATCCCCCAGCTACAGGCCACCCACTCCCTGCAATCCCCAAAATGTAGATGCAAGCATCTCCTCCACTTGCCTACTCTGTGGCATACTAGAATGGGTGTTCACTCATGCACCCTGGTGTCAGAGCCACAGCACTTCAATACCTAAAAGGTGACCATTTGACTTGGAATGCTAGAGCACTATACATGTAGATATCTCTGACCCAGGGCAACTGTGAACCAGCTCCCAATCTGTGACATTTGGAAATAGTTCAATTGTTATGTGTGTTCACACCTCATTTGTCACTTTTAATTAATGTTTAATAAGCACAACAGCCATAGTTCTCAAATTATACTTAACTGTCATAGTGATAGTTCCTAGAGATACTCACTGGTGCTGATAAAATTCAAATTTCCCCTATGTTATACTGGAGCAGAAACAACAATCCAGAGAAATCCAACATATTCATTTGGATATCATGATTTACCTAAAAGTCAAATAGCAAGGTAGAGGAATATGAATTGGTGTTATATAACCATGATATAGATAAGAGAATCCTAGGAAAATAGAATTGAAAGGAATGTCCTACCTGCTGCTCAAGGCAGGATCATAGAACATTATGGTTGGAAGCGACGTCAGGAGGTCATCTAGTCCAACCCCCTGCTCAAAGCAGGACCATCCCCAACTAGGTCATCCCAGGCAAGATTTTGTCTAGCTGGGTCTTAAAGACCTCCAAGGATGGAGATTCCACCACCTCTCTGGGTAACCTGTTCTAGTGCTTTACTATCCTCCTAGTGAGAAAGTTTTTCCTAATACCTAACCTAAACTTCCCTTCCTGCAACTTGAGACCATTGCTCCTTGTTCTGTCATCTGCCACCACTGAGAACAGTCTAGATCTAGATTCATAGATTCACAGATTGTAAGGCTGGAAGGGACTTCAGAAGATTATCAGATCCAGCTCCTGCACCCAGCAGGAAAGATAACTGGGGGTCAGGTGACCCCAGCAAGGTGACTGTCTGGTCTCCCCTTGAAGATTTCCAGGGAAGGTGATTGCACCATCTCTGGAAGGAGCTTATTCCACAGTCTAGACACCCTGACTATGAAGAAGTTTTTCCTAACATTGAGGTTGAATTGATCTTCCAGGAGTTTGTGGCCATTACTCCTGGTTTTCCCCTCGGGTGTCCTGGCAAACAGTTGTTCACCAAGCCCTTGATGTACTCCCCTAATGTAGTGGTAAGCTGCTACCAGGTCCCCCCTCAGCCTTCTTTTCTTCAGGCTGAAGAACCCCAGATCCTTCAGCCTTTCTTTGTATGGCTTGCTGTGTAAGACTCTGATCATATGGGTGGCTCTTCTTTGGACTCTCTCAAGCTTGTCCACATCCTTGTTAAAGTGTGGTGCCCAGACCTGGATGCAGTACTCCAACTGCAGTCTCACCAGTGCTGAGCAGAATGGAAAAATCACCTCCTTGGCTTTGTTGAAGATGCATCAATTGATGCATGCCAGTAGAGTATTTGCTCTACTGGCTACAGCATCACACTGCTGGCTTATATTCATACTATGGGCTATTATTACCCCCAGGTCCCTTTCATTCGTTGTGCTAGTCAGTTTGGTGCCACCAAGCCTGTAGGTGTATTGGGGGCTGCTCGTCCCGAGGTGGAGCACTCTACATTTCTCAATGCTGAACTTCATCAGATTCTGATCCACCCAACTTGCTAGCCTGTCTAGGTCCATCTGTAACTGCAGCCTATCTTCAAGTGTGACCACGCTTCCCCATAACTTGGTGTCATCTGAGAACTTGGCCAGTAATCTCTTCACCCCCACATCCAAATCGTTAATAAAGCAGTTGAAAAGTACTGGACCAAGCACTAATCCCTGTGGGACACTGCTGCCCACTTCTTGCCAGGATGACACAGATCCACTTGCTACGACTCTCTGGGTCCTATCCTGCAGCCAGTTTCTCACCCACCTGACTGTCTCGGAGTTAAGCCCACAATCCTGCAATTTTCTTGCGAGGACATTGTGGGATACTAGATCAAAGGCCTTTTGGAAGTCTAGGTATACAATGTCAACCTGCTCTCTTGTGTCCAGGTGGTGAGTTACTTGGTCATAGAAGAAGATGAGGTTGGCAAGGCAAGACCTGCCCTCGACAAAGTCATGCTAGCTGTTGTTCAGAATTTTAGTCGCAGATAGACTCCTTGATGAACTTTCTAGGATTTTCCCTAGGATGGAAGTTAGGCTGATTTGCCTATAGTTACCTGGGTCCTCCCTCCTGCCCTTCTTGTGGATGGGCACAACATTGGCCCTCTTCCAGTCCTCAGGGACTTCTCCAGCATGCCACAAGTTGTGGAAAATTTTTGCCAGGGGTTCTCCAATGACTTCAGCCAGCTCCTTCAGCACTCTTGGATGAAGATCATAGAGTCCTACTGACTTGTATACATCTAATTTTATTAATTGATCATACACCAATTCTACAGTAATAGTAGGAAGGCAATTATTCCTACCGTGCTCATCTTCTACTCTACCTGGTGTGCCTTGGTCCGGTGAAAGACTGAGGCAAATGTAGTCATTCAGGAATTCATCTTTCTCTCGGGTGCTGATAACCAACTCTCCTGAGTTGCTGAGCAGTGGCCCCACACTCCCATTTGTTTTCCTCCTGTTCCCTATGTACCTAAAGAAGGACTTCTTGTTGTCCTCAATTCCTATTGCTAATCTAAGTTCGGTTACTGCTTTAGCCTTTCTTATCTGTTCCCTGGGAATGCGGGCTGTCGTGGAATAGTCCTCCTTGGGGCCCACCCCAAGCTTCCATTGTTTATAAGCTTCTTTCTTCTTTCTTAAGAGAACCATGATTTCCCTGTTTAGCCAAGAGGGCTTCCTAGCCCTTCTCTTACCTTTTCTCCATATGGGAATGGACTTCCTTTGGGCTTCAACGATTGTGTCCTTAAGGAACAATCACTCTCCATGCACACCTTTCGCCTTCGGTCCCTGGTCTCTCAGCACTTGCCCTACTAGTGACCTAAGCTTGTTGAAATTTGCATTTTTGAAGTCCAAGACTTCAATCCTGCTATTCAATTTGTCTGCCTTACGCCAGACAGTTAACATGATGGTTTCATGGTCGCTGTCGTCCAGACTTCCCTCTATATTTAAGTCGGTCACCAGGTTGTCTCCTTTGGCCAGGACCAGGTCTAGCAGAGTGTCACCTCTGGTTGGCCCACGCACCTCTGAAGTCAGGAAGAGCTGCTTGACACAGGTCAAGAAGTACCGTGACTATTCCAACTTGGCCGAGTGTTCCTCCCAGGAGATGTCTGGATAATTAAAAATCACCCATGATGACCATGTCACATCAGGTAGTTGAAGGCTGCTATTAAATCCCCATCAGTCTTCTCCAGACTAAATAAACACATTTCCTGCAGCCTCTCCTCATAAGTCATGTGCCCCAGCCCCCTAACCATTTTCATTGCCCTCTACTGGACTCTTCAATTTCTTCCTGTAGTGGGGGACCCAAAATTGTCTACATCCTTTCTGTAGTGGGGGAACCAAAACTGAACACAAGATTCCAGATGTGGCCTCATCAGTGCTGAATACTGGGAAATAATCACTTCCCTCAATTTGCTGCAACGTTCCTACAAATTGAGGGAAGTGATTATCATCTCTGTCTAAACCGGAGCTGTCCAACTTCTTAGTGGCCAGGGGCCACATACCATCCAGGTCACATGCTGCACAGGCTGCATGCCACACAGGCACCTCTCCAGTGCCCTACGTCATCTGCACTATGACACCTGTGCTGTACAGTTACCAGGTCATGGGCTCCCTTGCCCTACAGGCTGTACCCGAGGGATAGGGGCAGGAAGTGGAAGCTGGAAAAGAGAGGAGGAGCCCAGATACCCCAGCAGCAACGGCAGCAGGAGAACAATGAGGGTAGTGGTGCACAGGCACAGCCTGCAGGCCCCCTTGGATAGCCCTGGTATAAATCATCCTGGACAAGGGCTGTGTAACCTGCATTTAAAAACTTCCAATGACAGAGATTCCACAACCTCTCATGAAGATTGTGAAGAGCCCAGAAGGCCCTAATATAACCATGCTACTGGGTAGCATGGGGACAGGACAGGTGAAAATCAGCACAGAAAAGTGCAACATAATCAGAGCCAATCCGAGCAGGGTGCGGGGCCCAGGGCAAATCAGCCCGTGCGGGGCCCAGGGCAAATCAGCCCATGCGGGGCCCCACCCCCACTCTGATCCCACGGGCCCTGGATGCAAAGAAGCTGCCACCACCATCGGTGGCGTCGGGTAGGGGGAGGGTAGCGACCGGCTGGATGTGGAGCCACTGCTCCACCCAGCTCCACGGGGTCGCACAAAGTGTGGAGCCTGGGACAGTTGCCCCAATTTGGGGACAGTGCTGAATGTAATGCCAGCTTTTAAGCATTCATGCAAACTGAGTTTGTAAATTAAATGTATTCACATTGGAAAAGCTTGGGAATCACTGTGGACAGCTCAATGTAAATATGAGCTTAACGCTCTGCGAGCATCAAAGGGAAAACAAACTTAGGCTGCATTAATGAAAGGATACGGATAATATAAACAATATTATAATACTATTATATAAATGATGGCATCCCCTCATCTCAAATATTGTGCTTAATTTAAGTCAACTTCTCTCAAAAGGTACAATGTAAAAACAGGAAAGATCCGGGAAAGATCTATGTTAATAATAAAAGGCTCAGAAAGACATGCATATTAAACCAAGAGTTTTTAAATTATTTGTATTATTTGGTGTAGACAGAGTAAGTGGGGACGTGCTAGACAAATACACAAAAAACACTGTTTTAGAGGAGGTCAGTATGGCAGACCTAATTACATTTTTTTTTTAAATGCAAGAATAAAAGGATACCCGATTAAATTGAAAAGGCATGAATTTAAAACTGATCAAAAGGCTTTCCCCTTCACCCACAGAGCACATGATTTACCAGTGAAACTTTGGGCCAAGAGATATTATCAAGGCAAATTATTATAATTTAATGTCTTTATAGTTCACAGAATTGTGTTATGGATATTAAAATAACTAGGAAGTCCCTGCTTCTGACAGCTTCCTATTTTAAGCACTGAAGGATGGAAAAAGAAACATTTATTACAGATGTGTATAAACAACAAAAATAACACCCGTAGTTAGAATTAGGAAGAAGCTTCCTCCATAGGCATTGTTTAGCATAACTGGCCCCATTATTTTGGCATTTTATATTACCCTCTGAAGCAGTGAAAACCAGATGCTGTAGAAGACTGGACCAGATAAACCATTATTCTAATTTAGCGTGGCATTTTCTATGTTCACTTCCTATCATGCTGATATCATAGTACAATGATTTGGTACAGCCGTGATACATATTTGGTTTTCTGAACCATCTCTACTGAATAAAATTCATATTAATGTCCTTGCTCCTCATTCTTTGGCTTTTCATTCTCTCTCCATCTGATTTAGATGAGCTGGCAACCCTCCTAATAACTGAGCAGCACTCTGTCTGTGACAGGATCTTCCCAAGTGTACCTGCTGTAGTCTGGTTAGTAAGGCTGCCTTCTACCAGAAGTTCGCTAAGCTTTGCAAATCTAGTCCACACATTTTGGGGAGAATCTATCCTGTAAATCAGACCCATCAAAGGACAACTATTTTTTTTTTATGGAAACAGAAAGGATTTTCTTTTCATCATTATTTAACTATATTGGAATTTTAAAGAATAGGTCAGACAATGATGACCAAATTTCAGCATTCACAGTTAACAAGCACCAATGAAGTGGATAATTAGTCAGATAAATTAGCCTAGGAACAGTGATCCAAGCTGGGGAACATGTATTTAATAAAACAATCACACAGCTCCAGAGAAGGATATGAGGGTATGTAGAGGGCCAGTTATTTTGAGGGAAATCATTGAAACATCAGCCCTAAAAGCAGCTGCAATAACAAAAGCGAGAACCAGATGCAAGCCCATCTGAACACAGGGAGAGAATGTGAATGAAAAGAAATGATCTGGGACCGCATAAGCCATGGAGAGCTGACGTCAGTAGAGTTACTGAAGGGATATATTTGGCCCCCGTGCATGCCAGCCAATCTCTCTTCAAAAAAACATTTTTTTTTCAACAAGCTGTTTTTCCTCCTATCGATTTACATTTATGAACAAAAATCCTCAATACACTTTAGAGACCAGACTACTCTTGTCTGCCAACCAAGATCACCCTTTAGGGAACAGGGAGTTCATCTTTTTGTTTTTATTGTGCAACAAAGAACACTCAGTCTCTGACCAGTTAAAATGAAAAAATGTATACTACACTATTAAACTCAGCTGCTGGGGGAATGTTTCTGATGGGTGAAACTTTCTTAGAAAAACTTGGGACCAAATGAAGCTCAGCTGGCTTGGGGTTCTGGTACAGACTGATAGTAGGGTCAGGTTTGCTTAAGTTAACAAACGTTTTGCCAAAGCAAAGTCACATTTTGATTTGGCCTAATTACTTGGAGTGGAAAATGTAAAGATTCATAGATTCAAAGATGTTAGGGTCGGAAGGGACCTCAATAGATCATCGAGTCTGACCCCCTGCATAGGCAGGAAAGAATGCTGGGTCTAGATGACCCCAGCTAGATGCTTATCTAACCTCCTCTTGAAGACCCCCAGGGTAGGGGAGAGCACCACCTCCCTTGGGAGCCCGTTCCAGACCTTGGCCACTCTAATCTGAAATGCTCATTCTGAACTGTGCTATGTTGTAGGGGCACAAAGTGAGTTCAAAGTCAAAACTCAGCATTAAGTTACCAGAAATGAAACTGGAAAATGGATGGCACAGATCTGTCCCTCAGCATTTTGTGTGAGTTGAATAAATATTCATGGGATCAGAATATCCAAAGGTGTTTGGGTTTCTGCTTCCATTTCCACGTGTGAGCTGGTCCTGGGCATGACTTAGATCTGGATCCTGATTCCAACAGGTGCTGAAAGTCAGGATCTTACTCTGAACTAGAGATGGCAGGGCCAAAACATACCACCATTCTAGATGCCATTATTTTTAAATCTGGCTATATATAAGAGCCAAAGCAAAACCCTGGCTGAAGATCTAAGTTTTGCAGGTCAGATCCATCTGTGTTGCGAACACCTGTGACCTATGGCATTCCACCTGTATATCCTGTGAGAAGCTTTCTTATGCGAATTCCTCACATTCTGTGCTCACAGGAGTCTGGGAAACACAGTAGAAAGGGCACAGCAGTACTTCAGACCCCTTGCCCCCTTCAGACTAGGAGACTGAGAAGAACAAAATTCAGTAAAGCAATAATCCAGTGTGAACTGAACTTTTTTTGAATTTCAGAGATTTGGAGCCATTCAAGCTTTGGACACCAGCTCCTATAAGCCCAAACCAGATGGTTTGTGCCTGCTTATTCCCAGATACCCTGCTGTTGCTACTGAGAGAACATGGTGACTCTTCATAAGGTTACTACTGATCCAAACCTAAAAGCACTGTAAAGAATAAAATAAGGTACTTTACAGCATGGATTTGTAACATGGCAGGTGTGACAAACTATGGTTTCATTGTAATATTTCTGGCTTAAACGTGTTCATGTTATAATACTATTGCATGCCTCAGTTTCCCTGACTAGCTTGTACATAGAGTAAGAAGGGGTTGTTTGCAACCACAGCGGTGGAGATTTGCCTAAGTGTTCCTATTTGTGGCTAATGAGCCATCAAGCAACAAAGAGCTAATTGTCCTATGTCAGCGGTGGAGCCTTGTTATAATCCAGCCTTCAGTGCTGCCTGCTGGCCCTGGCCCCACATACTACATGCAACATGTGGAGCCTGTCTGGTGTGGGCTGCACACAGTGCAGGGTCAGGCTGAAGTACACGCTGCATACGACACCCACATTGAACCAACCCTGCATGCTGGATCTGAGGCTGGCCTGGATTGGACCTATAGACAGGCCATCCATGTCAGATCCAGCATGTAGGATCAGTCTGGTGCAGGCACCTCATGCAGCGTACACCTTGGACCAGCCTCACACATCACATGCTGAATGTGGAGCTGAGCTGGGGTCAGTGGGTTCTGCATATGATGCACAGGGCCTAAGCCAGCACATGTACTGCAAGCAGCATGCACAGCTGGTCCAGGGTGCATGCTGCATACAGTGCCCACATCAGACCAGTAGGGCTGTGCAAAACAGCACTGTTTCATTTTGATTCCCATGTTGCCATTTCGATGGAACAGTGTTTCATTTAGAATTTTGTTTAGTTTAGAAAGCACTGTTCCGTGTCATTTCATTGAAACTGTTTCAACGTTTTACCCATAGGCTATAATGGGGAAGCACAAAACTGCCTATGACTTGGTCATTTTTTGGCAGATTTTGATGAAAAACAGCAGGGATGGTAGCCCCTTCTGAGGGGATGAAGCCTGCCAAGTTTCAAGAAGATAGGTGCAGGGGTTTCTGGGAAACTGTACCTCAAGCTGCTGACAAGCAAAACTTATGACATGGATGACACTGTATGTGTTAAGGTGCACCCTCACTGGTGCTGGGGCCTCTACATGACACAGTAGTGTGCCACAGTGAGGTCTCCTCCTCCCCTACAGCCTCAGCTTGGTCCACCACTTTAAATGACAACAGGCAAAATAATAACTTAGTGAGTAGCAGCGGAGTAGCACCAGCAGCATCTCAGGCAGCTGAACTGTGACAGAGCCTTTCTTTCCTCTCCTGCAGGAGCTTCTTCTCCAGTGTGTGTGTTTAGGTGTGCACTCACTGTGTCCTTCCCCACTCTTCCTACTCCCTCTCCTTACTTTCTGTTTCCCTGCAGGCAAGCCCCGCTTCAACTTCGAAATGTTTCAAAACTTTCGAAATGTTTCGACTGCCCTCATTTCATTTTGAGGTTGTTTCGAAGCCCTTCATTTTATTTCGATTTCGCGGTTTCAAGCTTGAAATGAGTCGAAACAGCATCAAAACAAAACAGACGGCGACATTTTGCACAGCCCTACAGACCAGCACTGCAGACTGGATCTGGGTCATGGGATTGGTCTGTGGGCCCAATCCAACCTGCAGACAGATCCCATGCTCCTCATCCAGCCACCTCTGGCCTATCTTAACACATCAAATGAACACCAGACAAACACCTGAAGAGACTCCTTGATGCTTCTAATGCTGGCTTTTGAAAGGAGGACGTTGTACTCCAGAGATGATACTGAAAAGAAGGAGACACCCGAAAACAAGGGGTACATTGGAGAGGCAGTGGGAGAGCAGCTTGAGAAGCTTGAGAAAGAACAGCTGGGGAGGATTTTCCTAACAGAAACTGCTTGGGTGTTGGGCAGGAAAAACCCTGCCTATTGAATGGCTGTGGACCAATATAAATTGTTTTGTTTTAAGAAGAATCGACTGCTTTCCTGTTTGTGACTTTGGGTGAATTCTATCCCAAAAGGTAAAATCTTTTGCTGGGAGCTAGACCAGAAGGTAGCTCTCTGACCACAAGCAGTGGAGTGGAGGGTAGGTCCAAAAGGATGGGTCTGAATCCAAAGAGCCACAGACTCATCCACTCTAGGAGCTACTCCTGGGCTGACTTCAGGGGTACTCCAAGAAGCTATACAAGGTTGGGAGTCCAAAGCGAGTGATCCTATGGGAAGAGCACATTCAGAGGTTGTCATGTCCAGGGTCAGGTGGAGTGTATCATAGTAAAAACAGAGCGCAGACAAAGTCAGATCAGGGTCATGAGACTTTTCCAGCTGCATGTCTAGAGAGAGAACCAGAGAGGAAGACAAGCTGGTGACAGCTATTCGTCTCCAGGTTGCATGCCAAAGGCCTAAAGATTCCAGCAATGTCCCTTAAGCCATACACTTGACATAGGGAGGAGCTGTGTCAGTAAGATTCGACCCTTTGGTCACCCTTCTTCCCCTTTGGAAAGAGCAGTGTTGCAAGAGTTTTTCTCCTTGTATATCTTCATCTCTTCTAGGAATCATGATCTGGCTTTCCCCCCCATTCCAGCTGCTCCCTCCCTCCTCTTCTCATTCTCATGGATTTCAGCTGGATGTTAGTGTTGCCATGCAGGGAATATTTTGTTTGGAGGATGTGGTCTGCTGCTGTAAATGGTCAAGCCCTTCACCAGCATGCACAATAGTTTGTAGCACAAATAAGAGGGAGTGCGGTCTATTGCACAGAGCAAGGAACAATGGATCTCAGAACATGAATCCCAGATCTGCAAGTTCCCCATCTCAAAATTGGAACGACCACTCTTCATACTTCAGAAGGAGCAGTGAAGTCAATATTTATAAATAATAGAGATGCTCAACTGAAAGTGCTATGGAAGGGCAAACAAGGTTCTTTGGGTGAATGGGATATCTTTTATTAGACCAACTTAAATAGTTGGAAAACAATTATTAAGCAAGCTTTCAGGTTCAAAAACCTTTCGTCAGGCTAAGGAAGTTTCAGCAGTTAATGTCTGCTCTTCCTGCTCATTCCATCCAGGAAGAGCACACACCAACTGCTGAAACTTCCTTAGCCTGATGAAGGGTTTTTGAACCCGGAAGCTTGCTTAATAATTGTTTTCCAACTATTTAAGTTGGTCTAATAAAAGATATCCCATTCACCCAAAGAACCTTATCTGCCTATGTCCTTAGACCAACACAGCTACAACCTACACCCCTATAGAAGGGCAAATTATTTTGCCCTTCTCTCACAAAAGCAAGAATCAAAACATCTTTGGTTTAGCTATACCAAGTTTCACTATGGATTTTAAACAGAAATCAGACAGGTCCTATGTACAATGCCAATTTGCACCAAAAGAACATTCATAGAGATCGTGCAACTTAACAAGTCACTGCCCCTAAAGTCACTACCGCAGCCTTCCTCAAAACACTAGCACCATGACTCACTGAAGAGTCAGGATCTCATCCAAACATTTTTATTGTTCCACTATCTGGTCTTCCCCAAAGCATTATGAGGATTCAAAAGTAAGGGAAACAGGACATGGGAAAAGTGAGAAGCAAACAATGACTGGGCACCTGACTGCTTTGCAATTTAAAACACTGGAGCCATTGATAAGGCTTAGAGATTTTTCTTGAAAACACTTTGCTGCTGAGTTTTCACCCACACTTCAGTGAGGAACAGGAAAGGAAAGTCTCCATATGCATCTATGTAGCATTATAAATGCTGAAAACCATCTTCCACCTCTCCTGCGAGGCTTAAATTCACCTTCTGTTTAGAAGGTGATAGTGTCTCACTTGAAAATAAATTTGCAGAAGAAGGTGACTGGAAAAAAATCATGCTATGGGAAAGAGATGTAATAGGCCTTCTAGGTAGGCCTCTGAAGATCAGGGAAGCTTACTTATCAGTGAAATTCATTGGGGAAAGGCTGTGGAAATGGTGGAAGCTCCATCACTTGAGACAGGCCAGCTTTTCATGACAGACTGGGCAAAAACACTTGAAAATCTGACAAACAGAAGGAGCTTTACTTTTTCAAAGAGACAGTCTAGATTACAGAAAACATTAGGCACCTGTGTGTTAAGAAAGAGAAGAGGGGAGGCAGGCACTGAGATTGCTTCAAGACCCAAAAGCTTTTCCTAGTGAAAACATCTGTGCCAGTACTGGAAAGTTATTTTGTATCTCCAGGCTAGAGTCTATCAGGGAGGAAAAACTTCTGAACAGCACCCACTTCTCTGCTCAGCTAAGTGCTCAGGAGTGACTACAACAAATCACGAATAGAGGGAGAGGAGTGGAGACTAGTTGAGTAAATGACAGCATTATGCAGTTTCCAATGGAGATTGGTTTAAACCAGTGCTGTTCAAACTTTTGGTCCCTCTGGTCAGATGAGTGGTGTAGGGCAGGTCCACAGGTTGGATCAGGCTCCAGGATCAGGCCTCACTCAGCCTCAGCTGGCCCTTACATACTGGGATTGGACCCTGTGCCCCTCCCACCCACTGGGATTGGCCCTGAGGCCTTGTGCCATCCCCGCCCAGCCCCATGTGCTGGGATTGGACCCCATACTGCCCTGAGTGGTTGATCTAGTGTGCAGGACCATGCTATCTGGCCCATGGGCTCCTCATGGGTCTGGTAATTTGGCAACAGGGAAGTAGTGTGCACTAATCCTCTGCAGCCAAATTTTCAAGTGCATGGGGAGTCTTGCAGGCTGGATGATACTGCACCAAGTGTGGGCTGTGGCCCACAGACCAAGGGTTGAGCACCCCTGTTTTAAACCACAGTGGAGAAAAGGAAAGATTTTTCAGAATGAAAGAAAATTGCCCCAAGAGCCCCTTTGAACCTGACTTTTAGAGTGCAGACATGTCTCCCTACAGAAATAACTCCTGCAGGCATACACCTCCACCATAAGTGACAAGCTGCACCTGCCTTGGTATCTGGCTTGAGCAGAAAACAGTGTTAAACCCCGAAGGTCTGCCTCCCAGCACTGCTGAGTACACACACTTCTCAGAAGGCCTGTGCAGGGCATTGCCAGGTTGCTCTCAGCTTGGAAAACATTAATAGGAGCTGGATCTGCACCATTTGTAGGGAAGCCATAGGTCATGCACCCCTAGTAAAGCACCCATAGACAAGGAATAGAAGAGATGCCACCATTCCTCTGCAGCCTGGGGAAGACAAACACTAATGAATGCTTCCAGTTGTAGTGGGGGTGGGGAGGAAGAGGGGGAAAATGAGTACAGAGCACTGACTGCTTCCACAAGAAAAGAACTGAAATAACAAAATAAGGGCTGTAATTGCAGGGCAGAGACATATAATTCACTCTACTCTGAGCCCCTTGTTCATATGAGCAGCACAGATGTCTCACACTGGGGCTGTTGCCAGCAGAGTTTTGCAGTGGTATTGTATATGGATAGGGACTATACACTGCAGAAGGAAATTAAGTCTGGTATGGGCTTGGTAACAGCACTTACAGCTAATGGTTTATGTCTCTTCCTTGTAGTGAGAGACAGCTCATTCTGCCATGCCCCTTCTCTCTTCTCTTCAGCAAGGTGGATAAAGCCTTGGCTGGGTAAGGAGAACAGAAATATCATGAGCCAGTCAACATCCAAGGAGAAAAAAGGGCTGGTGAGTGTCTCAGCATCTGGTAGCAGAGTGCCAGTATAACGTGGAAAAAAGGGTGGTGGAGAGGTAAGAGTCAGTGATCATAGAAGGATAAGAGTAACTGCAAGGACATGCTTTCACCAAGGCCTTCCCTGGCTGTAACTGGTCTTTCCCCCTAAACACATTCTCCTGAATGCTCCAACACAGATAAACAAGTCACAAGAGCTAGCCCCAACTAATTCCTACAAATAGCAGTCTAATGGCTAAATCACAGGGCCTTGGTACAGACAGTCAAAAAGCCTGAGGTTGAATTGATTTAGTCTTTGCAAGTTAGTTTAAACTGCACAGATTAAATTGAAACAGAAATGAGCAGACATTTACCTCCAATTCAGAAAATGCAGCCACATGCCTACAGTGGCTCAGGCCAGAAGCTGGGTAGGAGTGCTAGAGCTTGAGTCTCTATCTGTGTATTCTCCTGCTGCCCTTTCTTCTCCTGCTGCCCTTGAGGTCTGGGATTTA
This sequence comes from Alligator sinensis, assembly GCF_000455745.1. Classification (NCBI taxonomy): domain Eukaryota; kingdom Metazoa; phylum Chordata; order Crocodylia; family Alligatoridae; genus Alligator; species Alligator sinensis. The sequence goes on from NW_005842313.1 coordinate 1,425,552, forward strand.
CAGTCCAGAATCACAGTATCAGGACTCTGCAGGATTGCTCATCACTTCCTCTTCCTGCTTCCAGGTTCCTCTGGGATTTATAGTCCACAGTTGTAGCCAGCAGTAAATTTGAGCAGGGGAAGGGGCATTTAACCCCCCTTCCTGACCCCAGACCTTAGCCAGGGTTTGCCTGGGGGGCCAGTGCCCCCATGTAGATTGGGCTGCATCCCAAGCCAGTCTTGGCCACTCCCATCCCCTTGTCAGCCAGCCCCCACTGCTCCAGCTAGGGAGCAGAGGGACAGACAGCCCAGCCAAGGCCAGGGCTGCAAAGCATGCTGGGGTGCTGGGGGACTGCAATTTAACTTGAATCAGGAAGGGCTCTGGGACAGAAGTTTCATAAACCAGTTTGACCCAGATCAGTTAATTCTGAAACTACATTCAACCAGGTTCATCTTAAACCAGTTTCGGCCATTTTGAAACTGGTTTATGTGCACTGAGCTTCTGTACTGTTACAGGTTTAAACCAGTTTCTGATCACTTGAACTGGTTTATGTGTAACATCTGTCCCTAGCCTGGATGTTTGAAAGTGGGGGGGATGTCTTATAAGGGCATAGTATATGGCAATGTCACTGCTGAGGGCTAGTACAAACCCTATGCACCACCCAAAAGTCCTATTTTGAATTGATAGGGATGCCCCCAGCCTAGAAAGCACAACATGTGAATCATGTCACAGAGCTATCCAAAAGTCATCGTAACTTGGGGTCATTACCAAAACAAATTTCATTTTGAGGCTTTATTAATAAAGGGGGGGAGCAGAAGCAAAAAACTAGGTTCATAAGAGAGAAGGGCTGTGTTCATAAAACTGAGGACAAGGTACTCCCTTTATACTAGGGCCATGCGAAACTTTGGTAGCTGATCTGATTCAGAGGCGATTTGGCCCAATTCAGGGACCAAATCTCCGAATCCAAATCGAATCAGGAGACCAAGTAAAAGCTCCAAATTGATTCGAAGCATCTGAATCGATTCAGAAAAGCTTCTGAAAAAGATTTGGCCAATTCGGAGATTCGGCCACAGACTAAACAGGCAGCTGACACAGCTGCCTCCAGCTGGTAAGTCTGTTGCAGTTGGGAAGGGAGGAGGAAAGGGTGGGGGGGAGGGAGGGAATGAGGCTGGGACAAAATGCTCAGCCAGGGCCAGGGGGGAGGCATGTTACTCGGGGGGGGAGCGCGGGATGCGGGCACAGCAGCCCTGGGAGTGGGGACTCTGCCCTGCTGCCACCTGCCCAGCCAGGACAGGGGGTGGGATGTGGGCACAGCTCGCTCCAGGCAGAAGGGAGCAAGTGGCAGCAGGGCATAGCCCCTACTCCCAGTGCTGCTGTGCCTGCATCCCCCACCTCCCGTGCTGGCTGGCAAGCGGGGGCAGGGCATAGCCCCCTCTCCTACTGCTGCGCCTGCATCCCACGCCCCCCACCATTCCGGATGGCAAATGGCAGCAGGGCAGAGCCCCCACTCCCAGTGTTGATGTGGGCACAGCAGCACTGGGAGTGGAGGCTATGCCCTGCTGCCGCCTGGAGCGAGCCATGCCTGCATTGCGTCCCCCACTTCCATGCCAGTTGGGCAAGTGGCAGCAGGGCATAACCCCCGCAGCTCCTTGCACTGGGGCAGAGGCAGGCACAGCTGGAGGAACCATGGGAGAAGCCCCCATGGCTGCCCTGCCTGACCCAATCCCCTGCCTGACCCCAGCCTAGTCCTGGTACTTAAAAAAAAAGCCTCGTACTCACCGGATGCAGGAGCAGTGGTTGGGGCCCCTGGGTGCTTGTGGCAGAGGCCCCCC
>NW_005842313.1:1427377-1427607 GCF_000455745.1 Alligator sinensis
TCATCTCCCCCCACCTGGCACATTTAATTACCGATACAAAATTAAACATCTTCATTAGAAAGGATTTAGTGAGGCCTACCACACCAATGGCTAGGACACTAGCCCTGTATAAAGAAGATGGGGTTCAAGCCCCCTATCTGCCCAATTCAGTATAAGGACTTGAACTTATCTCTCCCACTTCTTAGCATTGGGCTATAGGGTATTCTGAAATGAAAACCCTTCTTGAGCCC
>NW_005842313.1:1427622-1441102 GCF_000455745.1 Alligator sinensis
TAGAAAGGACTCTTGCCTTGCAATTAGGATAAGAGGGGGAAAGGAGGAGGCACTTGATTCTAGTCCCCCTTCTGAATCAGGAAGAAATGGAGTTTGAACCTGGGTCTCTTAGGCTGTAAATAGATATCACATGTCTCCTGACAGAGAGCCTTTTGTTCTGGGATTCTACAGACATACCAGCTAGCATCTCTCTTCAAGTCCTTCTGAAGTATGTGGGATAAAACATGCTAATATTTTTTTTTCCCCAGGATATCCTCGCATGCGTCTGTAAGGTGATTGCAAGCCATTTCAGGGACAAGCAGGTCAGGCTGTGCCCTCACTGGCATAGGAGCAGCAATACAGCTTGGAAGGGAGATGTCGTTGAATGATTGTGCCACACCCATTTGTGATCAGGGTCAAAACCCAGGAAAATCAGGCCCATGTCAAATGTGATGTCTATTTACTTAGATGCCTTGCATCCCAGATAAGCGTCATAAGCACTGGACTATAGGACATTAGCAGGATGGTCCCCTCCCTCCCCCCACAACCAAACACACAGCAATATCAATCAGACGCAGCATCTTTTGCCTAGAACCTGGGGCTTTTGGACCATGACAAACCGACCAAACATACAGCAGGAAAGTATGTCCTCTGATAACCAGGCTGACATGCAATCTCTAGTTTCCCTGGGGGAGATGAGAAGGCAAAAGCAAAGGCCTTTACGTGTCAGTGATGTACTGGCAGCAACAAAATGTCATTAATATTACAAAACAAAGCAAAACCAGAGCTCAAAAAACCAGCATCAACGTCCTTGTGTCAGCAGTCCGAATCCCCACAAATCACCTCACACCAAGGTTTTCACTCTCTGCTGTCAAAGCAAGAACTAGAGGGAACATTTCTTCATGGCTTACTAGCTCCTTGACGTATAATTTTGCAACACACTTACCGAAAAGGTCTCCCCTTCAGGGTCAGTTTATGCTTATTTTAATTTTCTTTCCAAAATACTCTACTAGGGTCATGGGAAGTATTGCTCGGCCAAGTCAAGTGACATGCATCAGCATGTTGTCAACATATGAAAGGCAAAACAAGCCTCTCTGAAAAGATTTAAAGAGCCTAATAACTGAACTCAACTAATTCAACTACTGGGAGTGCTGCAGTTGGCACAGAAGAGAAGCCAGAGGTTTCACACTTGTAAATTTTCTAATGAACCACCTCAGCATCTCAGACACTAAAAGAAACCATGACAGAAAATTCAATGTAGGGCTTAAAGTGGGAAACTGCGCATCAGGCCCTGCCTTTCCCAAGCCAGCCATCACTTGTATGTGACCTTGGATAAATGATATGGACTCTCTGTTTTGGTCCTTCCATTAGTGAAACTGGGAAAACATTTTCCCAGTTTATTGGGCACTGCACTTCCACCGCCTCCATTACTATAGTAGCTGTGACTGCCTTCTAATCTTTTCTGTATTCTCGACCCTGTGAGGTAGGATAGTGCTCTCATCCCTAGTCTGTAGATGAGGAATTGAGGTACATGGAGGCTAAGTGGTTTGTTCACAGTCACGTAGGAATCCTAGGGGCTTGAACCCAAACTCCCAGTTTCTTGGCTAATTGTTGGACTCCTATTCCTCTTCAATTCCAGCTTTAAGGCAAGCATTCAGATTTGATCCAAAAGGTAAATACTGATTAGAAAGGTGTGAGGTCAGCATTTACCTTGAGGGACAACAAATCTTGATGCTCACTGCAACATGATCTCAATTTCTGTTTATCACACCCAAGTGGGTGTGCCATATTTGCAAGTGGCAAAAAGAAAGGAGACACAGGAGTTCAGCAGCCTGTAAGACCATTCAGAAGGAAAGGTTGTGGACATGATTCTGGATCTGCAACAGAGCATGTCCTTGGATCTGCAAATGACCTGTGACCTTAGTCTGTCATAGCACCACCTGACATGGAATTATTGCAAAGGGGTTGATAAAACACATGTACTGTTGATGTAGACAGCTTTGACCTGATCATTCACAAGGGTAAACTCTACTAGCAAAAAGAAAAAGAACCATGTTAAAGTTTAAAGTTTTTTCCTGTTCCTTGCTTGGGAATTTGAAGTATGATGTGAAGTTATGTCACATCTCCTAGAATATCACACCTTCTAGAATAATACAAGAAGTATTGGTATGCCTATTTGTTGCTGAGTCTCAAACCTACTCTGAAGAGAAGGCACACAATCAAATAACAGAAGCAATAAGACGAAAAATTTTCCTCCCAAAGAGTTCTAGAAACGGGCCCACAGCCAAACACTTCAAATTTATAATATCTCTTGAGTTTTAACAGATTTGCTCTGTCCTGATTATGGCCTCCAGTGATGTTAATGGGTGCAGATATTTGTGCTGCAATTGATTCACAGCTGTTTAGGAATATGACAGCTGTCCCCGTGCTTCATGCTCCAACCACTCTGAACTTCTGGGTGATAAGAGGGAGCATACACAAATCTAGAGCAGGCCAAGTCTCCAGATGCCTAGTTTGTGCCATTTAGAAATTTGGTTTCATTTGGACTTGAAGCAAAACCTTTTTTTTTAATATCCCATGAAGTGGAAATTCTGTAAAATCTAATTCCAGAAACATCAGCACATGCTAGTTCCAAAATAATATATGCTCCCTTGTGATCCTGGGTATGTCTCTAAACTGAATCCAACTGGAGGGCCTCGTGGCAACATGGTGGGGCTATTTATGGCAGGGTAGTCCCTATAAAATGCCACAATGTTGCAATCTCCACAGTAAGGTGAGTACAGGGCACCTCAAAACCCTAGCTCCCACTGCCTTGGTTAGAGGAAGGCTAACTCCTTGGTTAGAGGAAAGCTAAGGGACATCACCCTGACAGACAGTCAGCAGCAGTTCTTATCTGTTCTGCTCTCTGGCAGTTCTTATCAGTTCTGCTCTCTAGCAGAAGCTACATCTATCAGTCCTGAATGTCTGGACTTGGTCTAGCCATTGGATTCTGTCTCAATGGTCTAAAATGGGGATGGTAGGTCTTGGGTAGCATAAACCTAGGCAGGACTATGGAGGAGTGGATAAATGTAAGCAGGAGTGATGCAGGACTCTGTAAAAGTGGATTCATCAGACACCTGACTAGACACCTCTTACTGACCGCTTACACATACACTGTGATCCAGAGGATCTACGGTTGCCTACTATATGCTCCCTTGGCCCAGGTAGCTGCTGATTATAATCAATATTCATTTCAGGGTCACCATTGCCCATTACTGAATAGCAAGAGTAAGACTATTCAGGAGTGGGTAGCAAGGACACTGACAGAAACCATGTCATTTCCATTCAGCAACTGACAGAGGTTTCAGTTCTGCAGCCCTGCACAGTTCTCCCATGCATACTAACATGGACTCCAAGGATACAACCTTCTGAGCAGTTGATGCTTCAAGTCAAAGGCATCAGGCAGCACAGGGAGCCAGGTGGCAGAGCAATCTGGAAGTCAGGGAGTCCATGATGTAGTACAAGTTGCATGATGGGACTGCTCCAGAGTCACAGACCCGGGAAGTCTGGGTTCCCAAACCGACTGCCATTCACACTGGTGGTCAAGCAGACAGGTTTCGGGTGGGTACCTGCAAGGGCTTTAATGGAAGCTTGTCAAAACAGATGTTACCACAAAACATTTCAGTTTTGATGAATCAGCCACTTAAATCATTCTTCATCCAAGGAAACCTTGAGTACCAAGCAGATGCTCCTGCTCCAAAAAAAATTATAGCCTCCCTTCACTTAGGCTAAAGGAGCATTGTGGTTAACTTTAAGAGCCTACAGGACTAATAGCATGATGATTAGAAGTCCCAGTTTCTGCCAGAAGAGGGCAAAGGTGCACATACATGTGCCATTAGCCAGTTTGTTACAGTATTAAAAAACATGGATTGCAAGTCACACTAATAATTTTAAATAACATACAAAATTGTATAACTTTGTAACTCAACAAAACCTCTTTATTAGTCATGGTGGGGGTCAGGCCATGACTTCGTAGGTGGCTATCGATGGGAAGAGATGCAAGCCCTAGAGACTGATTTGTTATGGAAACGGCACCTGTACATTGTGTAACAGCACAGAACTGATAAGAAAGCCAGAGAACATTCTAATTAACACTACCAATTTATTTCTGCTCATTGCTGAACACACTGTGCAGAACGCAGGGAGTCCAGAGTCTACTGTGATTAAACAAAGGCATAGGTATCATACCAGGAGGTTATGAAAGAAAATTGCATGTGTAGAAAAACCCATGTCCCGATCATTTCCATATCACGTAGGTCACAGCATACTGCTAAGCTTCAGGGTTAGGACCACTTAACTCTTCTGCTGTGCTTGGTGACTCAAGAGGCATAACATAAGCACCAGAATAATATCATTGAGGCCAGTTATTACACACAGGTTTATACTAAAGTGATTCAAGTGTTGGATGCTGCATCTGTATAGGGAGTTGAATTAGACGCCCCTTAAGGTCCCTTTTGAATCTTCTGACTCTGGGTGCAGAGGCTTTTTTCTACACGGGCCAAGCTGGTGTCCTGGAAACACCACTATGGAACATGCCCTGCCTACTTGCTCCCATTTCATATGGGCCAAATCCCAGAAATGAGACAATGTACCTAATTTGAAGGAGCCCTGAAGACCTGCCTGGAGTCACTCTTAGGCTCTTCATCTTGAGCATATTTATTGTTCTCTACTATGGGCTACTCTACAACAACTACATTATACTGTGTCTAGGGTTTGGCACATGTGAGGCAGGAACAAATCCTGGGCTCAGTATGGAGGTGGTATAAACAAGCCTTTATTGTGTTTCCATTGCACCTGGCAGCAATGGGCAGGTGGCAGTCAAGTGTGGATTTATGTTTAGTAAAGGCAACAACAGAAAGAAAAGGTAGGTAACATTCTGATCCCTGTCTGTAAGCCAGGAACTGGCTCATTCCCCAACTTCAAATGGTGCAAACCTGCAGAACAAGAAATCATCCATCGACTGGATTGCATTAACCTTGGTCTCAGCAGCATCTATGGATTCTTATCCCCTTACCTGGACTAGATGTTTACTCTAGGTGTTAACTGCTTTGTTCATCTCAGTATCATCAATCCACTTATTACCTCTCTTAGCAGCTCCCCCTCCCGCTTCCCATCTCTGTTACACCTTTTCTTTCTCCCAGACCATTCATAGCACCTGACCAAGTAGGCTGTTACCTAAAAAACACATGACACTCTGAAGCAGTTATTCTCAAAAGGTGCCATCCTGCCCCACCTTGTGCATAGGTATTGAGTGGGCCTGTAAAGGCAGTCAAAGACACTGCAATGTGCATGTTACTGAAGACTAGAAGATGGTTTCTACATACACTTGATGTCTCACAGTACACTCCAAATATATGAGCCAGATACCAAGGCATTCCAAAGCTGGGATAGGAGTGAAAAAGGAGTTTTGTCCAACACAGGAGGGGGAGAGAGAGAGAGCGAGAGAGAGAGAGCAAAAAAAGAATTGGGAGTGTTTTGGTCTCCCAAGAGTTCAAACCTTAAAGAGTTAAAATAAAAAGGATCTCTGCCTCAGCTGCATAAATAAGGATATTGCCAGAACTCAGAAGGGAGGTTAGATAAAACAAGGCCTCAGCAACATGCAAAGTAAACAAAGCCAATACCAGCTCTCCCTATTGCAGAGGGTCCAGCTTCACCAGTAGTGCTCTGCCTTATAAATTGTAAGAACTTTGGAGAGCTACCTTAAGCCAAGACCTGCTCAGCCAGGCTCCTGCTGGCTCAGCCTGGAGGAAAAGGGGCTTTCAGCTAGGATCATATCAACATGGCTATTCCCAGTAAGGCCACTGGAAGTCAGTACCCAAATGAAACCAGCTCAGCCTCTTACCAGCACAGCTAGAGAGAGCAGAGTCCAGGCCAACAGCAGCTTAGCATAACTCCTCTCTACTTCACTATGAGGAAGGCTAACCTGGCAGACCACATTCAAGTATCAGCTATACACAAGGAGGCCAGCCACAAGGGCTAAGTACAGACAGTCAAAAAGCCTGAGGCTCAATCTTTGCAGGTTAGTCTAAAATGCACAGATTAAACCAATAGGTAAGTGAACAGACATTCATTTTTTATTCCAAAAATGCAGCCACATGCGTGCAGTGGCCCACACCAGAAACCAGGAGGTGCTCAAGCATGCCTTCCTGCTCGGCTGGAGCAGGCAGCTTGGACAAAGACTAACCTGCCCACCCTGCAAGGGAGGGGTTGCGTGGGAGGTGCAAAGCATCCTGGGATACTGGGGGAATGTGGGTTAATTTAAATCTGGAGGGCATTTGGGACCGAAGTTCAGTAAACCAATTTAACCTAAATCAGTTAAATCTGATACTACATCCATCCAGGTTCATCTTAAACCAGTTTAAGCCATTTTGAAAGTGGTTTAGGTGCACTGAACTTCTGTTGTGTTACAGATTTGAATCTGTTTCTGATCACTTATACCAGTTTATATGTAATTTCTGTCCCTAGTCAAGATGAGAATCAAATTTTATTACATCTGTCATTGTCTTAGTGGTGACACAATACCTTTCCCTCAAAGTGATGTTCAGTGCATACTTTTCTCAGTACAGAGGTTTAGCCTGGATTCACTTAGTCCCTGGGAATATCAACTGCAAAGAAAAGGCACTCGGGATCTACAGAGAGTTAAAAGAGTGTATGGCAGTGGTTTTCAACCTTTTTTCATTTGTGGATGTCTACAAAATATTTTAATGGAGGTGCATACCCCTTTGAATTGTAAGTCTGGGTATTCACATGCATGGATGACTGGTGCCACCTTAGTCAGGGGGGACATGTGCCCCCCCGCCAGTGACCAGTCAGTGACTGGGGGAGGGGAGTCTCCCCCGTGGCTGATTTCGCTGTCCGGGGGAGTCCCCCTGCAGCCAATCACGAGGCGGCGAATCACTGCGGCCACTTCCGGAAGTGGCTGAGGCTGCTTCTGGGAGCACCATGACACTTCCACTCCCTGGCCAGCATTTGCAAGGGGGGCACTGGCACTCCCACCTGCCCCTCACCTAAGCGGCAAAAGGAGCCAATCAGGGAGTGCACATGCACCCCCATGCACCCCCTATGCATTGCCACTGTTAACATACTTTTGATTGATCATCGTAATCTTTCATGAACCCTTTAGACATAGTCTGAGGACCCGCAGGGGTCCATGGACCGCACTTAATACAACTGGTTTATGACTTCCTTTGGTCTAGCCTGGGGATAATCTCAGTGAGCTGGAGGGTTCTGGATGGGACTTCAGAGCTCTACCTGCCCCTGCAGGCTCCTTAATGGAAAGGACAGCAACAATTCCCAGCCACATTAAAAAAAATGACAACCCTATGGCCTTGTGCTGCTAACAATGGGAGCCTGGATGAAGTAAGCACAGCTGTGCTGTACCACACAGCTGCCTTTCCCTGCATAGACACCTTGGCCTTTTATATTGCAATGAGGCTTGTCTGATTAATAGCTTCTTGGTCAAAGAGATGACTCAGACACAGCCTGGATGAATGGAAACTCTCATGCTATGGAAGCAGCACAGAACACAGTGTATCTGTTTGTTGTTTTTGTTTTTTCTGCCCTTATTCTCTTCCCTCATCTTCAGTTCTCTTCCTCATCATTTTTTTCCCTAAGCCCACAGATTGCTTTTGACAGAGATAGTTGAGTCATTTCCCAGTCCCAAATGTATACACTAGATGTGCCTTCTACTCAATGCCGTGTGTGAATGAGATCTTCAGAAAAAAATCCAGTTTATTCACTTGTTGTATTTCCTCTAGCAACTGAAATGGAGCAATTACACCTGACTTTTGTAACAAAGAAAGAGATGTCCTGTAGCTATCACAGCGTCCTCTTGGAAAAGCTGTGGGTGGGAGGAAAAAAAACTGACAGACTCAAAGCTCAGCAGCATTGTTACAATAACAACCTTATGTAACCAGCTAACTGAAAAGGATCGTACATCTGTAATTGTAAAGAGTACATGCAGGCCGGGAAAGCATGAAGTCTGGCCTGGAATCTTTAACTGGGAAGTGTGGCAGATACTTGACAGAAACTTATCTGCAACCATGGAGTGCAAACAAGTGCCCACTGTAGTATGGATCAAAAGTTGTTCCCAACAGACAGCTGTTGGGTGGCTCTGAAGTGAAATAATGGTATATTTCTCATGGACAAGTGTCCACGGCTAGGCACATCTATGCATCCAGCCCAAGTTTTCCCCTTACAGATAGTGTTAGCTGGAAGGCCAAGACCCCACACTAGAGATGGTGACAACTGGACAAAGCTAAGGGGTATTGATAGGAGAGTGTAAGGGGAAATGTGTATTGCCTAGTAGCCCCCCTTGCACATACTGCCTTAAGCCACTCAGAATCTCCCGGACTGTGCCACCCTTCCCTCAGTCTCTGAGGGCACTGCCACTCCCTTTACCAATCTCACATCTATGAGTTTTTTACTTACCATCTTGGTTTCTTTGTGTACCTTATCACAGCCACTGGTGGCAAGCAAAGGGGGCTTCTCCAGATGTGCAGTGGTGGTTGCCTCCTCACATGGCCTGCTCTGCAGTCTGGCATCACAGGAACTGGATCACCAGGCAAAGGGAATGCCAGTCACTTTTCTATACTTCTGGACAGTCACAGGAGTAACCTAAAGCAAGCATGGGCATTTAGCTCCCTGCCATCCTCTTCACTCTGGTACCCCTGGCAGTACCTCCAGCAACACAAATCAGCCCAGTTGGGGCCGAGCACACTTTGGAGCTTTTGTCCCCTATAAAGTGGAAACAGCTTCTGCAGGGCTCCATGGACACAAACTGCCCCCTACCCCTCAGGTGCTGATGAGAGCAAAATTACTGCCAGGTTCTCCCCACCACTCTTCTTCTAGTCTTTCCTTGCCTCTGTCTTTCTTTTTGCATCCTTATTTTTCAAATACCTCTTCTTGACCTTTGAGGCTTTGGCCCTAGCAACTTCTCCACTCTCATGCCCTTACTCTCCCATTCCAGCACTCTGCCTGCTTCTCACTAATTAGCACTCCATAGCCCCCAGTTCTCCACTGCCCACCCTCTTGAGCATCACTTACCCTCAGAGAGGGGGTGTAAAGTGATACCAGTGCAGAATCCTCCCCTCACTCACATGGGTGGGAATGTTTGACCCCTGGCTTCATAATTACAACTCCAGCTAAAACCAATGGGAGATACACATGGTCATCAGGGTTTTGATTATCTTCTCAGGATGGAAATCTGGGGCTTCATACCATACTGCTCTTATACTCATGTAAATCATAAGTAACTCCCTTGAAGCCAATGGAATTGTATCGCTGAAATGCGGGAATAGGTGAGAGCAGACTAAAAACACAGGTCTGCATAGTTGGCAGTGAATCAGCTGTAAAAGTAGGCAATCATGCATCTCAGTCTATATGCAATATTTTTTATTGAACCGCTTTCTTCCCGAAAGCTGGTCGGTCTAGCATCTCTCCCAACTATACAGTTGTTGCCTGTCATATATTTCCTGGACCATCATAGTTACAACAACACCCAACCTCAATCTATATGTAATGTTTTATCTTCATGATCATGAGATTTATTGATGTAGCCTATAGGCCTGTGCAAAGTGGCTAGTATTCACTTTGGATTCGGACTTGGCCGATTTGGGGGACAGTGATTCTATTCAGTGATTTGAATCACTGTCCTGAATCAATTTGGCTGGATCTGATTTGAAGATTTGGCTGCTGCCAAATCGACCGAATCTCCAAATCGGCCCCATCCCCAGCCCACTCTCCTAGCCTTGCCCAGCCCCAGCTCCTGGCTCTTTGGGAAAAAAAAGCCCCGACTCATTGGGGGGTGCAATCCCCATTGCCCCATGCTACCTGGGGGCCTCTGTCTCGAGCCCCCAGAAGCCCCAAGGCCACTGCAGCAGCTGGTGAGTGCGGGTTGTTTTGTGGGGTTTTTTAAAGGGCTAGGAGCTAGGGTGGGCGGGCCAGCCATGGGGGGAAGAGGGGAGAGCAGGCAGGGAGAGGGGGGTGCTCAGGGTGACAGGGGCAGGGGTCCCCCCCATGGACCCCTCCACCCTCCACCAACCCCCTCCCCTGCCCGCTACTTCCTGGCATGCGGGGACTGCCTGAATGACCGAAGCTCTCCGAATCTTTTCCTAATCAATTCGGAGAGCTTCAAATCAATTTGGACCTTTTAATTGGTCCCCTGATTCGATTTGGATCCAGAGATTTGGCCACCAAATTGAGCCAAATCTCCTCCAAAATTAATCAGCACCCAAAGCTTCACACAGCCCTAGTAGCCTATACCCGATAGAGAAAACATGCCCCCTTCTCTTCAAACGGCATAAAGCACAGTCCTGTAGAGCAGACACTGGAGTAACATTTTCACTTGGTTGAAGGGGATTCATTCCATTTCTTTCAGCAACGTGAATATCCTGGGACAAAAGCAGTGTCCCTACCACAAATAGAAATCTGTGGTAGGGACATTGATTCAGCCTTACCAAAACCACAGGAACAGACTTGTGCTCTGAAGAGTCCCCACTTGGAATGCCATGATCATCAACTCATTTCCCTGTTGTCATCCTGGAGACAGATTCCTAAGTGAAAACCACAGACAGGGACAGCCTGGGAAATCTCCGACAAGAATAAGATAGAAAAGCAAATACATATCTATTTATTTGTTTGTTTCTGAGCCCTAAAATAAAGGTTTCTCTGAAAATGCTGAGGTTTCCTCCTAAGCAGACCACAAACAGAAGATATCTGCTTGTATCTCACCAGATTCTCAGAACTAAAAGCTGAATCAAATATTTAGATGGTTGAGGCCATTCAATCAAAATAATCCCCTTTTGTAAAAACATAACCCACACTTGAGCACATGGTGGACAGACTAAACTAAACCTGCTGGAAGAACAGAGTGTACAAAAATCTATATGCCACCCCGCTTGACCTTCCATACCCAGAACAACTTTATCTACAGTAGAGACAACAAATGGTAAACATAGGTTAGAAACAAAGCCATACATACATTAGGCAACAAAGGAGAACAGGGTCCTGATGATGCAGGCTCTAACTCAGGAGTGGCCAACTGTAACCAGAGTTCAACCTTCTGGCCCCGACTCACCTGTAATTTCAGTGCAGTATGACAGCCTTTGAGAATTACAAATCCCAACATGTAACATTTAGCATTATCCGTTCAGGTTAATATAAAGTATTGCATGCCGAAACCTGTACATTTTACAGAGCGCAGCTCTCTGATAAAGATTGAGCTGCCATGTTATGCTGACAGGATATGCCTCTCATTTTTAGCAACAGAGCACACTATTCCACAGAAGCAAGATTCATGGAGACATCAGTGCCATAAAGACTCCCACTGATTGTGTGATTGGGTCCTGTGGGTTCCAGCACAGGAGAAAAGAAAATGATAGACTGGTTTAGGAAACTTCTGAATGAAAAGGATAGATGATTTAATTCAAGTGGTCAGCAACTCCTGACATAAACAAGTGAACTCATGCATAAGCGGTATAGATCTGATACTAGAAAAAATTACAGTAAAATTATCAGGCATGATGCAGAAAAGACAGAAGTACTCAACAAATATTTCTGTTCTGTGCTTAGAGCAAAGAATTATTTTAGTGACAATTAAGTATTTTCCATGCTATCGGCTAAGAGGGAGTATGTTAAAGAGCTCTTAAATTGGGCATAGCTACATATGAAGCATGGGGTAACTTGCACTAAAGAAGTATTAAATGGTCTGTCTGAAGAGCTCTCGGAAACATTTGATTTTTAATTAATTTTAGAGTTTAAAGGGCTGGGTACAGGGCAGATGCAGAGGGCATTCAGCAAACCGGTTGCACCCTGCTTTGGCTGTACCCCTGGGTGGATCCAAGATTGTAGTGGGGATGGGGATGCAGACACACTGTATGGTGCACACACAGTGAAGAGAGCTCATTGGGCATATGCCACATGGCTGAAGGGTGTGTGGCTTCAGACCCCTGCTGTGGTGCTAGATGCCAGTGAGCTTTTGGAGCTCACTGGCCTGTCAATGCAGCTCCTGCCAGAGCAGATCCTCTATGAGCTCACTAGCACAGTGTCTCACTAGAGTCCCTGCTTTCAGATCCCTTCCCCGCTCCCCTCCACATCCCAACCTTGAATTCAGCAGCAGGGGAAAGGAGGGGAACAAATAGCAGCAGCAGAATCAGAGATGTTTGGCCCCTGCTTTCATGGAGCCCCGGAGCTGTGCACTGCTGTCAATTGGGGACAGGAAGGGGGAAGCACAACAGGCACCAGAGGTGAAAGCAGGGACTCCGTGCAGGCTCTTCATAAAGCAGCCAGCGAGCTCATAGAGCTCACAGCACATGTAAAGCTCCCAGCAGGGAACTGACATGCCGTGAGTTCACTGCATATGTGGTGCACAGCAAAAGAGTGGGTGCAACCATGCTGCCACACCCCCCTTTTAATCAGCCTTTGGTTTTGCCTTGCATGAGCTCTTGGCATGGGGTCTGGGTGGCTCCCCTTCTTTTGCAGAGCTCTGGAGCTCGAGGGTTGAGCATTCCTACTATTACTCATCCCATCCTTTCTCCTGTTTCTTAATTCAGTGGGCAAGGGGAGGAATCGGAAGGGTGAACAGTAGCAGCGTTCACCCCGTGAACTCCCACTAGATCTTGCTCTTTTCTGCTGGTGAGCTCAGAGCTCACTGCTCATGTGGAACTCTGTCAGGAGCCCACACTGGCCGGGCAGTGAGCTCAGAGCTTGCTGTGCACATACGGCACAGCCAAAGTTGGGGTTCACATCCCCACCTTTGCCCCATTCCAGGATCCTTAACTGGCTGGACAGAAAGCCACTCTTGTGCCAATATTTAAAAAGGATAATGGGATGAGCAGGATGAAGAATGAGTAGAAAAAATAAAGCAGCTTTAAGTTGTCATTGGTCTAAGGTGAAAACTTCAAAAGACCGATGAGACACAATCGGTAAACAATTTAAACAGTAACATAATGATGGTTTTTATAGAAAATAGGTCTTGCCAAATAAACTTGATATAATTTTTCTATGAGACCACAAGTCTGTCTGATAGTTAATTATGCTAGTGTAACAGACTTCTGTAATGTATTGGACAATCTTACATAATTTTCTGATAAAAAACTGCAAGATACAAAATCAGTTCTGAGTACCCCATTAAATGAATTAAAAAACTGCATACATTGCAAAGAACATACATAGACAGGGAATCATCATCCAATGAGGTGCTGTAACAAGCTACATGTCTTCAGGGAGTTTGTAGCAGCCTGCATGTTTTCAGGGGCTGCAGTGGGTAAGCAACTGATTGCAGGCTTGTTAGGAGGACTGAGTCAGCTGCAGGGGATAATTAGCTGGCCCTTAGGAAGTTAAAGGCTACTGGGGGCGAGTTAGGGAGGAAAGGGGAAGACAGACTGAGCTGGAAGCAAGAATTCAGTGTTAAGAGAACTGGCAGGTCAGCTCACAGAGGAGCCTGGGGATCATGGCAGGAATG
>NW_005842313.1:1441133-1444717 GCF_000455745.1 Alligator sinensis
GAGGACCATGACTACAGTCGAGAGATGGTATGAGTGAGACTACCTGTTGCAGGGCTGTTGGTTGTAGCTGTGTTGTTCTAAGGACATAGGCAGGCAAGGTTCTTTGGGTAGGTGTGATATTTTTTATAAGACCAACTAAATAGATTTCATAGACATTAGGGCTAGAAGGGACCTCAGAAGATCATCAAGTTCAGCCCCCTGCCCCAGGGGCAGGAAGTCAGTAGAGTCAAAGGATCCCAGCAAGATAAACATCCAAATGTCTCTTAAAGGAGTCCAGAGTAGGTGCTTGCACCACCTCTGGCGGCAGTCTGTTCCAGGCCTTGGGGGCTCGGACAGTAAAGAAGCTCTTCCTTATACCCAGCCTGAAACGGTCTTGGAGGAGTTTGTGACCATTTGACCTTGTCATCCCTTGGGGTGCTCTGGTGAACAGATGTTCCCCCAGATCCTGATGCACACCCCTTATATACTTATAGGCAGCCACCAGGACCCCCTGAGCCTGTGCTTTTCCAGGCTGAAGAGTCCCATGGCTTTCAGCCTCTCATCATAGGGCCTGTTCTCCTGCCCTCTGATCATACATGTGGCTCTCCTCTGGACTGTCTCAAGCTTTTCCACATATTTTTTAAATTGTGGAGCCCAAAATTGGATGCAGTATTTCAGCTGCGGCCTCACCAAGGCTGAGTACAGTGGAAGGATGACATCCTGGGATTTGCTTGGGAATCAACTATCGATGCAAGCCAGAGTTTTGCTCACTTTACCAGCTGCAACATCTCATTGGTGGCTCATATTCATCTTGTGGTCAATCATTACCCCTGTCGGAATATCACCATGTACAGACACAGACCTCTGTGTCCCGTTGACATTTACTTGCCATTCTTAGGCTGAATGTATGCCAGTCAGTCAATTAGGTCGGTGCTCCTCTCAGTTGTTGCCCGCCATGACTTGATGAATTGATTGAATTTGAGAGGGGTGATGACTCCCCGGCCCCGAGCTGACTGCTGCCCATCAGAATGTAAGGACGGGCAAAAGGAAAAAAAAACCTCCTTGCAAAACAAAGGAAAAAAAACCAAAGACCTGATATGTCCATTTATTCACTTTTCCCCATGGTGCTGGAGTTCATAGTGGATCACTGAAGCCACGATGGGGTGGGTTTTTTTTCCCAATAATTAGCATCTCACCGGTTCAATTAACTGCCTGCTACTGCCAATTAACGTGGAAAAGCTTTTCTCGAGCTCCTCCAAGCTCTATAGACCCTGTGGGTCTGCTGCCCCATTCCTGGAGACTTCAGTCCAGACTGGCAGGCTGGCAATTGCCCTCTCTGCTGACCCCTTCTTCTCCTCTTAACTTCCTCCTTCCTGCTGGCATATAGGCCTGGAAATAACTCCTGGAACCTTCATTGAACCAATCTAGCTCACCTGGTGAGCTGATAAGGCTGAGCCTGGGTGGATCGGCCCTCTGGAGCATGGGCACGCCGCTACTGCTGGACATGCCCCTCTGGCTGGGGAGTTTCTCTGGGCAGGTATCCTCAATCTTCTCACATACCTTCCCCTTTAACTCACGGTTAGGCTGATACTTGCCATGAAACAACTGGGCTGACTCTGCCTCCAAGTGGCCTTGTTCCGCCAGCTCTTCTTCTTCATAGCATCTTGAAAGAAATCAGCAACAGTATTAGTCTTCCCTGGTTTATACTCAATATTAAAATGGAAAGGTTGCAGAGTCAGTACCCATCGGGTAATATGCGCATTGTCCGTCTGTTTAGTCTTAAACCACCTCAGCAGGGCATGGTCAGTTATCAGGGTGAACTCATGCCCCAGCAGGTAACAGCGAAAGTAGTTAATGCCCCACTTAATGGCTAAGCATTCACGTTCTACCATAGCATACCTCCGTTCCTGTGGGTTTAACTTCCGGCTCACATAGGCTATGGGTCTTGAAATTCTGTCAACTTCTTGCAAAAGGACAGCACATAATGCTTTGTCTGAGGCATCTGACCGTAGACTAAAAGGTGATTCAAAGTCCGGGGTTTCCAGCACTGCATCTTGACATACAGCATTCTTCGTCTTCTCAAATGCCTGCCGGCTCACAAAATCCCACTTAAGGGGGCCCTTATCTTTCCCTGGCAACAAACCAGTTAATGGACCTGTTATTTCTGCAAATTGGGGTATAAATCATCGGTAATACCCGGCAAGACCTAAGAATTCCCTAAGTTGTTTGTGGCTCTGGGGTGAAACCTAGTGTCACAAGGCCTCCACCTTGTCAGCCAACAGGCGAATACGCCCATGGCCTACCATAAACCCGAAGTACTTTGTTTCGGCCTTACCCAAAGTACATTTTTTTTGGATTGACTGTAAGGCCAGCATGCATAATTCCTGTAGTACTGCCCTTACTGCTTCTAAGTGTTCCTCCAACCTTGCGTATATATAATAATATAATCTACATAGGTGGCTGCATATTGCTGATGTGAGGCCAACACCCATTCAATTAGCCTTTGAAAGGTAGCTGCTGCCCCATGTAACCCGAAAGGCATCCACCTAAATTTGTAAAAGCCCCACAGAATACCGAACGCAGTCCTGGCCATATCTTCTCTCCTCAATGGTACCTGCCAATACCCTTTTGCCAAGTCCAGGGTTGAGATAAATCTAGCCTGTCTCTCTTTCTTCAACAACTCACTAATCTGGAGCATAGGAAAGGTGTCAAAGTGAGGTATAGCATTTACTTTCCTGAAGTCCACACAGGGTCGCAGTGACCCATCGGACTTAGTCACTGCCACAATGGGGCTACGCCAAGGACTCCAGGACTCTTGAATGACACCTTGCTCCAGCATTTTAGTAATTTCCTCATGAATTGCCTGATATCTATAAGATGGGATCCTCCTCCATTTTTCTCTCACAATCTGTCCAACAGAGGTTATTATCTGATGAGTTATCCCTTTGGCACACCCCGGGATTTCACTAAAAACATCTTGAAATTCCCTTGCCAAGTTCCTCAACTGACCCTGTTGCCAAGTACTAAGTTGGGTCCCAACCAGGACCGTTATGGCCCCCACATTTTGTCTCGGGTCCATACCCAAGTCCCGACTGAACTCCTCGTCTGGTGGGGAGGGATCGACCAACAAACCATCCTGTTCCCTCCATTCTTTAAGTAAATTAATATGGTACAGTAAAAGCTCTGTTATCCAGCATCCCCCGGGAATGCGGGATGCCGGATAACAAAATATGCTGGTTAATTGAGTGGCCCAGGCTGCCGCTTCTCCTGCCATGTCTGGGGCATCCCTCCGCCCCTCCTGCTGCATCACTGCCCCTCCCATGGGACAGGGAGGTGGACCCCACACAGACCTGCACAGCCTGTTATGCCCCCGGGCCAGGGGGGCTCAGCAGCACAGGCTGCTTTGCCCTGGGCCATGGGGGCTCGGAGAAACCAGAAGTGTCGCGGTGGGCAATTCCGGTCTCACTTTTCCTTACAAGCCGGCATGCTGGTTAACAGAGCATGCCGGCTTGTAAGGTGCCGGTTACCAGAGAGTTTACGGTATATCTGCTTTTTGTTTCTATGACCTGGCTTGAAGACCTCATAATCAACAAGGCCAACCTGCT
>NW_005842313.1:1444748-1459738 GCF_000455745.1 Alligator sinensis
GACCTTGCCAACACCTTAGAAATTTACTTTCCGCATCTGGGAGTAACACCAGTACCTTCTGGCCTACTTGAATATCCCTCTCTTGAGTCTTTTTATTGTAGGTGCTCTTTTGAGCCCTCTGCACTACCCTCAGGTGCTCCTCTGATAGCTCCCTCGCTCTCTGCAGGTGTTGTCTTGGTCCTCTCACATACTCTACATTATTAATGCCCTTCGGTGGCATTTCCTCCCAACCTTCTCTCACCAGATCTAGCAAGGCCCTCTGGCGGTGTCCATATTCCAGGTCAAATGGGGCACACCCTGAAGATGACTGAGGGGCCTCTCGCACCTCAAACAACAAAGGCAGGATCATAAGGTCCCATTTACAGGGCTCTGCCTGAACACAGCAGTGCAGCATATTGTTCAAGGTCCCATTAAACCTTTCCACTAGGCCATTGGCTTGAGGATGGTATATGGCCATACACAGCTGCTTAATTTGCAATACCTTGCACAGACTTCGAAGGGACCCCGACACTAAATTAGACCCTTGATCTGTAACAATCTCTTTGGGGGTGCCCACCCAGATAATCCATTTAAGGAGTTCTTCCCCCACCAGTGGACCTGTGATGGCTCACATGAGGACCACCTCTGGGAACAGGTTGCATAATCTATGATTACCAACAAAAATTGATACCCTACCAAACTTTTGGGGAGGGGTCCCACCACATCAAGAGTAAACAGTATGTCTATTATGGGCATAGGTTGCAACAGCACTTGGGCTGGCTTCCAGCTTACCTTCTGACATGCCGGGCAAGCCTGGCAGAAACTCTCCACCTGATCATACATCTTGGGCCAAAAACACCACTTTGTTAGTTGGGCCTCGGTTTTGCTGCAACTCATATGCCCGCCCACGGGATTTTCATGGGCCAACTTTAGTAGAGGAGCCCTAAACTGATGTGGTATTAACAGCTGGGGAATCTCCTCCCCCTCTCGTACCCCTTTCTTTATCCAATAAAGCAACCCTCTCCAAACCTCGAATCTTGGCAGGTTTGCATAGAGTCCTGGGTCCACCACATCCTCTTCCTCCTTAGCCAGTTCAGTCTCTATTAAGGCCCAGAATTCACTCTTTTCAGCTCAGGCCCTCTGGAACACCTTACAGACAGTCCTCAGACTTACGACACAATTGGTTCCTGAAAACCGCAGCTCAAGTCGAAATGTTTTCCTATAGGAAACAATGTTATAAATGGGGAATTGGTTACTGAACCAAGGCCCAATACCCTATTTTCACCAAAAATAATGCAAAATTTTGTACTCAATCAATTATAGATGAGTAATATAGCTACATTAATGTATTTATATTGTAAATAGCAATCATATTGATTTGGAAGGCCTTCTTTGAGGTATCTTTGCTGGACTGTTTGAAGGGCTCTTTGTTGGACTTTTTGAAGGGTTCTTGGATGGAGTCTTCTCAGGAGTCTTGGCTGAGGTTTGTCTGCTTTCTTAAAGAAAACGTCCAAGGAAGTTTGGACAGATGTTCTCCAGGGGGGGTGGGCAATGCAGCTAACTTGTTCGCTGGTGTGGTCTGGCGTCGGATCAAGCACTGTACAGTCAAAACTGACATCAGAAAGTTGAAACAGGGTGTCAATTTATAAATGTTGTAAATGTGAAACATTGTAACTTGAAACATTGCAAGTTGAGGACTGCCTATACTGGCCAGCTTCTCCCATCCTGTCTTCTCTTACAATGTTAAATACTTCATAAATTTCCCTCCAGTTTCAGCATAAAATCATTGGGTACAGTAAGTCACGAGCCATCCCGACCAGCATTTCTCTAGTGGTCTTCAACATGGTGACCTGGGAGACCCTCCAAGGGTAATGTGTGCCGTGCCCATGCATGTACGTCATTCTGACAGGGTTGGCTTTCCATACATACTCGCTGGGTGATAACATGTTTTGTATAAATGTATGAGCACATCCAGTGCCAATGATTGCTTCAAACCTCTTGCCTTCTATCCATGCCCCCAAAACAGGTTGGGGCAGTGGCCTACCTTTGATCTCCCTCCCTATACTACAGTCCATGGATTCCACCCCTCCAGGTTCTCCAAAGCCTGGAGTTATTCCCATGACTTCAAATGGAGAGTGCAGCACGTTAGGTGATGACCGCATCAAGTTAGTACAGTTCTGGGACATGTGTCTCACCTTCCCACACTGAAAACAAATTACCGGGTTGTTGTTGGGCCTTTTGTAATCTCGGGCTTCTCTATTCCCCAGCCTCGTGGTCTCATGGGGCCTAGGGTACAAGCCTGCCTTCACATTCCAATCTGGGGGCCTCTCTCCAAGAGCGCTGCTGAAATTTTCTGCCAATCGCAGTGCCTTGGCTGAAGATACCGGCCGATGGTATTGAACCCAACTCTGGGTTTCCTCATCCAAGCTGGTCAGAAACTGTTCTAATAAAATCTTGTCACAGATGTCTGTCTTTGAACTTTCTGCAGGCTTCAACCACTTTGTTACACGATCAGCTAAGCGTTGCAACAAAGCCCTTGGGTCCTTTTCTTCTCTCTTCTTTTTAGCTCTGAACGCCTGCTGGTAGGTCTCTGGGTTAATATTTAGTCGATATAAAATTTCTCTCTTTACTTTGTCATTCCATAGCCTCATCCCGCATCATAGGCTGCTTGGGCCTTCCCTATTAGCAACACTCCCAACTGTCCAGACCAGCAGGATTTTTCCAGTCTGGCAGCCAACGCCGCTCATTCAAAGCTTTCCAAAAACACCTCAGGATCATCATGAATAGACATTTTGGGCACCTTTAATTCTACAGCTTTTCTCTGATGCCACACCTGTTGCTGTATCCAGCTTTCTTCCAGGGTGAGCTGATGGGCAGGCTGTTGTTGCAGGACTTGCCCCATCAAATGTAGCATCTGCTGGATTGGGTTTGCCTGGCTGCAGTCGCTGCCACAAAAACCTCCATATTTTCAGATTCCACTTGGCTGTCGTCAGAATTCCCAGCCAATGCACCAGTTTGTTGGGATATCACCATGTACGGATGCAGACCTCTGTGTCCCATTGACATTCACTTGCCGTTCTTAGGCTGGACAGATGCCAGTCAGTCAGTTAGGTTGGTGCTCCTCTCAGTTCTCACCTGCTATGACTTGATGAATTGATTAAATTTGGGAGGGGTGATGACTTCCTGACCCAGAGCTGACTGCCGCCCATCAGAATGTAAGGACAGGCAACAGAAAAAAAAACCTCCTTGCAAAACAAAGGAAAAAAACCCAAAGACCCGACGTATCTGTTTATCCACTTTTCCCCATGGTGCCGGGGTTCATAGTGGCTGCTATCCCTCCTCTTCACATTCAGTTCGCAAGTTCCCAATTGCTGAAGCTGCCATCGGACAGATTTTTTCCTGATAATTAGCATCTTGCTGGCTCAATTAACATGGAAAAGCTTTTTCCTGAGCTCCTCTGAGCTCTATAGACCCTGTGGGTCTGCTGCCCCGTTCCCAGCAACTTCCATCCAGACTGGCAGGTGTGCAATTGACCTCTCTGCTGGCCCTCTCTTCTCCTCTTTATCTTCCTCCTTCCTGCCAGTATATAGGGCCAGAAATAACTCCTGGAGCCTTGATTGAACCAATCCGGCTCACCTGGTAAACTCATAAGGCTGAGCCTGGGTGGATTGGAAGCTCCCTGTGGAGCATGGCCATGTTGCTACTGCTGGACATGCCCCTCTGGCCAGGGAGTTTCTCTGGGCAGGTATCCTCGATCTTCTCACAACCCCCAAGTCCCTTTCGGCACTACCAAGCCTATAAGCATGCTGCAGGGTTTTTTTCCCCAAGGTGGAGTCCTTCCATTTTTCAGTGTTGAATGCCATCAGATTTTCATCCACCCATTTTATGAGCCTGTCGAGGTCTGCCTGGATCACCAGCCTATCCCATTTGCAGTGTGGACGCTTTACCCCGAAGTTTGGTGTCGTCGGCGAACTTGGCCAATCCGCTTCTGATACTAATGTCTACATCATTAATAAAGATGTTAAAGAGTATAGGCCCAAGGATGGAGCCTTGGGGGACCCCAACTGGTCATGGCATAGCACAATGATTTACTTCCATCGATTACCATTCTCTGGGTCTGACCTTGGAGCCAATTCCCCAGCCATTGTACTGTGATGTAGCCGAGGCCGCAGTTGGACAATATTTCCGTGAGGAGATCATGGGACACCAGATCAAAGGCTTTTTTTAAATCAAGATATATGATGTCAATCTCTTCTCCCTTGTTTAGGTGATAGGTCACCTGGTCCTAGAAGGAAATGAGATTGGTCAGGCAAGATCTACCCGCAACAAACTTGTGCTGGCTATCCCTCAGGATATTGCCATGAGCCAGTTTCTCAAGAATGGTCTCTTTGATAATTTTTTCCAAGATCTTCCCCGGGATAGAGGTCAGGCTAATAGGCCTGTAGTTCCCCAGATCTACTTTCCTCCCTCTCTTGAAGATGGGCACCACATTGGCCTTTTTCCAATCTTCGGGCACTTCACCTGAGCACCACAAGTTCTTGAAGATCGCTGCCAGTGGCTGAACTATGGTGCCTGCCAGCTTCTTAAGTACCCTGGGGTGTAAACTGTCAGGGCCAGCTGACTTGAAGTTGTCCAGCCTCTCAAGGTGTTCCTTTACATGGTCTACAGTGATGTAGGGTAACAATTCTCCCTCACCCTGGGCATCCCGTACCATGTTGAGCAGGGCAATCCCTTAGGGCTGGTGAACAACTGGCACAAAATACCCATTAAGTAGGCTGTTTTTTTCCTGAGTGTTGGTTGTCAGTTGTCCCATTTGGTTTAGCAGGGGTCCAGTGTTACCCTTGCTTTTCTTCCGGCTCCCCACATATCTAAAAAATGACTTTTTCTTGTCTTTGATATGTGTAGGCACTTGGAGTCCAGTCGCAGCCTTGGCTTTCCTAGTTCGCTCCCTACAGTGCAGAATACTCCTTCTTTGAGGTGATTCCAGTCTTCCATCCTTTATAGGTCTTTCTTTTTAGATGCAAGAAGTCCACAAGTTCCCTGCAGAGCCAAGTGGGTTACTGTGCCCTTTTGCTACCTTTCCTCCAAGATGGGATAGACATTGCTTGTGCTTTCAGAATTGCTCCCTTGAGGAGCAACCACACATCCTAAACTCCCCTCCCCTTTAAGTTGTGTTCCCTTCAGGCCCGAGCAGCAAGCGTCCTGAGCTTGTCAAAGTCAGCTTTCCTGAAGTCAAGGACTTCTGCACTGCTGACTGACTTGCCAGCTTTGCGGTGGATAGTGAAAGTGATCAGCTCATGGTCACTGTCTACCAATTTCCCTTCAATCATTAGGTTGCTGACTGGATCATCTGCCTTTGCCAGTACCAGGCCGAGCAGTGCTTTGCCTCTTGTTGGTCCATAGACTTCTTGAGTCAGATAGTGCTCATCCACACATGTGAGGAAGCTTTGCAACCATTCAGATTTGACTGAGTGTTCTTCCCATGAGATGTCTGGGTAGTTGAAGTCTCCCATGACAACCATTCACCGGGAGCATGCAGCCTTAACCAGTTCCTTGGCAAATTCCTGGTTGAGCTCTTGTTCCTGATTGGGAGGTCTGTAGTAGACTCCTACCATTGTGTCCCCTGTGCCATGTTCACCACAGATTTTAACCCAGAGGGTCTCCAGTCATCCCCTGAGGGTGCCAATGACAGCTTCCAGGGATGTGTAGCTTTCCTTGACATAGAGAGCTACACCCCCACCCCTTTTATCTGCACGATCTCTCCTGTACAGAGTATAGCCATCTATACCTGTGGCCCAGTCATAGATGGAATCCCACCAGGACTCTGTTATCCCTACAAGATTGTAGTCATTCTTGTTTAGCAGGAGGATCAGTTCCTCCTGTCTGTTCCCCAAGCTTCTGGCATTGGTGTACAGGCACGTAAGTGTCCTATTGGAGGCCCTAGTCCTCCCTACACTTCCAGGAGGACATCGTTCCAGGGCTGGGATAGTGGTGGATTCCCTTGTGTGCCTTAGCCTGCTGGTAATGCAAAAGTTGCCCAATAGGCTTGCTGTGGCGGTAATCCCTGCATCCCCCAGTGGGCTTAGTTTAAAGCCCGGTCAAGCAGGTCAGCCATTCTGGCTGAGAAGAGCTTCCTCCCCAGTGAAGTGAGGTGAAGGCCGTCTCTTCCTAGCAGACCACTGCCTCTCTCACCAAAGAGCGGATTGTGATCATGGAAGCCAAAGCCTTCATGATGACACCAGTGCCACAATCTTTGGTTGACTACCTCAATCCTTCTCTCCCTACTCAGCCCATAACACAAAACCGGGAGGATTGAGGAAAACACCACATGAGCCCCCAACCCTCTAAGCCCCAAAGCCCTGTAGCCTCTCATGAACCAGCTGAGATTGCTCCAAGCCATGACATTCATGCCCACATGGATAAGGAGCATAGAGTAGTGGTCGATGGGCCAGATGAGCTTTGGGATCCTCTCCACTACATCCCGGATATGGGCTTCCGGGAGGCAGCAGACCTCCTGAGCTAAGGGGTTTGGGTGGCAGATCACACCCTCAGTCCTCCTCAGGAGAGAGTCTCCCACAACAACCGCTCTACGTGGCCTTAGGGAGAGCAGGGATGGTAGCTGTGAGTGGTTTTCCCTTGCCGCAGGAGCTGTCAGCTATATAAGCTCCGCCAAGGCTGCAAGGGGTTCATACCTGTTGCAAAACTCCAGAGGGGAGGGGATTCTGGTGCAGCGGGCCTTGGAGCTTTTGATCACCTTGGTCCAACCCCCTGGCTGGACAGTGTCACGGATCCTCAAGTCCTCCCTTGTACTGGAAGGTGACCTTGGTCTATCCTCAACCTCCAGGGGGTGAAGGGCCTGGCAGTACAAGTCTATCTCCTGCTCACCATCCCTCATGGCACGCAGTCTCTGGACTGCGGCCTGGAGCTCCTCTATCTGGCACCCCAGAGACTCCAAAGTGAAGAAAACCTTGCAAGGGGAGGTGGCCATGCTCCTGGTCCCATGTGCCTGGAATCGTGCCAGACAGCTCCCACAGCCGAGAGCCAGAGGATCCATCTGCATGGAGCCCAGAACCATGGGTTCAGTCTGGGTGGAGACCTCAGAAGTGCCAGATGGGGAGGTCTCAGACTCCAAGAGGACCCTCAGGGTGTGGCGTGTGGCCATCTGCATTGTACTGCTGGTAGTCCAGCTACTGCTGTGACTACCTTCCCCAGGGCTCACTGGCAGTGTCTCAGGCCCTCCTGCATGCCCTCCTTTGCAAACTCCTGTGCAAACTCACCTGCCAAGCCTAGAAGCAAGCCTGTTTGCACATCTTGTTTGCAAGCGTGTGGCTCCGGGCATGTGGCTCCCTGGAGGGCTGGGCCAAGTAGGAGCCAGGTGGGGAGGGAGGCGGGGGGGAGAGGGACATGTCCCTTCTTGGCTCCACTCAGCTGCTCCACAGCTGACTGGGTCTGGGTCCCTCCCTCCCCCAGTGTGGGCCTCACCTACCTCCAACTTCTCTGGGGGTCTTGGTTGGGGTCCTGCTGGGGGGTTCTGGGTGTCCCTGGGCTCAACAGGGGCATGATGGGCTTCCACCTGTGTGTCTCTCGCCGAAGCCTGGGGCAAATAGTTGAAAAAAAGTTTTTTGCAAGCTTTCAGGCAGTCTCCCATTGCCTGAAGAAGTGTGTTTGTGCCCAAAAGCTTGCAAAAAATTTTTTCCAACTATTTAGTTGCTCTAATAAAAGACATCACGTCTACCCAAATAACCTTGACTTCCTGTTGCTGAAAGGACCAGAGGGGCAAGACAGAGCGTGGGCGACTGGCAGCAAAACCATGCCTGAGGACTCACTTCGGGGCCAGGGAGAAAACCCCACGCTATAGAAGTGTTTGGTTTATTGAGCTGTTTATGTGGACTCCTGTCAAGAGGGACTTTGCTGAGAAGGGAAATAAAGACACTGAGAAAAGACTGTAAATGAACCTGAAAGACTGGGGTGTGAGTGAGCAAATCCCACTACAGGTGCTTTTACTGGAATACACCGGGATACATTTTTTCCTCCAAATATACAATCATTGCTGGTAAAATTTGCCCACAATACGAAAGTTGGCAGGGTGGTAAATAATGAAGGGGATGAGATTCAGTAACACAGACTTACCTGAGGTGATGGACCCATTTGAACAACAAGCTTTCTAACATGTAATTCAGGCAAATGCTAGGTCATACATCAAGGAGAAAAAGAATGTAGGCCACCCTAATAAAATGGGAAACCATGTTCTGAGAAGTAATGACACCCCAAGGGAATTATGCAATTACGCGCCCATGCAATTCTACGCATGAAAAGTATGACCCCGCATAATTGAATAATTTTGCATAATTTAACCCAGGCGGACTCTGTGCCTCCATCTCTGTGGGGCTCCCAGAACTCCAGCTGGAAGCCCCATGTGGAGGCACCAAGCACAGTGGTGCACAGCTGGAGGGCTGGTGAGTGGGAAGGGGAGCTCCTGCCTGCAGGAGAGGTGGGGTGGGCATGGGGTTTATGGGTGGGTGTGGGCCCCCCCCTCCACATATCTGTCTCCCTCCTATGGTGCACAGCCCCTGTTGCTGGTGGCAGCAGCAGCAGCAGGCGGTGGCCCCTAGGGTGCTCATGGCCACAGCAGGCAGAGCCCCTGACAGCACGCAGCTCTGGCTGAGTCCCAGAGGCTGCACATGGTGACACGAAGCCTGCCCAGCCCAGCCTGCTGGTGCACGCCTTCAAATTAGACCAGGCTGGCTCTGTGCCAGTGCAAGGGGCTCATGGCACTGCAGGTGGGAGCCATAAACCATCAGGCCAAGCCAGACCAGCTCCATGCCTCTATGCATGGCTTTCTGCTGGAGTGCTGGAAGACCCATGTGGAGGCATGAAGTCTGCCCAGCCCAATGATGTGCGACTCCTGCCTGCAGTGCCACAAGCCCCACATGCTGGCACAGAACCAGCCTGGTCTGGTTTGAAGGCATGAACCAGTGGGACAGGTTGGGCCAGCTCTGTGCCACCATGTGCAGCCCTGGGACTGAGAGAGCTGGACACCACCGGTGGGGCTCTTCCTGCCACAGCCATGAGCGGCCTGAGGGCCCACTGCCTCCTGCTGCTGCTGCTGCCACCAGTGGCAGAGGTTGTACACCATGGGGGGAGAGACGTGTGGAGTGGGGCCCACACCCACCTGCAAACCCCACACCAGATGGGGTTTCTGGCACAGATATTAAAGATATGAGGTGAAATGTAAAAAAAAAAAAATGTATTTCATTTTTCATAATTTTGAATTTTTCTGAGCATAATTTTGATTTTTTCTGTGCATATTTCCCTGGGGTGTAAGTAGTGACTCTGAAAATGACTATGGGGCCATGGTGGATATGCACCTGAACAAGAGCTCCCGGTGTGATGCTCTACCAAAAAGGGAGAATGGGATGCTTTGATAAACAAGCAGGAGGAGGGAGGGAGGATTACCTTTGTCTATGGCACTGTTGAGACCACTGCAGAAATACAGGGTCACAATTTGGAGCTCATCCTTTAGAAAGAATGCTGACAAATCATGAAGGGTTCAGGAAAGAGCTACAGAAAAAAACTGGGTCTGGAAAACACATCTTGTTCTGTTTATCTTATCTAAGGACAGGTTAAGAGATGGCTTGATTAAAGCCTATAATTACATACATTGGAAAAGGGCTCTTTCATCTAGCAGAAAAAGGCAAAAATTAGATCTAACAGTTGGAAGCTAAAGCCAAACCAATTCACTCTAGAAAGAAGGTGCCATCTTTAACGGGGGTAGTTAACCACTGGAACAATTTATCTAGGATCAGGGTAAATTCTCCATCACTTGATGTCAAGACAGAGTATCTTTTTAGAAGAAATACTGTTGCTCAAACAGAAATTATGGGCTTGAATGAGAAATTATGGGGTGAGGTTGTTTTGGCCTGTGGCATGCAGGAGGTCAGAGATGATAAACATAATGGTCCTTTTGTCCTTCAAAACTATGAAAACACTTCTCAAAGTTATGCGTATTTCCTGGCAAAGCATACAGGAAAGCATGCTGCCCTACAGAATTATAAAAACACAGGAGAACGAAAGGCCAGTGTGACATAGAAGAGATTTTAACTGCTCCCTATAATAACAAGGGAAAGAAAATCTCTTTAAAAGAATACATTTTTTCCCCAGGTAAAATAAAGAACAGTGAAAGGGGAAATACTCCCCCATATTGATGCCAAAAGTTAAAAGAACAAGCACTGTGCAAGTGGAAGTAGGTAGAGGGAGAAATAAAACAGGTGCAAATGATCGCAACCAACGTTCATTTGATGTGTGCAAAGAAAGGATAAGTCTCAGACAGTAACATATGCAGTATATATGTGGTGTCAAATTATCAAACATGGGCAAATTCACCTTTCTGTGTGCTTCCAATGTAAATGCAGATGGATTCTGCTGGCATCAATTAAGGTGGCCCCATTTCTATTAGTATGACCAAGAGCAGACTCTGGGCTGAAGTGTTAAAAAAAAAGTGAAAAAAATAATTTGTGTGGAATTAGACATTTTTCAAAACCAAAGTTAAATATGGAAAGCTCCTGTTTTTATACCGTCCAGGTTGTGAACCCAGTCCTTCTTCATCTTGTTCCATGTATTGTTATAGTTGACTATACATTGTAGGTGTAAAATGCTACCAAATCAGCATAGTAGGATTTTACAAGCACTGGGCACTGATGTAATCTAGTTTCTTGGTTTGCACTGAAATCATGGGAAGCATCATGTGAAACCAGATTCAGTGCAAATTTGCTCTGACACTCTGGGTCCTTTCAAATCTTGAAAGCTCAGGGAGGCCGCAACCTGTAAGCAGATGGAAACTGCTAAACACCAGAATTTCACATAACTCCTCTCCAGCGCTTCCCCTTGCTTTGCGCAAGTCTAGAAAACAATGATTCCTATGTCTGCAAATTGTCTTCTTGGGAAGAGGGGCCCTATCATCAGGGGAAGAGGAAGGAAGCACATACAGTGGGAGATTTACAAATCCAGCTCCTCAGACAGATGGGAAAGGCAACAGGAACTCAGAATAATGTTGTGCAGAAGAGGATTTTTGAAAAAAACATTCCAAACTACCACCATCTGGTTCTAATTTTGAGCTGGAGATGAATAGACCTATAACTAAAAAGGCAACACCAGATGCCTTGATGTTGCTATGCAGGAAGCAAAGCACCAATTGTCCTGACTCATTGCCAGGACTTTAGATTTGTCTCCCAAGCAAAGCTGCAGAAGGCTGTTATCACCTCAAGGTGACCTGTAGGGTATTTTTGTTTGTTTGTTCATAACTATACTGTAAATACCCTTTTTGCTTTCTCTATGGAAAAGGAGAGCCAGAAAAATCTGAGCTGGGCTTTCCTGCACTGCAAAAGGTTTTTTCCTGGTCTGTATTTTATTTTGAGACTCTGCTTTCTCATGGTTTCACAGAAGGACTGGTGGGGGTCTCCAAGGTTTATTTTGTTGACTCTTACACATGACCTGAAGGGTGATAGCTGGGAAATCACTTTGAATCTTTAACAAAGACTTATTTTCTCCAAAAATTTAAGTCATTCATTGTTAAAAAAGGAAATAAATTTCAATGATCCAAGATCCCTGCCCCTCTGGATTCTCATTGTATACTCTCCTGTCAATGGTTGAAGTCAGTATTTCACTAGTTCTCAAGTCAGTTCCATACTAATACTTCTCTACATTAGCACTGTAAGGTCCATCTGCCACCGCTGTACCATCACCACTGCAGCTCTATCAATGATAGCACTAACACGGCAAGTCTACACATTCAAATAATCTGGGAGCAGTTTACTCTTGAGTAAACTCTCCCGGGCATGTGTCTACACGTGCAGGGATGTGGGAGAAGATTTGCTGCTCCTAGCAGCAGACTGCTCTTTGGTCCATGCAGCTCCCCCTGGGTGCTAGCCGGCTGGGACATTGCTCCCTGCCCCCGGAAGCTGCCTGCTCTCAGGGCAGGCTCTAACCCCAGAGGCCGGGTGGGGACAATGTTCCCCTGAGCTGGCAGCAGGGAGCTCCCATCTGCCGCTCCCTAATCATGGGGCCCAGGCTGGGAGATCAAAAAAATCTGCCTAATAAGAAGAGTGAAAGAGGACCACTAAGGAACTCTTCAAAACTAGGTTACTGCATTACCTAGGAATATTTCAGTTCAGAAGAATGGTGAGCTAGAGTGACAAAGGCATCCCAGAGCAAAATTTAAACAATCCGTTATTGACACCAATGAGCTAGCCACTGCCTTATGCTACACAACCATCCCCTGGCATAGCAGATGAGGCATGGGTAATGTCAAGTGAGTACCAAATAGGCCTATGCTAGTAGACATGCCTGAAACATGTTCTGCACAAAACATGGTGGGTTGTGAAGGTGCTGCCATTCCTTTTTGACTTAGTAACTATGATGATGCTTCTTCCATGTAAGAGATTCAAGCTCATTGTCATGGAAAGGGTTGTAAGGTAGGAGGAACCCCCGAGAAGAGAAGTAATTCTCCTGTACTTACCTCAGGGGAGAGGAAGGTCGCAGCAGGGGCATGTGGTGGAACGTGCATTTCCAGAGTGAGTTCTCTCTCCAGACTGGTGGGTGGTGAACCACACCAGGTACCTCCAGCCCCAGAAAGGGGCAGCTGGTGATAGACTTCAGCATCAGGAAGCGTGAGGCGCTGGAACACTCTCCTCTTGACACCCATCTGCAGTGTTCGGCAGCACAGAGGTGCCAGGAATAAGGTACAGGTGGTTGAAAGACCATTGCTTCAGGAAGCTCCACTGCAGGGAGCTCATCCATTGAGGGTACAGCAAGTGGAAGTGGCTTCCAATAAGTAGGTGTTGGGAAGGGGAGCGAAAAGATCCAGTGGACTCAGCCCTCTCTGAGGGTAGGACTGCCCTCTAGAGTCTGAAGGGGCTGGATTTGGGGGGGGGGTGTCTGAAACTCTCTCCGTTTCTTTTTTTTTCTCTTTGTTTTGTTTCTTTCCTCAGTTTGGGTATTTTTTTCCTTCCCAGGACTAGAATCCATTTCCAGACCACTAGGTGGGCCCCAGGAGGTTTTTTTTGGACTTAAAAGAGCAGTGGCCCCCTACTTAGAACCATAGATTTGAGGCTGGGAAGGAGGCACTTTTCCCAGGTGCACTAACTATCACCAGAACCGTACAGCCCTGGACTGACAGCTGGGGACAGCGAGGTAGCAATGAGCAAGGAAGGGGTGAGTAGGGAGGGAGAGAGGAAAGAAGTGAAGTGGGGGCAGGGGCGCCAGGAGCAGGGGGGCATAGGGAAGGGGGTAATGGGGCAGGAGTGGAGGGGGAAAGAGGAAGGGAGCAGAGGGAGGTGGAGAGTGGGTGAGCACAGATATGCTGGGATGTCACTGGAGGGGGGCAGGGGTGCCTGGCAGCTCTCCATGCTCCAAATTGAACCTGAGCTGACCCCCACCAGGCCCTGCAGCTGCCTGCAGGGAAAAGGGGAGGCAAGGCAAGGGGGTTGTCTGGCAGCCGCAGGTCTGCTGACAAGTAAGGGATTGCATACCCACTGTGGTACGCGATCAGAGTGTGAAGTCAGGAAACAGCGCCCCCCCATGGAAGTTGTCCAGGACAGAGGAAAACTTGACATACATTTCTGTCATACAGACAAAACTTGACATACAGAAAAGAAAACAAATAGAAATTAATATGCTAGGCCCATGGTAATCAACATCTCTCCTCTGTGCACACTGTTACAATATCTGTTCTAATTGCTCCCACCTTTTTTTTCCCTAGACCACCCCTTTCTGTGTTTAGATCATAAGCTTCTTGGGGCAGAGATCACAAGAATTTGTGTATAAAAGAAAGATGCATGTAAAAAATGCAAAGTGGTGGGAGGGGGAGGAGAGAGGAGCACCCAGTCCAGCATGCCTTACAGTGGGAAATTTGGGGGCCTCAGGGGGTAGGGGGTAAAGGAAGAGTGGCATGACCTATGTCTGGGGCATTTTCCCTTTTTTGCTGTCCCTTCTCTCCTAACCATGAGTCCAGTAAAGTTCAGTACCTTCAACTTAACCAAATCCTGCAGTGTGCTTGCCTGACTAAGGGTGCGCAGGTAGGGTGATGCCATGCTTTTTGGTTCCCAGGTATGATGAAGGGCCACAATTGAGCAGGCACTGATGACACAGTTGACTGTTAGAAAGATAGCTGTTATTAAACAAGCAGTACAAGCGAAAAAGCTCCAACAGAATGGGAAAAGGAGACAGAAGAGTTCTGGCCTCTGCAGGACACACGAGGAAATCTGGTGGTCGCACCAGATGACAAAGCTAATCTCTTTAATAATTTCTTTGCCTCCATTTTTCTGAGCAGGGACCAGGTCATCCTCCCCTGACGGTCCCAGGGGAGGCACAACCAGGCCCAGGGTCAGTGAGGACCTAGTTAGGGAACTTCTGATGGGACTAGATGTGTTCAAATCAGCAGGTCCTGATGATTTAAGTCCCTCAGCAGAGTGCTGAGGGAATTAGCAGAGGTCATTGTGGGACCCCTGGCACAGCTTTATGAGCACTCATGGTGCTCTGGTGAAGTGCCGGAGGACTGAAAAAGGGCCAGTGTGGTCCCCATTTTCAAAAAAGGGAGGAGGGAGGACCCAGGAAACTATAGGCCCATTAGTCTTACCTCGGTCCTGGGGAAGCTCTTTGAGAAAATTATCCAGGTGCATATCTGCGAAGGACCAGCAGGGGAGATTATGCTTAGGGGCAACCAACATGGGTTCGTCAGAGGCAGGTCCTGTCAGACCAACCTAGTTGCCTTCTACAACCAGGTCACAAAATCCTTAGACGCAGGCGTCGTGGTGGATGTAGTCTTTCTGGACTTTAGGAAGGCCTTCAACAGTGTCTCTCACCCCATTCTCATTAAAAAAATTAGGCAACTGTGGTGTCGATGCCTACACGGTTAGTTGGGTCACCAATTGGCTGGAGGGTCGCATCCAGAGAGTGGTGGTGGATGGGTCATTTTTGACCTGGAGGGATGTGGGCAGTGGGGTCCCCCAGGGCTC
>NW_005842313.1:1460111-1462078 GCF_000455745.1 Alligator sinensis
AGAGGGTCCAGAGGAAGGCCACTCGCATGATCAGGGGGCAGCAGGGCAGGCCCTACAAGGGTAGGCTACGGGACCTGAACCTGTTCAGCCTCCACAAGAGGAGGCCGAGAGGAGATCTGGTGGCCATCTATAAACTGACCAAGGGGGACCAGCAGGCAATAGAAGAGTCCCTGTTCCCCTGAGCACTACCGGGAGTAACAAGGAACAACGGCCATAAGTTGATGGAGAGTAGATTCAGGCTAGATATCAGGAGGCACTACTTCACAGTCAGGGCGGCTAGGATCTGGAACCAACTTCCAAGTGAAGCGGTGCTCGCTTCTACCCTGGGGGTCTTCAAAAGCCACCTAGCTGGGGTCATTTGACCCCAGAATTCTTTCCTGCCCATGGCAGGGGTTCGGACTTGATGATCCGCTCAGGTCCTTTCCGACCCTACCAACTATGAAACTATGACTACATACCAAAGTGGCCAGGTGTAGCAGTAGGGGAGGTGAGGTGTGATGTCATGTGGCATTCTTGGAGGACCAACCGGACCCATGTCACAGAACGCTTGGTGTCACACCTAACACTGAACCAGTTCCTTGTGAACCAGCTGAATGGGTACACTGTTCCAGGCAGCTCTATACTCATTTAACAACCTCATACGTGTGTATTACAAGTGATGTGTCCATACCCCGACATGGGCTGTAAGCTGGAAGCAATACAGACCTAGCAGAAATGCTCCAAGCTAAACCTGCTTTGCTCAAGGTTATAACAACTTGGAGCAGTTTTGCTATATTTGTTGCACTCCTAACTTCTGCAGGTGTAACTGTTACAGCATAGCAGGTGCTGTGTGCACTCCCAAGCAGCAGTGTATTTTTGCCCATGGCCTTAATGAAATTAGAGTCATGGCATTAGAAACAAGGACCACTCATGGGTAGGAACTACTTAATTTGCAATTTTGTAGCTTTTGCAGAAACCGCAAAATCGTGCCTTGTCTGCAAAATCTGCAAAATCAAAAAAAAAAAATCTTACTAAAAATGACATGCAGGCTCCCCAGTGGGAGCAGTCCCTGTGGCCACTAGGGCCCAGCTTTGCAGCCTGCCGGGGGAGGTGGGGGAAGGGAAGTTGCTGGCATGAAGGGGAACAGCCAAGATGGCAGCCCCCCTTTCCCCTCCCCCCAGTGCTGCTGACTGGCTGAAAGAGCTCCTTGTTGTGCAGCCCCGCTCCTCTCTGTCAATCAGTGGGAAGGGGCAAGACTTCATCATGGACAGCTCTCTTGGCCAATCAGCGGTAAAGGACAGGGCTTCTCAGCCAATCAGTAAAAAGGGCCGGCCTTGCCATGAAAAAGCCATGAAATTGGCTTTGCGTGCTACAAGTGTCCCACAAAAATCCCTTTCACTCTCCATCACTTAGGTAGACCCCTAACTCATGGGCCAGTAACTGGCTAAAGGACAGGAAGCAAAGGGTAGATATAAATGGTTAGCTCTCAGAATGGAGTGGCTGACCCCAAGGGTCTGTGCTGGGGCCAGTGCTATTTAACATATCTATAATTTACTTGGAAAGTGCAATAAATAATCAGGAAGCCAAGTCTTCAGAAGATACCAAATCAGTCAGGGTGGAGGAAAAAACCCAAAGCTGACTAAATGACTGCAGAAGGATCTTGTAGAATTGCAGGACTGGGCAACAAAATGGCAAGTTGATAAGTACAAAGTGATGCACATAGGAAAAAGTAACCCAAGATGCACGTATACAACGATGGCCTCTATATTAGCTGTTACTACTCAAGCCTGATCTTGAACTTATTGTACATAATCCTCTGAAAACAGCAGCACAATTCAACATCAGTCAAAAAAAAAGCCAAGAGAATTTAGGAACTATTTAGGAGGGAACTGAAAACAAAAGAGAAATGTCATCATAGATTCATAGATGCTAGGGTCAGAAGGGACCTCAACAGAACATCGAGTCTGACCCCCTGCCTGGGCAGGAAA
>NW_005842313.1:1462109-1469661 GCF_000455745.1 Alligator sinensis
GGTCAGATGACCCCAGCCAGATGCCTATCCAGCCTTCTCTTAAAGACCTCCAAGGTTGGGGGAGCACCACCTCCCTTGGAAGCCCATTCCAAATTTTGGCCACCCTTACTGTGAAGAAGTTTTTCCTGATATCTAGCCTAAATCTGCTCTCTGTCAGTTTGTGACCATTGTTCCTTGTTACCCCAAGAGGTGCCCTGGTGATCCCTTGCTGTGTTCCCCTAATTAATTTGTAGGTGGCCACAAGATCACCTCTCAGCCTTCTCTTGCAGAGACTGAAGAGGTCCAGGTCGCTCAGTCTCTCCTCATAGGGCTTGTCCTGTAAGCCCCCAACCATACGAGTGGCCCTCCTCTGGACCCTCTCGAGTCTATCAACATCCTTCTTGAAGTACAGCACCCAAAACTGGACGCAGTACTCCAACTGCAGTCTGACCAATGCTGCATAGAGGGGAAGTATCACTGTATAGTTCAATAGTACACCTACATCTTGCATGTAGCTCTAGTCCTGTCACCTGCAAAAGTATAAAATAGAACTAGAAAAGTTACAGAGAAGGGCAACAAGGATGATCAGGGGTGTGGAGAGGCTTCTGTACAAAGTAAGCCTAATTAAGCTAGGACCTTTCAGCTTAGAGAAAAGATGACTGAGAGGGAATATGCTAGAGGTCCCTAGGGCCCCTGCTAGATGTGCACGTAAAGGTACAAAGAGATCTGGTGCATGATCCATACAATCGTGCTTCTTGCCATGGGAGTGGGAGGCATGTCTGTGGGACCATGCATCAGATCACATCACACCTTATTGCCAGTGCAGGGGGATGCTGGGATCACAATCAGCTAACGGGGCTCCCAGCCACAGGGGCATACCTGGCCACTTGTTCAATTAATAGCATGAGAGGAACCAGCTACAAAGTTATTCCACATTTTCTGTGGGATAACTTTGTGTCTTCTTCCTTTTTTCATGATGCCATTAATGGCTTTAATGTTTGGCTGGGTTTCAATTCAAGATGCAATTAACTGGATAATCATATCTTAAGTGTAATGTGCAGCAGCAACAGCCTAGGATAGTGAATGGCATGGAGAAAGCAAATGTGGATTTACTGTTTACCACCTCTCATAGTATCAAAACTAGGGGCCGTGGAAGGAAATTGTTAGGGAGTAGATTTAAAGCAAACAAAGGAACTTATTTTTCATACAATGTGCAATTAACTTGTAGAGGCTGAAAATTTAACAAGATTCAGAAGAGGATTACACATATTTATGCAGGGTAAGTCCATCAGGCATCATTAGACATTATAATTACAGCTGCAACCTCCAAATTAGGACTTACTGTACCCTGGAAGCTGTGAGGAAAAAGGAGCATCGGACATATCAGTTTGTATAAATACTATATTTACTCACAAACCACACACCCCCTTTTCTCCAAAACCAGCCCTCCAATAGTGGGCTGTGTGTCTTAAGTTGGGGAAGCTGATTTTTCTTTGCTGGAATGGAAGCATATAGATACTGCTGCAAGATGGTTACCAGTTTCTCTATCAGGTTGCTTGTACATGTGACAAACATTGATCATTTTTGCAGTTTAATTGCATCATACTATACACATGCAGGGTTTTTATGATTAACATGTGTTTGCTACATTGCAAATTAAACCACATCTGCATGTACTTCAATTTGCAATGTAGGTTTTTGTAACTTTGCAGCCTTTGACAGCTCACCCCCAGGCAGAAGCAGTGAGGGGGTCTTATTTGAGGGTATGCAGTATGTGAAAAAATTCAGTAATCTTATTCTTAGCATCCACTCTGACTGAGAGATAGGAAATTGGGCTAGATGGACCTGTGGTCTTATCCAGTATGGCATCTTTTATGTTCTTAACACAAGGATATGTAGTATATTTTCATAAATATATACCTTCAATAAAAGGTATTGTTACCCATTACAAATGGATTTCCAAATACAGCTCTTAACATTAAGGACCGTTATTTTAAGTGACTATAAAGTACCATGCACATTGCACTGTATATATGATCCTAAACAAATAATTGCTCGGCTCGTTTATGGTTACATTTAAAATCACAATAGCTCTTGATCAATGACCTTCTAGAAGGATGCATGCACTTTCTGCAATAATACATGTGTTCCCAGTTTCATATTGGTGTCTTTGGTTACTGGTACCTTAATTTCCCTGTGCCAAGCCAAGGGAATTAATTCTCTTTCTATGGTACTGGAACACAACATATGGGTTCTTTGCACTTTCTGCCCCCCTGACTGTAACTGTCAGAAATCAGCTGCGCAGGCATAAAATTGACAGGAAGCTGGTATGAGGCCACTAATGTAAGAATATTAAGAATATCAAAAGGAACATGCTGTGTAATTCTCCAGCCTGTTTTCAGAGGGCTGGGAAGAGAGGCTCTTGATTCTGTTTCATTGGTTAAAAGCTGCTACAATTTGGACAATTTTTAACAGTAAATTGCAGCTATAACCAAAACCTGAAAGCCTTAAAATGCCTTCTGAAACCAATCCAAAAAAACAGTTTTTCCAAGTGCTTTTTATTATACAAGAGAAGCTAGAGAAGTAGATACTTATGCAAGAAGCACTGGCCAACAGCACAGAGAGCAAACATTCCCTGTGCAATCCGAGATGCACCTATTGCCAGGACTCTTCAGGGCTTCTTCTAGGTGATGAGTGCCCACCGCTCCCAATGGAGGAAGACTTTTTTGTTTGTTTTAGCCCTAACAAGCTCAAGTGCTCAAAAATCACAAGTCAGAATCCCTCAAAAGGACAAAGTTTGTGTGCTTGTGGCAGAGATTACTAGCACCTGTACACAAATATCCTTTTATCTTAAAACAGTAGACTGTGTGCGCTGAAATACATCCAACCACTGAAATGGAGGGAAGCAGAAAAAACATGCAAAGGCTGCTGGGAATATAAGAAAAGACCAAACTCATTCTCTGGTAGAAAGCATGATGACGTCTTTACTGCCTGTGCAAAACATACCCTTTTAAGATCTGCACCACCCATCTGACTAGACCTCCATACCATAACGTCCACAGGATTAAATCTATCCATACATGGAGAATGATCATTTGTGGCAGCCCAGCTGATATTTTAACCTTTGAATCCATGGGAGAGCCATATATTTCCAGCCTGTTGTACAGCCCACTAAATCAGCCCTTCGAGTCCTCACTGTAACAATTTGGAACTGTTTTCTGGAAATTTTGGCACCAGCCTCAGAGGAGGCAGAGACACTTTCATCTCTGTTACTGCTACAGATATTTATTGAATCAACAATGGCTTTCATGGACCTTCAGTTGGCAGCATGCACAACACAAAGAAGTGTGATGCAGTTGAGAAAGTCTGTCAAAATGGGCACTAGCCAGAAGTGATCTGCTCATCTGATGAGATGAGGGGCATAAATAGGTGACCCTATTTCCCTAGTTTCAAAATGGGACTCCTCACTCCGACATCCTCAGTTGTCTCCGAGCTCTGGTCTCAGCTCAGTGCACTGGAAGTTGGGGTGCGCGGGGGTAGCTGAGTGCTCGAGAGTAGGGGAAGGGAGTATGGAGGTCGGAGGAAACAATTCCAGTTTTCACCAGGACTGTCCCATGTTAAACACCAGTTCTGGATGTCTCACTGAGACCAAAACAAAAGCGTTCATTTTACCAAACGGACAGGATGCCCAGAACAGGTGTCTAAAACTGGACTGTCACAGTGAACACAAGATATTTGGTCACCCTAGGTATATATAATTGCTGCTATTATTCTTATTCTCTGTGGGCCTGTAATGGGCCCTGGAACACTACCATATTAATGCACTTAGTAGCATGCTAGGAAAATGCTATCGGAATTTCCCAAAGGTCAGGGCACAGAGGAGGAAGCATTTACAGGAAGAACTTCAGATTTTTCCATTACAAACAGACAGGGAAACTAGAGGGAAATCCCAGGCCCAGAGAAGATAAGAACTGAGACATTCACCAAATCCAGAATCGCCCAAGTTCATTGCAAATTAATGGGCTTTGAGCAAGAGAAAAAGCAACACTATTCAAGATACCCAACTGGCTCTACCAGACCTGCTCAGTTCTTCTCTTCTTGAATTCACTCTGAATCTCTGTGTATTTTTGCCCCAACAACTTATTCAGTGTTTGACACCCTCAATTTCTGCATCTTAGGGCTAAATGCAAAGCCAAAGAAAACCTGGGGAGGCTTCCCAGAGTGGTTCTCCCCAGTGACTGCCAGTGGCATTGAAACATATTTTCAATAGATTAATAGGTGCTTCTTTCTTCTCCCAATAGTGCCATTAACCCAAGACAGAAATAGGGTTCTTACAAGTGCAATCTGGAGTTCTCATCAACTGCAGCACTCATACACAGAGCCTGAGAAATGTTATACAAACTTTGTAAAGCATCTCAGAAAACAGGATGCGAATGAGTGTGGGAGCACTCATACACTGAGCCCTTTATGTCACAAATTAGAGCCTCATGCTATGGCAGCAGTTTCTCACATCAAATAAATCTTCCGTGTTTCATCCAATAAATAAACCTTGGCAAAAAGGACATTTATCTCTGGAACCTCTAACTGTGTATCATACAAAGAGAATATGGGATGGCACACTCACAACACTTTTAAAATTGTGTATTAGATTTAGGTCTGAACAGCAGAGTATGGACTGAGATGTGATGATCTATGAAGTTTAGGAGTGCTCAGGTCTTCTGGCTCAGAGCAGTAGGAGATGGAGTTTTCTGAAGTGTGGCAGGACTGCCCATTATGCCCATTATGAACCTCAGATGCAGAATCTAAGGATTCCTCAGTCAGCAGTCCACTGTATCTGGAGGCCCCCTGGAGTTGGTAAATATGGATCCTTGTCTGCTTTTTCTGAACTATGGGCCCCTGGCACATGTTACACTTAATATGTGATTAACCAACTAATCATGTCTTAAACTGTAACCCAGACACACCTTAATATTCCTATTACACCATTAATCGAATGTGTGACTAGGTTGGGGCTCCCAACCAAATTGCACAGCCATGGCTGGGAGCCCCATCAATGGGCAGGGCTCCCAGCTGCAGATGCTTGATGGTGCAGGACTGTGATTCCAGGCTCCCCCTGCACTGGCAATAAGGAGTGACAGGATCTGATGCTCGATCCCACAAACACGTTTGGCATGGCAGGAACCATGGTTGTGGAGAATGCCCATCAGATCCTATCACGCTTTACTTGCACATCTTTCAGGGGCCTTATTCAAATAAATTTAACTACCCTTCATTAACAAAATATCTGGCTTACTGAATATCAGAAGGTGTTACATGACCCAGCAACAACTTTTATCAATACTTTTTTGGAAAAGATGTACAAGTCACACTGCATTAGATGAGCATCTAATGAAAACAGATGGGTCTGCCCCTCAGAAGCAGCAATGTCATTTAAACCTGTGCTGAGAAAAAACCCTGCTGTCCTCCTCTTCTCCTATGTGGGCCTCTCTCCTGTGTGCCTAAACCTGGTGAAAGCATCAAACAATATTTCTGTTGACATTTATGTGAGGTTTTTTAAATTTAAATTGGGATATTTTTGACCCGTGTTGTTTGTACCACTTATGTTTGCACTTTTGATGATTTTAGACACCTCAGCCCATCTCTTGAAATATATTAGGAAAAAAAGACAGTTACTGAGATGGACAGACCTTAGTTATCTCTACAACTGCACTATGAAGTTAGCTTCCATAACAGGATGACATTTATACCATGGCTTGGCAAAACCAGTAATCTGCATGCTGGAGAAGGACATTGAACCAGGCCTTGGGTAGGAGGAGTGAGAAGAAAGGAGATGGGTATTGTTGTAACAATCAAAAAAACCCAACCCCCCCCACCCCCAAAAAAGCCAGCTTAGCAAAGAATCTATAGATGTGATGATAAATGTATTTCCCTACTCTCTCTCTGTTTCTTCCCCACCTCTCCAGGCTGGTACAGGACCTTCATGGCCCATTATTCACCCAGACTTATTCAGTACTTGCATGTAGCTCTCCTCCTTGGGGTGACTATTTTAGATGTCCCATTTTGTCCACAACGCTGAGTCAAGTTGGCTGAGGTTCCCTATGGAGAGCTTCCAAAGTCATTATGAATACTGGAAGACAGCAAAGCAACCAGAATGTAGCAATATTCTCCAGGGACAATTACAAAAAATCTTCCTCAAACCTTTCCCCAGTAAGTTCCCTCACCCAAAATCATCTATTATGTTGTATACTCATTTGGAGTCTTTCTTTTCTTTCTTTCTTTCTCTACCACCTTGTCCAGCAGAACAATCAATCACAGCAATCAGTTTATTCTTAAAACATTTTAAAATGATCTTGCTATTGGTGAGAGATGCCAGACTGATAGCTCTGGCCTCCAAGCCTCTTATTTATCTTCATGACAGTAGGACAAGCTTCCCATATGCTGTCCATTGTAAACAGGCCCCTGGTCAATAGGCTGCTCAGGAAAATGGGAATTCAGTCTTCATGGCCCATCCCATGTTTGGCTTCTCTGCTAGGAATGCCAGCTAAGAGTCAACTATAATGCTTTTTTAAATAGTATCATCATAGTATCATAGTACTTAGGGTCGGAAGTGACCTAAACAGATCATCAGGTCAGACCCCCTGCCCCAGGCAGAAACGGGTGCCAGGATCATATCACTCCAGCCAAATATCTGCCTGGCCTCCTCTTGAAGACCCCCAAGGTAGGAGAGAGCACTACCTCACTTGGGAGCCCATTCCAGAGCCTGGCAGCCCTAACTGTAAAGTAATGTCTCCTGATGTCCAGCCTGAACCTTCTCTCTAACAATTTGTGGCCATTATTCCTAGTAACCCCTGGTGGTGCCCAGAGGAACAGAGCCTCCCTTAATTCTCGTTGGTCCTCCATGGTGAGTTTCTAAATGGCCACCAGATCCCCTCTCAGCCTCCTCTTGTGCAGGCTGAATAGGTTCAGGCCCTTTAGCCTCTCTTTGTAGGGCCTACCCCACTGCCCCTGGACCATGCGAGTGGCCCTCCTCTGGGCCCTCTCAGTGCTAG
This sequence comes from Alligator sinensis, assembly GCF_000455745.1. Taxonomy (NCBI): domain Eukaryota; kingdom Metazoa; phylum Chordata; order Crocodylia; family Alligatoridae; genus Alligator; species Alligator sinensis. The sequence continues at coordinate 1,469,138 of NW_005842313.1, forward strand.
CCACATCCCTCTTGAAGTGCGGCGCCCAGAACTGGACATAGTACTCTAACTGTGGCCTAACCAATGCTGCATAGAGGGGAAGGATCGCCTCCCTGGACCTGCTTGTGTTGCATCTATAGATGCATCACTTAGCCTTCCTGACTGTTTCCTCGTATTGGCAGCTCATGTTCATCCTGGAGTCAACAATGACTCCAAGATCCCTTTCTGCCACCGTGTTGACAAGAAGGGTGTTCCCCAGCCTATAGGTGTGTTGCTGGATCCTTCTCCCTAGATGCAGCACCTTGCACTTGCCTGCGTTGAATTCCATCCTATTCTCATCTGTCCACCTCCGTAATTTGTCTAGATCTAGCTAGATTCTGTCCCTCCCCTCCAGCATGCCCATTTCACCCCACAACTTGGTGTCATCAGTGAATTTGGACAGCATGCATTCCACACCCACAGCCAGATCGCTGATAAAGGTGTTGAACAGTACAGGCCCCAGGACTGAGCCCTGGGGGACTCCACTGCCCACATCCCTCCAGGTC
>NW_005842313.1:1470043-1497861 GCF_000455745.1 Alligator sinensis
GGTGAAGAGCATCTGGACCTACTGATTTAAACATGTCCAGCCCCTCCAAAAATCTCCCTAACTAGGTCATCCCTGACCCTAGGCGTGGCGGTGCATCCCCTGGGTCTGTCCGCAATTCTAGTGGGGGAGATGTCCCGGTCCCTGTTCAGGAATACAGAGGCAAAGAATTCATTAAAAAGGTCAGCTTTTTCATTAGCCGCAATCACCAGATTGCCAAGCCTATCCTGTAGGGGACCCACGTTACCCGGTGCCTTCTTCTTACTTCCTGTGTATTTGAAAAAGGACTTTTTATTATCCTTCATTCTGGTTGCTAGCCCTAGCTCCATCTCTGCTTTGGCCTTCCTAACAACCTCCCTGCAGTCCCAAGCAATGGAGGTGTAGTCCTCCTTGGTGATAGCCCCTTGCTTCCGCTGTTTGTATGCCTCCTTTTTTGCCCTTAGGCATCTCTGGATGCCTTTGCTGAGCCATGGGGGCTTCTGAGCACTTCTGTCCTGCTTGGTGTGCATCGGGACTGACTCCCTTTGAGCTCAGAGGATTGTCTCCTTGAGGAACAACCACCCATCTTGGACTCCCATCTCATTGAAGCTCCGAGACCCCAACACCTCTCCTACTAACCTTCTTAGGTTACAGAAGTCAGCCCTTCTGATGTTGGGGGCCTCTGCCTTGCTGCCTTTCACCACCCTGTGCTGGATAGTAAATTCCAGCAGGCGATGATCACTGTTGCTTAGGTGGTCAAGTACCTGCAGACCCATCACCAGGTTGTCACTTGTGGCAAGGACCAAGTCCAGCAAAGCATTTCTCCTTGTGGGGCTGTGCACTTCCTGGGTTAGGTGGAGGTCCTGTATCCCGGCTAGGAACCTACGTGAGCGTTCGGACCTGGCTGATTGCTCCTCCCAGCAGATGCCTGGATAGTTTAGGTCACCCAAATGAACAATGAATGATATGAACTAGGCTGAGCCCATCAAATAATTGAAAACCACTGAATGGTAATAAGAGGATTGCAAGGATTTTCAATTGTTACAAGCCAAGACTTCACTCAGACCAGTGACCCTGTGGCCCTTTGCCTATCCCTCCTCCTTACCTTTTGCCTACTAATATTTGCTAGATAGATTTGAAAGCAGTAACATTGGTGACAGGAAAAAAAACCCAAAAAACTCTGAAGGCTGGAAACAAGTGCACATGACAGGGGACTCTCTGATGCCAGGCAAATACCACCAGTTCCTGGCCTCTACTACATCAAATGAATGCTTCCCATTATTATGTCCCAGAAATCTCTTGGGTAAGGCAACATGCAGTAGAGACAGAGACAGTTATTTTTAAGAGATGTTTCCTCTCTGGGCTGTCAAAGCTCTGCAAGAGCTGGCAATCAGCCCATGTTCATTCTGATAAATGCTACTTGCAACTAAAAATGGATTTACAACCTAACCTCTGAAAGCTTGTCTGAAGTAGAACAAACAGTCTTGTTCTGAGATGGAACTATTCTGGTAGCAATTTATTTTTATTTTTCACCCCATTTTTTCATTTGAAATAACCAAGACGCAACAAAAAGACTGCAGAAATAGTACTAGGGTCATTATTAACGGAAGTAGCAAACAAGACTCAACTAAGCTTATACCTCAGATGCCTCTATCTCCACATCCTCTCTTCTCACCATGGCACAGATCTGCACATTTACTTGTTTCCTTTGGTGAACTTTGACTCTTTCCAGCTTGCCTTTTTGTTATAAAAGAACCTATCCTTCTTGGAGTCTAAGCACTGACAGTCTCTTTACTCCTCACATTCTCTGAAGACTACTCATCAAGCCCTTGGAAACTTAAATATTCCCCTAGTAGTCAGCTGGAAGTAAGGGAAGTGTCAGTGCCTCCAGGGGTAATATAGGTAAAGCGAAGATTCCCTGCTATTATCTGTACCGCTAAGTAATAGAATGCAATTAAAATGTTCCAGCCTGGAGGGACAAGGTTAGCTGAGGCTAAATGAGAGCTTGCTAGATGCAGGGAATACAGTGAATAAATGAGACTCCTGCAAAGCTGTGGTGTTAGGTAACATGTCAGACTGATATAATAGGGCAGGATGTTGAAAAGTTCTCAGGATTGTTTTAAGCCCGAACCAAAAGAAGTCAGGGGGAGTTTTGCCAGAGATTTCAAGGAGACCATAGTCCATGCCCATTTCATCATGGGGCAAATCTTCAAAAGGGTCCATAATAAGACACCTTTCAGCAAAGCATAAAAAGAAAGTGAATTAAGAACCACCTTCAGCCTTCCCTCCAAACAACACCCTGAACCATTAGCTTGAAAACAAGGTGCAAGATGCCCCTCATCAGCTTCTGGGGACAGGGCATATTTCAGTTGCAGTGATTAATTGTGAGGTACTTAACTCTGTAGTTACCAGGTCCCATAGGAACTTCACAGGATAAATCAAATGTTAACAGAGGTTAGGGACAGAAATTACACGTACACCGGTTTAAGTACTCGGAAACTGGTTTAAACCTGTAACAGAATAGAAGTTCTGTGCACGTGAACCAGTTTCAAAATGGCTGAACTGGTTTAAGATAAAAATGGTTGAACATAGTATCAGGCTTAACTGATTTAGGTCAAACTGGTTTATGAAACTTCTGTCCCAGACCCCTTCCTTTCCTGGTTCAAGTTAAATCAGAGTCCCCCAGCATGCCTTGCAGCCCTGGGCTGGGCTGGGTTGTGCTGTGCTGTCTGCTCCAGAGAGCAGGCCTGGCCCTGCTCCTTTGCTCCCTATCTGGCTCACTGGCCTCACTGCCTTACCCTAAACCCAGCCTGGGGTCTGAGGCCAGAGAGTGGGGGTTAAACACCCCTTCCCCTGCTCACACCTACTGCTGGCTGACTGTGACTGTGGACTACAAATCCCAGAGGCACCTGGAAGCAGGAAGTGATGAGCAACCCTGCAGAGTCCTGCTGCTATAATTTTGGATTGAAAATCCCAGAGACCTTGGGGGCAGCAGGAAGAGGATACAAGCACACACCCCATGCTGGCTACATGCCAGAGAGCTGTGCTCTAGGGCCCCCCAGCTTTTGGCCTGAGCCACTGTGGCTGCCTTTCCTGAATCAAAGGTAATTGTCTGTGCAGTTGTTTTTCAGTTTAATCTCTGCATTTTAGATTAATTTGCAAAGACTGAAGTGATTCAGCCTTGGGCTTTTTGATTGTCTGTACTTAGTCTAGGAAACTGGACTCAATCCTTCTTGATTAGATTACTGCAACCTTATTAACTCCATGGGATTTGTCATCAGGTCTCCTATGATTACCAGCCCCAGATTTTTAGCCAAAAAGGCTTGAAATGGGTATGTTTTAAACAAAACTGGGATTCTACCTCATTAGAACATTCAGGAGCTGGGAATTAATAAGAAAAGTAGCAAATGGCCCATGATGTGTAAGAGTTAGCTGCACAGGAGCCCTGCCGAGTAAATCATTTCTTGAAAGTCAAGTCCCTACAGTTTCAGAGCAAAGCTTTTATCATGAGGAGAGGAACTGGATTGACAGTTCTGTGGCCATCACACTTACATCTGAGAGCAACCTGGTTTTGTTCTCTTAAGTCTTTTTCTCAGAACTAATGCTCTGAAGAGCCAGCTGGAAGGATGCATGACCCCAGTCAGGGAGCTGAGCCAGTAAAGAAGGCGTGTCACCCTGATCCAGAAACAGAGCCTCTGTTAAGAATCAAGATAAAAGAAATAATTACATACTTCACAGTTCTCTCCCTTTCTCCTCCACAGACACTGCTTCTTCTGCTCTCCTCTCCTTCGATGCCTTTTGTCCAAGCCCTGACTCTTGTTCTCTTATTTTGTTTCCATAAATTCTCTCCTTTATGTTTTGGGTTAGCCACCTGCCTGTCCCCTTTATTATGGGGCTTAAATAACAGTCAGTGACGCACAGGCTATACTGTAAAATTGTCCAAGTGCACCTTGGCTTTAGAAACATGCAGAGCAAATGCAGAAAGCAAATCCCTGAGGCTCCCCTGTCTGTTGTCCAGAACCAGCACTTCAGTCCCTATTACAGTTATGACTGTAACAAAATGTTTACAACATAACTGGAAATGCTTTATCATGTACTTAACTCAGCAGATACTGGCAGAGGAACAAGTTAGCTGCTGTTTTGCTCAGTCCCAACACTGTGCACTCTAAATTTCAGAGGGACCCAGGCAGCAATTGGCAAAAAGCAATAAAGCCATTGGACCCAGTGTCCTAGGCAAGCATCCAGTACAATAGCAGAAACACAGAGTGGTGGGATTGTATGCAAGGGAGGTGGCACATTTATACAGGGTCTAAGGTCTCTTGTTTCTAGACCCTTCTGCTGCAGACAAAACCTACTGCCTCTGCTGTGCTGCCTGCCTGCGTCTGCAGACAGACTACAAGGGATGTACACTATGAGTTTCGGGTTTTTATAGGCAGCAACTCTGAATGCGAACTACAATCTCTGACGATTCCACAGTTAAATGTTTGCTGGTCATTCTAGCAGAAATATCCAGCTAACCTTGGGATTATAGGTGGAGCTTGAAGCTGAGAGTATGGGCCAAATGCCATCATTTCCCTACCACTACCCTGAACCTGATCTGTGTATTCCCTGAGTGAGTTTTCTTAAGGTGAAGAGGAGACGGTACTGGAAATCAGTGTCAGAAAAAAAACACAGCAAGGAAAACATTTCAGGGTAGACTAAAAATAGGGACGTGATCCTGCCTGCTATATATGGATAGATCTATATGGGCACTGCATCCAGTAAGTCTGCAGAAAGGCAAAGATTTCCCTGCATTGCGTAGAAAGAGAGAATATTCCCCATGTGCAGCTGTTGTGCATTGCAATAAACAAGTGCTTTTGCAGAGCACAGAGAAAGGGACAGGGGCTCCGGGTGAAAAGAGCTAGCTGCTAAGCAGAGCTGAACAGGATCTCAGTTCCTCCATGGAAAAGATTAGCAGCACGTGCTGGTGACTGCTGACACACATTCCCGAGCAACTGAGGTGAAGGCAGCTGCCAGGATGTTGTGCGTGAGGGGTAGCATGTGAGCTAAGAGTGGATTTAATTCATACTGGAGCACAAGGTACCGTTTTGGGGAAGCAAACAAACAAAAAACACCTATCCAGTGAGAGGCTTCAAGATCAGTTAGCTGCAAAAACAGAGCCTGATTGATTCATGCTACGGAGTCCTGAAGAACTGTTTAGGGTCTCCAAATTCTTCTGGCCCTACTTACCCCATTGCATCAAAAGCCCAGCCTTTGCAGCAATTTCTATTCCCCACACACCATTTCCAAAAGAACAGTGGTATGGATTGATCCAGGGCCTAATCAGGCCCAAGGCAGTATAGTCAACTCATATGATTTGATCAGAAGTCTTAAATATTCAGTGCTTCCTTTAGGACCCAGCTTCTGGAATCATGTGAGAACATCAGCTTCCATTAAGTTATATAAAAGCAGTTTCTGGTTCTCATTATCCTCTGCTCCTTAGTGTTGTGGGAAAAGCTTGAGGATATGACTACGGCATAGCCAAAAGATAAACAAGCAAACAGAAGGCCAAGAAAAATAACCTAGAATGTATTTGCTTTTTAAATCTCATGATTTTAAACTAAATTTCATATTTTTTTAGGCCCGCATCATAGCTGTTGACAGCTGAGAGTTGCTAAATAGAGAGCTTCATTTAAAACAATCTAAACATTTCCAATGGAGAGCATACTTTAAGCTGAACATGCATTGTGTGTAGTGAGCAACAGTTGTATCACTGCTCTCTACTGGCTGGGCTCAGAACTGCTCTGCCGCATGTGTGTCATAGGCCTCCGTTTTAGAGAGATGATTCTTTAGCTCAGTTTTTGGAATCTGCTTTCACAGCAGGGGGATTCAATTTCTCTCACTGCTGCTGTGACGCTCTAAGCAACCACAGTATGCAGCACAGCAAGAAAGACTACAATTAATTGCATGTATTATCCACCCTCCCTTCTCCCCACCTGCTCACAGTCTATTTGCTGTGTTAAGAAAACACAGCAAAACATTGTTTTAATAAGTACTTAGGGCAAGGAGACTTAGGCATTGCAACCCCTAACTTTTAGGTGTATTGCCACCCTGTGGCAATCTATCAGGCGTGGGGATAATTAGACACCTAAGAATGGGATTCAGCAAAGCCAGCAAACTGATTGATGAGCTGTTTACTTAGTAGGAAAGGCTTTTCTGAGCTTTGAGGAGCAACTCTCTATACTCAGGAGTCTCAACCATGAGCCTTTATTTGCAGTTAGGGACCGAAACCAGATCAGAAGTTTATGCAAGAGTCCTTTACAGCAGCTTACGTAATAGCCTAGCAGTTATGGCATGCAGCTGGGATGTGGAAGAGTCAAGTTCAATTCTCTGTTCTAAGCCAAGCAGAATGGGGATTTAAAAACTGTTTTTCCTCTTCCCAGGTGAGTACCCCAGAGGCTCAGGCATGAGATGGGGCACCAACAGCTCAGCAGCATCAGGACTTTAGTCATTTTGTCCATGCCCACAGACAGAAGAACTGTAGGCACCTACAGGACCAAGCAATTGCTGAGCAGCAGTTTTGAGGATCTAAGTGGCGCACCTACATTTTGGGTGTCTGCACCTAACAGGGCACTTAGGGATCTGACTCCCTTCATGGATTTAGCTCTTAAACACCAGGAAATGCTGACTTTGATAGCATATTGACAGTGTCAAACAATTGCTTTTAGGAGCACAGCACACTAGCTCTGCAACAGCATGATCCAAAAGAACACAATGCAGTCAGTCCTACTGCAGCTCCTGGCACATGCCAGTAGGAACTCCTGGGACCACACTAAGGGCAGCTACATTACATCTGTTCACGTGCAGAGTTGGTAGGCCATGCTTGGCTTGTGGCATCCCGTTTGGCACAGTGCCTCAGGAGTGACTGTATAGGTTGCAGGGGTGTAGGTTCTTTACTTTTCATTCCATCCAGGAAGAGCACACACCAACTGCTGAAACTTCCTTAGCCTGACGAAGGGTTTTTGAACTTGAAAGCTTGCTTAATAACTATTCTCCAACTATTTGGGTTGGTCTAATAAAAGATATCAAATTCACCCAAGGAACCTTGTCTGACTGTATAGGTTCAACTTTGCCCCTTGTGTAAATGTATTAAGAGAGATGCATATCATGTTTCTATTATTTCTATGGTGGTAGCACCTAGACGTGGTGACCAGGGACCTAGCCCCCTCCATTGACATAAGAAACGTGTAACAAACAGTCCCTGAAGTGAGACAGTGTTTCACACAAAAATACCCTTCCTCCAATTTTCCATTCACATGCACATGAAATCTTTGCACAAGTCAGACTACAGAAGTCATTTTACATATGAAATGTATAGGAATAAGGCAAATGAATGGCTCCTGGGTGTGGAGGATCGTGTCTTCGATTCTCATATTTCATTCTCCTCAAAATTTAAACATATGCCTCGACCCGTTGGTTGATGCACTGCACAACTGAAGAGGGTGACTAATTTCTCACTAGTGGGACTGGCAAAAATGGCTTTGTCCTGTATCCTGTCAGCCACTTGCTTCCTGCCTCCCTTGAATGGCTCCCAGGCTTAACCCATCCTCCCACATACTCCTGTGATGGCTGATATATCAGCCTCTAATTAAACAACTGTTATTAAGTTCTGCCTTGGAAAAGATGAGTTTCATCCTAATTCTAAACTCTGAGCAGTGCCTCTGAAACGAGAAGGGTACTTTTGTATCTGTGAGAGTGTCTGATATGGCCCCTATAATACAGCAGCTGGGAAAATTTTGAGGCATCCACTTCATAAATTTTAGGATGTGGATAAAGGCCATTCCATTCTTCCTAGATCATTACCAAGCCTCTGGGACCTTATTCAAAGACATTTGGTTCACTAGACCTTGGAGCATAAACTCTTTGGCAGGCTATTGCATTCTTGGCCCACAGCATCAATTTCCTCAAAAGCCCTGTTTGTACATGGACATAAACAACTTGCCAGACCAGTATAGACCAACAAGCCATCCAGGACAGTATCCCACCTGCTTGCCATACAAGTTAGATCTATTGATTTGAACTGACAGTGGCCCAGCTAATCTACAAGCCCTGGCTCCCTGCTATACCAGAAAAGATGAAAGGTCCATCTAGTCTGGTGTCTGGTCTGCAACTGTGAAAAATGTTAGTTACTTCAGAAGAAGGCATGCCCTCTCTTCATGTGTAAAAGTACAGTTATTTCTTTTGAGGCTTCCAGCTACCATTAGCATATAACTTAAATGGGGGGGGATGCCAAAAGGTATGGTCAATAGCACATCTACATTGTTCAGATGGAGTGCCAAGAAACATTGCCTGCACACCCACCTCCTCCTCTGCATGTGCCAAACCCAAAAATGAGGCCATGGAAACATCCTTGGGTGTTTCCACTAATGTTTTTAAGTTATCTATCTCCAGCAAGTTTAATTTTCAGGTGGCTCTCCTCCACCATACCAATGGATGAACTGGGTAGCCCTCATCTCCCATAATTAGTCTCAACACACCAGCAGATCCCAGATTTAATTCCTTGACAGGGATTGCTGGATCATCTACTTAAAAAATGCTGCTATATCCCCCACATCTGCAACTGGCACAAAATTCTCACTAGATGAAGACAAGACATTAGTAGCATGCTTTCAGTGCCCTACAAGGCTGGATGGAAAGCCATGTATATACCACTGCCAACACAACAGATATCCTTAGCCAACGTTCCCAGGAAGGCAAATATCATTCCCACCCTCTGAGAGAAAGAGAGCACATGGGTGCAAAGGAAGCACTGAGCAGAAATGACTTGATTAAAGCTTCTTTACTTTTCATCCCATCCAGGAAGAGCATACACCAACTGCTGAGGCTTCCTTAGCCTGACAAAGGGTTTTTGAACCCGAAAGTTTGCTTAATAACTATTCTCCAACCATTTGGGTTGGTCTAATAAAAGATATCAAATTCACCCAAGGAACCTTGTTTGTTTAAAGTAAGGCAGTATTGCTTTTGAAAAGCAGCCCAAATATGTTGAACCAGGAGGAGGTGCTTGCAGTACACAAGGCAGCCCCAGTTGGAGTGGCACAATCAAGAAGAGAACCCAGGAGTCCCATCTCCCTGCTCTCACCACAAAACCACACCTTACAGTCCCTTTAAACGCAGCAATAAAATTCAGAAGTAGGGGCCCCAGCTGTTATCTCAGGAGGAGCTGCATCTTAAGGGATTCCCTCTCACACCACATCTCCTCCCTGGACACGCTTTGCTGTCCAGCAGTGGGTATTTGGTTTTACTGTTTTGGAGGCAGAGATGTGGGTTCTCTTTCCATGAAAAGCATGTTTTGTTCCTCGTGCCAAGCAATAGTCAGAGAGCAGAAATCCCTCCTCTAAAAGCCTTTTTGGATCCCTTTCTGTTGGAACCTGATACATGAGGAAAGTTTATGGATAGTTTATGCATTTGTCTCTGGGGAACATTGTGCAGAGGTAGAACTGTCAGCCTTCAAACAACAACGCCAGATTTCAGTCTCTGGGACACACAGAAAAGACTAAAAGGCACCATTTATCTTCTGGACTTTATTTCCCATCTCCCAGCTTCCAGGACTGTGAATTGCTGAAGCCTGACCTGGAATCAGACACACGCCTTCTTATGGAGTAAAGGTAGGAAGGGAATGAGGCAACACAAGGGTGGGTTAACACAGACCCATCAGCAGGGGGGAGGAAACAGTTACCAAAGAAGGTACTTCAAAGTTTATCCTTACGCTGCATATATAGAGCACATGGAAAATCCCAGCCAGCCCCCACAGCCTAGCCTCAGGTACTCCAAAATTAACATCCCTCCTCAGTCTAATGGAGTAAAAGATGGACTGTTTCCCTCAATGCCATGTCTGAACGCCTCTAAGGGTCTGATACTCAGAGGTACCATATTTTTTCCTACCATACTTAATGGTCTCAGAGACTTTAACTATTAAGCTCCAAATATGGTTCCTTCTACAGCCAGGTCTGTGCAGAGTTAATCTTTCTTTACCTAGGACTAACAGCACTTCTTCCCCTCACAGTCTTGTGACACTGCCTCCTAAGTACAAAAAGGAGAAAAAAAGTGCACCCTAAAGTAGCCAGAGTGCCAGCAAGAAGGATCTTCCCGCCTACCAGAGTTGTGCTGGGTAACATGGACCAGCATAAGCAACCTCCCCCAGAACTGCCAACCTTGAAACTTCAACAGCCATGAGATTTTGGGGAGACATTTCGTAGGGGAAAGAGATGGGTTAGAATAATGTATTTAGGATTCTCTCTCTTTACCCTCTGATTCCTGAGCCTTTTAGGGACTGGATTCATGTTTTCAAGCTTTTTTCTAGATACTTGATAGCAAAAAAAAAAAATCATTAAAATAAATGAAAGCCAAGATTCCTGGGTTTAGGAGCTGGAGTTTTAAGAAATGCACCAAAACTCTCAAGACTTTTTTTTTTTTTTTTAATTATAAGAGTCGGAAGTAGTATTCTCTTCCCACCAGCAACTGATGATCCACTCAGGGAGGGCTACCAGCTCTGCTTTTTCATTATCAGAGACCTTACCTCTAATTACAGTTATTTTAACCTTGGTCTCCTGCTTCTAGTTAGTGAAGTTCAAAGGTCTGATAAGGCCTTGGCTATTAATAAGCTCTCCCCACTAACACTCAGCCACGGTCTGGGCACGCTTCTCATTTAACTGCTCCACTTATGTAACCAATTAGATGCCTAGGACAGAGTGCCTCAGGTGCCATATAAACCTGCTTTCTTCCAAATGTAACCCTTACAGCCTGGTGGAATATAGTCCATAAAAATGTTATAGCCCATGCAGCCAGCTTATTGTATAATCTTTATCTCTCTCTCTCAAAATATAACAGCTTCATCAAGAATGAGTGAGCATGCCTGTTAGCCTCCAAGTCTCTTCTCGGGTATAACCTTGCAGGCCTTTCTTGAGTGCTAAGCAGTGTAGGTTTGAACCCTTCCAAGCTGAGTGGAGAATTGGACAAAGTTGTCTTCATCCTGGGTGAGGACTCAAGGCACTAACCTATTGTACACAAGGATGTTGGCAGAACCAGGATCACCCCATGGTCGACTGGAGCCCTCTTAGCCAAAGAGTCATGCTCCCTCTGGAGTAAGATCTCACAGGAGATGGAAAAAGTGCATTGGGATCTTCTTGGTGGCATGAAGGAATTCACCAGGGGCATTGCTGGTGAGTGCTCATATTGCTAGGTTTTTGGCTAAAAAGTAGGGCACTCCTCTCCTTGATCCAATAGCCCTTTATGACATGGAGAATGCGAGAGCTTCAAGGAAAGAGTTTGAAAGCTCTGTCCTGAAATAGCCCATAGCAGGGGTTGGCAACTTTTTTAGCAAGGGTGGGACAAGTTCAGGCAGCTCATTCCAAAGGCAGGCTGCTGTTTGTGAACCAGCCACTGCTGCTGCTTCCTCTGCCACTAATTGTCAGTGACTGTGGCCGATTCCCCACATTTTTGATTGCTGCCACCATTACAGGTTGGCGGGCTGACTAAAATCTCTTTGCTCACTCAGTGCCAACCCATGGGCTTTAGATTGTCACCCACTGACATGATGGTTAGGGAATTCTCTGAAAATGTGGGTTTTCGGCCCTTCACACAGGGGTGGGAATTCAACTTGGGCCTCCATACACGGGGTGAAAGCTCTCACCAGGAGATTAATTGAAAAATATGAGATTCCTCTACTTCCTGTCCCAAATCTTTTGAAGTAGGCCATGCAAAGTATAACAGCTCACAGGGGAGGGGTGGAGGAAGCTCTCTTATGAAACAACCTGCAGTCTGGTGGTTACTGCACTCTCCTGGGAGCTGTTGGTTTGAATTCCCTCAATCACAGAAGGAAGTTGAGCCCAGGTCTCCTGCAACCTGGATGAATATTTTTAGGCACCACTGTATTTTATGAAACAGGGCTAGTGTAAGACACAACTCCAGGAGAGATAATTCAGGGTGGTGAATCTCCTGTGGAAAGGTAAGCAGCTACTATGGATGGCTTAAGAGAGAGACAACTCTTTTCATGAGCTGTCCTCAAAATAGTCAAAATGCTGTTTTTTTGAATGCCCTTCTTAAACATCTAAGTCTTCACTTACATAAAGTTTCAGACATATTGCCCAGGGACCTTGCTCAAGGATACAGATGCCACTCAATGATCAGCCACCGCCATACTGAGCTAGAACTACACTTGCAGATATAGCTCTACGTGCCTGACATGCTACCAAAAGGTAGGTCCCCTGTAACTAATGGCTTTCTCCCTCATCAGAGAGGGAATGTAAATTCACATTCAAGTTCCTCTTTTAAACCCAGCTCACTTGTTTTCCAAGAAAATACCTTAAACAGTAGGCTACAGAATAATACAGGTGGTGCTCTATGCGTCTCTCCTATGGAAAGGACCCCACTCTGCATGAATATTATTTCTCTCTTCAAACAAGGTCTGGAACTGAGTGCCTCTGCTTTCCTAGAGTCATTCTTAGGTACATACACACATGATTTTGGAAACACATGGGCTATGTATTGGCACATCATTTCCCAATGACAAGAGCACAAAACAAGTATAAACATTTGACCTCTCTTGCAAAATACCCCAGCTGCAGTGCAGCAGTTTTCAGTATCTTTGTGTACCATGTTCCAAGAATGAGCATAGCATGGGATAAAAAATATTCACTTGTTAATGCATTTCCTGATGTATTTGTTATTCCATATTTGCCCCACTGGCATAATCATGACCTCTCAAGTTACTGAAGAGTTACTGAGAGTCCTGTTTCTTTTTAACTGATCAAAGAGAGTGTAACCCGGGCAATACTCCAAAAGGTACCCCCTCTCCAATTGAAGGGATCAGAGCAGGTGCACACGTGCTGTGGGAGGTGTAGGGACTCTCCTCCCCCTATAGAGCAGAGCCAGACCACTACTGGGGACTTAACCATATACCTTTTAATGAGGGAACAATACTGGGAACATAACAGGCATAATCAGGGGGTATAGTGGACACTACAATGCCCCAAGGGCCAGGATTCAACAAAGGTTAGACACTTACAATCATTGACAAAAGACAGGGTTAACAAAATATAAAACACAAACAGCAGAGCAAACAACAGGTTGGGGAAATATAAAAAGGCACAAAATACAAAATGTCAAAGGACAAAGAAATATAGGGCCTAGGTACCTGGAAGGGGACAAAGGGCGAAAACACAGTGGCCCCTTTCCACTGCAAGAGGAATTTCTCCCTATTTTCTCACTCACCCCAAGTCACCAAAACTAAGACTTGAACTTGGAGCTCCATGTAGTAGGCAGGAACACTACCACCCAGCCACCAGTACTGGTATTGCTCCAAGCTGCTAGGGGTCTTGACCTTCCTGGAGCCCCAGCCTCATGCCAAGCTGCCTGGCCTCTGATTGGAGGAACTGGAAACCGAGCTGGGAACCCCTCAGGTCACTGCTCAGATCCTTGCTGAAGCAGGAAGCCTCTTCTGCTGGCCACAGCCTCTCGTAGGGGATCTTGGAGCCCAGCAGAAAGCTTCTCCTACTGGCCACATGTCGTGTTGCTGAGGGTTCAACTGCTGGCTGCAGGTCCTGCTCCTTCAGGCTCTTCTAAGGCAACTGCTTCCACCCCGCCCTGCTGGATCAGCTCTTTGAAGCTCCTTCCTCATGGTCTCTCACTGGTCTCTTTCCTGAGTCAGCCATGCTGCTCCTTTTATCCCCCTCCAGGTGACTTAAGGGGCCAATCAGGGGACATGAGGGGTGAATCTCTGGGGCCTGATTGGTGAGGAAAGGGAATCCCAAGTCCTCCAATCATCTTTTGCCCTTTCAAAACCCCTGGGCTAGGGTCACTGCCAGCCAGCCCGTCACAAGAGCATCTAGCATCTGTGCCAGTACAGTCTGTCATGTTCAAAAATCCAACAAAATGCTTTTTGATGGTGCTGCCTTCTCTTGCCCCACTTGCTTCAAACCATTGTCATCAGCTCTTGTTTACCAAAGCCTTTGGTGCAGTCAAGGATAATAGAAAAATACTTGGCAGCTTTCAAGGCAGGAATAATTTCATCCTGATTGTGTTTCCAAGAACTTGAAAAACGTATTTGAATAGCTTTGCTCAGATAATGATCAGGAATTTTCTTTGAGATAATTTGTTGAATATATTCTTTATCATGCAATCACATTTAAAAAAACCAACTCTCCTTTTTTAAAATTTCCATTGTGGGATGAATAATGCTTGTCCGTTAAACCTTGCAGGGGAATGTTTTCAGTTCTGCATGGCCTTTCTACAACAGTTGGCCAATGCTCTGAGAGTTAATTTGGTGTTGGCTTTCTTTATTAATCAGATGATCTTGCTTCACGTTCACTTCTATGTCTCTCTACAGATGATAGCTGTTCATGTGATCTGTTGAGTTCTCATATTTCTTAGGTATGTTTCTCTAGTCTTGAACGCCATTCCTGTCTAAAGCAGGATCTCCACATTTAAACAACTTGTAGCAGAGGTAAAAAACAGAATCAGCTGAAGTGGAATAGAGAAGCAAAATCTCACTTTATGCATTCTTCATTTGAAGGCTGCTGTGAAAAAAGGAAAGCTGAAAAGTTTCCTTCATTACCATCTAAAGGAAAATCTGCTTGCACTGGGCCAGCATTCACAAATAAAAGACAAACTCTGTTACTGATTACTGGTCATTTGACTAGATCTTTCAGAGCATCAGTGCTCAGTTTCCTTTGTGCACCTTAAATAACTGTGCAACTGTACCAATTTATTACTGCTCAAAGACACGTCCATATCAACAGAGCTTCCTCATTTCTTCTTCCTCATTTCTTCTTGTCCTTCCCTTTCAGATTTTTCAGAAGAAACAAGATCACCTCTAATTTTTTATTAGGGTAGATTGTGACCTCCTCTACCTACCTTTAAAGTTAGCTCATGCCCCAGGATATCAGGCAAACATGATTTATACCCCTGTTTGTCAAAAATGCCATTCTTGCTCTCAGTTACTAAGAGCAGAAATACTTTTTTTCCTGGAGATATTTATTATTTAACTATTGCCCCCACTACTGGTTGGATAATGCTTGTGCAGGCCCATACATTAATTTGTCCTTGAAAATGTTTGGGATATGTAAAGTATCCATAAGACTTGGCACTGTTATACATCAGACTATAACAAATCAAGGTGCCATAAAAAGTGGGCTCTAAACTCTCTGTTGAGGTCTTGTCTCTGTATATGACAAATCATCATACCTAGGAGGCCTGTCTCTCCTCCTTCTTCAGCTACTATCAGAGACTGTGGTTTCCTATACATGTGAAGAGATTTGGGTATGGTGTGTGCTGTGTCCAGAGATTTACAAGTGGGTATGTGTGTGGTACATGTAGTGACTGCCAAGTTCAATAAACACAGGGATACACGAATGAGAAGAACTAACAACAAGTTTTATTGTGGAGAAATAGATGAGCCTCTGCAGGCCTTTAGTCTCTAAAACTCACTCACTAGCTGCTCCCAACAGAGGGGCCATCTCCCATTTCTCAATTCTCTCAGACTTCTGTTAGGAAGCCTTCCATAATTATAATTTCTATGACTAAAGCATGTACTTGCGTTTGCAGGTGGGTTTGTATATGGTGTGTGGTCACACACAGATTTGCTCGCAGGTTTGTGCGTGGTATGTGGAAAAATGTACACATGCTTACCTGCTGGGATGTGTATTGCATATGCACATGTGACCTGTGGGCGCTGTATGGAGCACTGTGATTTAAGTAGATATTCCTGCAGTAGTTTTTTCTGCAGCTTAATCCAACCATACAAGCTACAGACTATAAGGAGCCTTTGTGTTTAGCTGGCAGTTCTCTCTGTGCAAAAGCCAGCTGATTCAGCTCCAGAAGCAAAGCCACCCATCAGCAAAGTTGGCTCCCTCACTCTGCGGCAGATTCAGACTTTGGCTTCTCCCACTGATGAAATTGGATGTCTAGTTGTTTTTTATTGCTTGTGTAGGAAAGTCATTTTCTTTTTAGTTGGGATACAAACGCTACATAGCGGAAGGTTGTGCTGTGTTTGTACATACTCAGTGCTAGAAGAGATGCTGTGGGTGTAGTTCTGGGTCCATGTGTGGAGTAATTGTGTGTAATATACTGGCTAAGTACAGACAGTCAAAAAGCCCAAGGCTGAATTGTTTCAGTCTTTGCAGGTAAATCTAAACTGCAGAGATTAAATTGAGAAACAACTGGACACGCATTCACTTTTGATTCAGGAAATGCAGGCATATGCCTGCAGTGGCCCAGGCCAGAAGCTGGGAGGCACTAGAGCATGGCTCTCTGGCACAGCCAGCATGGGCTGTGTGTTCACTTCCTCTTCCTGCTGCCCTCAAGGTCTCTGGGATTTGCAGTTGGGAATCACAGAAACAGGACTCTGCAGGGTTGTTCATCACTTCCTCTTCTTGCTTTCAGGTGCCTCTGGGATTTGTAGTCCACAGTCACAGCCAGCGGCAAGTTTCAGTAAGTTTAGCAGGACAAGACAGCTGTGTATTTGGGGGAAGTGGGGGTTTAACCCCCCTCCCTGGCCCCAGACCCCAGCTGGGGTTTGCTCGGGGGGGTAGTCCCTGCCTTCCCCATTCCCGCCCCCAGCCCTTCTCTGCTGGAGCAGACAGTACAGCCCAGCCCAAGGCTGCAAAGCATGCTGAGATGTTGGGGGACTCTGATTTAACTTAAACCAGGAAGGGGTCTGGGACAGAAGTTTCATAAACCAGTTTGACCCAAATCAGTTCAGTCTGATACTACATTCAACCAGGTTTATCTTAAACCAGTTTCAGCCATTTTCAAACTGGTTTCTGTGCACTGAACTCCTGTTCTGTTACAGGTTTAAACCAGTTCCTGATGGCTTAAGCTGGTTTATATGTAACTTCTGTGCCTAGCCACTGTGTACATGGGTATATGTGGTGTGTGGGTATATGTATGGTGCATGCAAGTTTGGGTAACTATTAGGGGGTTATGTGGGCAAATCTGTGAGTAATTTATGTGACTATGGGTATGCTCTGAGCATGGTTTTCTGAGCACATTTGTGTGTAGGTGGATGGTCTCTTGGGAGCTAGGAGAGAGTGAGAACAGCTGTGGTGGGTACAGTGTTAAACATCCTGGATGAGCAATGCATTAATACTACACATCCTCTCTTCCTGAGTTATAAACAGGTTAAAGTATCTCCCAAGGGGAAGCAGTGCTGTGAGATATGGGAGCAAAATGTTTGCACTGAAATACTTCATTATGAGAAGACATGACTCTGTGGCACATAAGTAGGCAGAGCAGAGTTCCCTTCTGACAGAGGCTGGTATTGAGCTCTGGTGCATTTGGGCGAGCTCTAACTGTGGGTGGTACATGCCTAAGGCCATAGCTTCTCAAACAAGCAGCTGCAGCCATGCCAGGACTGTTTCTTTATGGGTAGGTGGGAGGGCAATGCCAAAACTTTTCTACAGTAAAGACTGAGGGCCACTGCTCTAGCTAGAGAACGTTGGGGTGGAAGAAAGGCATCGTTCGTGTTACGTGCCCTTAGAAATATGGCAAGAGATTCTTTACAACTTATTTTTAGATGATGACTCCTTCCCAGGGGTAGACTAGGTAAAAGACATAAAAGGACCAATTTAGATTGGGAAAAAATCCATAACAGAGAATCCTTTAGCCATTCAGAGGGAACAGAAGAGAAATTTCTCCTTTGCCTAGAGCCCAGGATTCTTTGATCCAGATGGCCAGCTACTTGATGCTGCTGGCTTATTAAATATTGTGCCTACCGTCTGCTGATGACATGTGTTGTGTTCAGGACACAACTGTAATCTGTGAGATTTGCTTTCAGCCCAGTTTTACCAACACATGAAGAGAGGGAATAAAGTAACATTTGCTTTGAAAAATGTGATGTACTTCAGAAACAGCTGAGAGGAAGCGAGAGTCCAGCACCCTGTTCCTGTCAAGAGTGTGTCAAGATGAAAGAATTATATGGAAAATGTGAATCTGCCGGGATTACAGCGGCGAGGATTTTCTAAACAATAAATCAGAGTGGAGTGTGTATAGAGGGCTGAGAGAAGCAAACAGTCAGCACTAATGTTAGGCAGAGTTACTGCTTCTGGTGAGGATTGTTCAACAACTTCACTTCTGGATGATGACTGTTCCCTGACGGATGGCCCAAACTGTGGTGGGAAGAGATGCCCTGTTTTGTATAGGGCAGAGTTTGTTGCTTCGAGGTGAGTTTTGTTTGGCTGTGGATACTAACTGCCAGCTCTGTATCAACAACACAAAATGTACTTGGAGAATTTCCCCCAAGGGGCTAAATTAAGCTTCAGGCCAGTCTCAATGGAGTTCTTGGAGAATTAACTTCAGCTAACTGAGGCCCTGTTTCCCCAAAGTGTGCTCCTTTAATAACTTGAGAGGGTGCTGTTCCCAAGACATGTAGCTGCATATTGTAGTCAGTAAAATAGTTCCTGCCAGTACTGACCAGAGTCCCAGACCAGCTCTGCTCTCGCACTGCTCTGCCAATGTACCTCAATCCAGGCTTGGACTCCCAGCACAGTTCAACTCTCCCCCTCACCCCCGCCAGGTATCTGAATCCTGATCCAAAAGCCTGCCTTCTGTGCAGCCTTTGGCTCCCAGCAGAGGTCATCTGCACATCACAGGGTTAGATGTGACCTGAAGGATCATCTGGTCCAATGTGCTGTCAAATGCTTATCCAGCCTCTTCTTGAAAACTTCTAGTGAAGGAGACTTGACAGGTTCCCTGGGCAGCTTTGTTCTATTACCCTACTGTTCTCACAGTTAAGACAATTCATATAATTTAAATCTGTTTTTCTACAGTTTAAACCCATTGGTCCATGCCCTGCCCTCTACAGACAAGGAGAACAGTTGTTCTCTCTCTTCTTTATGGTAGCATTTCAGATATTCAAAAAGTGCTATGTCCATGTCCTCCCTTGATCTACTTTTCTCCAAACTAAATATATGTTGTTCTTTCAACCTTCTTTTTGTGGCTTGTGTTCCAACCCCTGTATCATTTTTGTCACTTGTCTCTGGATCCTCTCCAGTGTCTCTACATTCTCCTTAAAATACAGAGCCCAGAACTACACACAATAGCCCAGCTGAGACCCAGTCAGCATTGAGTGGTATTAGCATGTATTACATACAATAGTCCTGTTAATACAGACCAACTGCATTTACCCTTTTTTTTGCAGCTGTATCACATGGCTTACTCTTGCTGAGTCTGTGATACACCAAAACCCTCTGGACCCTTCTTGGCAGCACTTCTGCCTAGACAGTTCTCTCTCATCCTACATTTGCGCACTGGTTTCTCTTCCCTTCAAGTAGCACCTTACATAAATCTGTGTTGAATTTCCTTCTCTTGTGTAGTGCCCAATTCTCTAGTTTTTCAACATCCTATTGAATTCTATTCCTATCCTCCAAAGTATTTGCAAGTTTGATCAGGAAGTTCTCTATGCCTGCCTCCACGTCATTAACAAAAATGTTAAGCAGCACCAAACGCAGAAAAGACCCTCAGAGGAACCACACATAAGATTTTCTGCCACGGCTAAAATGATCTTTAGAAGATATGGACAGAAAAGTATGTGGTGCTTGAGCTGAGAACCGTTATAAGACTTTTGGGCACTAGAAGACTTGATGCTAGGCAGTATCCAGAGGACTTCAAACAGCAGGTGGAGGTGGCCCTGTGGATTTATCATGTTTAATAAACATGTAGCAAACAAAGCTAGCACCTATTTTCCAAATGCCATTGCCTGTGCCTGTTTGCATTCACACTCAGCATATCTTTGCATGCCTTTGTGTCCCTATACATCAGCCCTCAGCCAATACACTCTGCATATCAATCTTCCTTTGCACAGTCCCATGTCACCACATAGCCATGCCTGGCTGCATGTTACCATGGATCTCCTGCTTATCATGGTATACCTTTGTTCAAGCCAGTCATGTCACGCATTTAGCATACTCTTCTAACACTGATTATCAACCAGGATACTGTGGCACCCTGTGGTTCCATGAGATCCTTTTAAGGGTGTTATGGGGTGCTTCTCAATATTCACACTGTTAAGTATGCAGAGACCTACAAATATTTCACAAGATAAACCCAGAGATTTCAATAAAGGAATCCATAGTGTCAAAAACATTCTGACCTCCTATGGCCTTTTTGAGTTGCTCACAGCAGAATTGCTCTATTCTTTTTCCGTAGTCAAGAAACTAATAGCTGGCATTTTCTGAGGGGTGCCTTGAGACCAATGAGGGGGTTCCGTGAGTCTGACAAAGTTGAAAACCACCACCCTACATCCTATTTCACAACCTGGTAAGTCTCTGTGCATCTCACACCGTTAAGTGTGCAGTGTTAGCCTGGGCCACCTTTCATCAATGCTGACTTCATTTCATGAAAATTTTGCATTTTGATCCAAGGGATACAGAGTCGTAGTGAGTCCAGGAGAAGAGAGAAGGGGCAGAGGAAGCAGCAAATAGCCACAGCTGAAAGGAACAGCACAGACCCCATGTCTGTCTCCTGTCTGTGAGAGGCCTCATGTGTAACTTTAAAGGACCCTGTCTCAGCAACAGATTAAGAATCAGAGAGACCTCCCACCTGCAGTCAACTCCTTCATAGGCCTCCCCTACTGAGTGACAGGGGTCCCTGCCTGCAGCAACTTATCCCTTTAGTCTCACTTTGCTTTCCAGCTGATATGCCTTTTGCTAGGAAAAAAGTAGCCTGTACTTAGAGGGCAACCTCATTCTAACTGTTAACAAAGTCTGGGTCCCAGGAACAGGGTGATTTATTTCCCACGCAGTATAATTCCACTCGCTACAGTGAAGATAGCACCATATTTGGACATCCCCCCCTAATTCCAGTCTTTGAAATTTTCCACTCTAAATTAACCCTCCAGGTTGGAAAAGTAATCATTCTCCTTTGCATGGGTGATTCAGGATGCCAAGAACCACACATCCCAGCACCACGCTTGACATGCATTTGTTCAGGAACTTTCTGGGGGTGGTTGCCAATGCTCAATTTAACTGCAGGCCCCAAACATTTAGAAAGAAATTAAGAACACAAGCAAGAAATGACACATACCTTTGAGTATACTCGGAAGGTTTCTATAACGCTGACCTGTAAATGTTTATTATGGCATAATGGTTATGAAATTAAATGTAGCTGATAGGTAGAAAGTGGGGGGAAAAAGAGAACTTCAAAATAAGCAAAGCAAAGTAAAGCCACAGTGTTAAAAAGGCCACTGATTTTAGGGCCCATATTTTAAGAAACTTGAGTCTCAATGCTGAGCTCACCCAGTTCCCATTGACTTCCCATTGTCTTCAGCACTACTGGAAATCAAGCGCCATGTGTCTCAAAGATTGGGCACCCAAAACCACTAATCTCTCCAGAACATTTTAACCTTAACTTCTATGAATGCTAGTGTTCAGTGATAAGATTGTTTGGCACTGTGTGGTTGCTTGCTGTGGTTGCTTCTGCAGTGGGGACAGAAACACGCTTGAAATCTCATCTGACATAACAGAAATTACACACATGTATGTAGAAAGGACAGAATATCAAATATTTTCCAGAATCTCAGGGGATCTAAATGAACACTCAGAGGCCCCTTTTTCAAGAAGACAAACTTATTCAGCCCAAATGAATCCGCTATGTTACGCTTCAATACACATAGCGCCCTGGGCTGCCAGCTGCTAATCTGTAAGATGTTGTACAAGAGCCAGTGCCCTCACCTTTCAGAGCGGAAAGAAACTGTAAAGATTCACAGGGAAATGAAACTACTCAGAAAATCAGGTGCTTGGATTCCACAATGAGGAGCATGGTATTATTGCCTGTCTAGAAAAATAAATAGGGATTGTCATGGTAATTCAGTCTTTCACTTTTAGACCCATCTGAATTCAGTCTGGCTCACTAGCAAGTGAGTTATTGTTACCAGCTGCTGAGTTCTGTGATGTGAACTGGTAAGACTCAGCCTCAATTCTTAGTCACCAGGTATCTGCTTTTCAAAATCCTTCCTTTTCAGTGGCATTACCTGGATCTGTGGCTGGTGGTCAGAAGGAAGGACACAGATTAAATGAGTCATGCAGACTGAAATTTGAGGTGACTCAACTGCATAACAATAACGTTGGGGGCAGAAAGAGAAGGAGTATGAAAGTAAGAGTCCTGCAGCCATTCAGAGTGGACCCTGAATAGGGTCTGCAGTAGTAGGACAAACACTCATCACCTGCTATTCCCAGAGGAGGTCTCTTCATGTCCAGGAGATCCATTATTGTGTGGAAGCTTGGTCTACATTTACAGGACCAGTCTCCAATACTATTAAGTGAGCTGGATTGCTGTGTTGTCCATGGGTGGGTCCCAAGGACTCCACAGGCAGTGTTTCCTTTCTGTCCTAATCACTCAGAGGACATCCTTTCTCCCAAGTCCAGATTGATTTCTCTTGTGCTAATGAAATAATGCCTTTCCTAACATGAAAGTGCCACCTGATCCCTAAAAAGGCTGGGAGGAGGGAGTGGGGAATCTGTGCCCAGGTCCCAGAGCTACACAGGAATAGTGCTCTTTGAAGGCCAAGTGAAAACTTAGTAGGGTGTGAATATAGTTCAGCAATTCCCCTGGGCTAGAATCCCAGCAAGACTCACAAACAAGCTGCAGGGTCCTGCTTCTTACCTAATCTCTTAAGTATCAACCCATCAGCCCTGCAGTGGAAGCAGTGGAAGCTCTTCCATCAAAAGTAGATTTGGGGGATGGGGAGAGCTGCCTTGGTCCTGAGGCTTCAGATGGGACATGCCACACTCACCTTTCCCTAGGATTAATCTAGTACACCTAAACTTGAGAGGGCCAGACTGTCATAAGGTACCAGGTAGCAGAAGGCCTTCTTACAGGGCACAGCAGGAGGTCTTTCAATGTATCTGTTATATAAACTCTGAGACATTTGGCTTCTAGAGCACAAGTTTTGTCTCTTCCCTCAGCAAACAAACAATTATTTTTAGTGACCTGCATAATAAGCAGACTGGGCACCTTACATCTGTAAGCATGAATGGATTGAGTCTCACAATCCCTGGATTTACTAATGGGGAAACCAAGGCACAGAGCTGGGACGTGACTTGCTTATAGTCACACACAATGATTCAGTAGCAAATTCAGGAACAGCACTCAGATCTTCTAACTTCAGTCCCACGCTCTAAGAATCACACTCCCTGTCATTGATGGAACTGAAATGTCCAGACATTCAGTCTTCTGCTCTAACAGTCTATGTCTTGTTCCCACTTTGTGACTGAAATCCATAGCAACATCATTTACCCAGCAGTAAATGCACATAAACACATATACATATAATAGTTAAAAAAAGAATGGGAAAAGCCAATGAGTTGATTATTTTGGGTCAGTTCCCCTGGGGAAGGGAGGAGCTGGCTCATGCTGTAAAATGTATTTTGGGAAACAAGTGAAAGTTCCACATAAAACTTCCCAAAATACTTTGTTCTTAGAATGACTGGGCACAGCTACCAACATTTCAATGACTTTATGGGGCAGTATGGCGCGAGGCTGCTACTTATGGGAGCTAAGTATCAGCAGGCCCTTCTGAGGCAGATGGGATGGGATCAGGGATGGGATCAACTTTGGGACTAAGTATTCTTGTTTTAATTTTGTTTTTCCTTTCTTTTCCTCCCCCTCCCTTCCCCCCCGACTCTGATCCAGCGGCTCCATTCTCAGAGAACTCTGTGTCCCAAATGTCTCTCCACAAACAGGCAGTTTGCATCTCTGAGGCTTCAATTCCTCAGATTTCTGGGCATTTTCCAGTCTCCAAATTACAAGCACTGATCCTGCACTGATGTATATATGTATTGAAAGAGCAGGAGCCCCAGCACTGTGCTAATACAACACATGTCACTGTGGAAAATCGTTGCATCCATTACCTGTGATATACCAGTTCCATACAAGCTGAAATGCAGCTTTCAAAGGAAGTAGCAGAACTACCTGGTTGTCTGTAGGAGAAGTGAAGAAAGTATGTTTTCTAATTGAAATTCCCTTGAAGAACTTGGGTCAGCAGAATGCTATTATCCTAGGACACTGGGTCTTCTTGTGAAAAGAACCAAGAGATAGATCTCTAATGACCACAAGTGGTCAGGACCTCAGAATATTTTTCAAAGGGAAATACTGAGTTGCCAGAACCCAAGATGAAAAGTAACAGCTAGATAAATATCCCTCACATTGTTTTCTATTGCCCAAGAGTCATTTCACAAATATGCTGCGTTCTGTCCCTCTCTCTCCTTCCCCTCTTCCCCTTTTCCTGCCCAAGAAAGGTCATTTTCTTCACAGGGAAAAATATCCTTCACAACAACAGGGTTTTAAATTAGACTGAGCAAGAAAACTTCCCATCCGCTGATTCCCAATGAATAACCTTAATTTCTTTAATGCAAATATTTAGGAACAAAGAACTGCTGTTCAAGGAAGAGTAATAAATTATCACAGTAGATCCTGCTTTGTTTGAAATTGGAGTCAAGTGGACCCTGTTTGAGCTTAAAAGGGGAAAGCAGTCCTACTACATTTCAAACTCAATATAAACTCATGGAAGTTCCAAAGGAAATACCAGCTTCCCACCCCAACTGGATTCTGTTACCGCAGTCCCTTGTCTCTGAGCTGAAAACAGATGTCACCAAGCTTGCTGGAGCAAAATGTGCTTTGCTTCCAGCATACAAATCAGTTTAAACCTTTCTAAGACAGTGCTAAGCATAAAAGTAGCACCAGCAATACGTCAAGAGATGCAACAGCTTTGCACATTTGGGCTGGGTTCAGAAACATACTTGAGAACACCAGAGGGATAATATGAACTGGACCATAGATCTGGCACTGATGAGGGGGGCAAATTTCAGCTAACCCTGGAGAAGTTGATGGAATTACTCCAGACTAACACAAGTGCACCTGAAATCTACTAGCCCTCATCTTATAACACACTGGGCCATCCATGGCAGTTTCTAACCCAGTCCTCATAAGTGTTCGGCTATACAGTGCACACATTTATCATCCTTAGGGCGAATACTGCGATGCCAGAAAATTTTCCTAGGGTGATGCTACAGTTACTGGTAATGCAGTACTAACAAACACTTGGTGCTCCTTCTTGGCATCAGTTAAACTGATTGTACCATGAGTTTAAGTGACCGCAAGTGCTTTACTGTACATTTAAGTGCCAGGCAGTGCTTGTAGTATCTGCAACACATGCACCAGATGCAATACAATATATTTTTTAGTAGAGGTGCACCAATACATCCAGTCTGATATTGGATCAATACTGACATAAAGAAAATCGGCTATATCAGAAATCAGCCTGATACAGCCAATAATTTGGCTGATAAATGCCCATGTGTGCGCGCAACCACAGCACAGCAAGCAGGCAGCAGGAGCACAGCCCAGCAGCTTGGAGAGCTGCGTGCAGCTGGTAAGTCCATTGTGGTGGAAGGGAAAGGGGGTGGAAAGGGGTGTGGCGGGGCAGATCAATGCCCCCCACAGTGAGGGAGGGACTGGGGCAGGGACTGGGGCAGGTGTTGCCCAGCCAGGGTAGGACGGAGCCATGGCTCATTGGAGGGGGAACGGCTCCCACCGCTGTGTGCACCTTGGAAGTGCACAGAGGGCCATGTGCCCCCCGGATCTGCGTGGGGCGGGGTGGGTGGGCTGCAACTGCGGGCTGGAGTCAGGGTTGAGCCAGGCTGTTCTCAGCAGGGGCTGGGCTCGGGGCAGGCGGCTCAAACCCAGCCGCCTCCCATGTGCCAGGAAGGGCTGGGGCTGCACCAGGTGTGCGGCGGCAGCACTGGGAGGGAGCTACGGTGAAATTTGGAGTGGCTGCAGCCCCCTCCATAGCCTCCTTCCCAGCTCCACTGCTGCCTGCTCCCACCTAGAAGAGCCTGGCATAGCCCCAGCTCCAACCCACAGCTGCAGACCTCCCACCCTGAGCCAGAGCTGGGCAGTGCCTGCCCCAGCCCTTGCCCACTCTCTCCCTCACCACAGGGGGCATTGATCTGCTCCCCACTTCTCTCCCCCACCACAACAGACTTACCAG
This sequence comes from Alligator sinensis, assembly GCF_000455745.1. Classification (NCBI taxonomy): domain Eukaryota; kingdom Metazoa; phylum Chordata; order Crocodylia; family Alligatoridae; genus Alligator; species Alligator sinensis. The sequence continues at coordinate 1,496,037 of NW_005842313.1, forward strand.
ATGCATGCAGCTGTATTGGAAATCAGATCAATATCGGATGATATACCTCCTTTAAAATAGGCTATCTTTATTGGTCTCCAAAATATCTATTGGTGTACCCCTACTTTTTATTAACCTTGAACTCTTTGTTCAACTTAAACCATACAAATACATAGGTGGCTACCCTTGTCTATGTGGCTTTAGTCCAAGCACATCTCTGTTCTATTACATTGCAAATAACTAATTCCCCCATACAACAGTCTCAAAACTTTGGGCCCCACCCCAAAGCTCCCAACATTATTACAATGATGACTTAATTGGTAGCACACACACTTCTGGACAAAGAAGGGGAAAAGGGTTGTACCACGGCAAGTTTCTTTGGATTCAATTTTAACTTGGACTCCCTCATACCTAGTTCAGGTGGGTGTCTATTTAGGGCTATGGACAGAAATTACACATAAACCAGTATAAGTGATCAGAAACTGGTTTAATCTGTAACAGAACAGAAGTACAATGCATGTAAACTGCTTTTGAAATGGCTGAAACTGGTTTAAGATAAACCTAGATGGATGTAGTATCAGACTTAACTGATTTGGGGGTTTTGTCTGTCCCAGATTCTCTCCAGATTCAAGTTAACTCACAGTCCTCCAGCATCCCAGGATGCTTTGCATCCCTCCTGCAAACCCACCCCCACAGGATGGGTAGGCTAACCTTGCCCAGGATGTCTGATCCAGCCAAGCAGAGGGTGGCATGCTCTAGTGTTCCCCAGCTTCTGGCTTGGGCCACTGAAAGCATGTGGCTCCATTTCCAGAATCAAATGAATGTCTGATCACTTTCTTATTGGTTCAATCTACGCAGCTTAGACTAACCTGTGAAGATTGAATCGATTCAGCCTCGGGCATTTTGACTGTCTGTACTTAGCCCAGGAGTTGAACAATCCAAAGAACTATTTGATAAAGTCTAGGGAGCTAAGTGTTACTCCCTCTGTCCTTTATAACATCTCCCTATCTCAACAAAAGAAGAGCTAAAGGCCCAATTTTTGTGAGATGTTACTGGGGAACATGGCTGCTTTTGACCATTTGTGCTGATACATTTCTAGAGTACCAAAACATTGTAATAGGGTTAAGCCGAATTGAAATATTGCATGCAGCTACCTTAAACAATGTATACCTGTAAATAATATATTGATCTCCTTCTTAGATGGAGAGCAGGTAACTGATATAATAGCAGTCTTTAAATACAAAACACAGACATGTATACCACCTAAACCAATTGCAGATACAAAGCTACCTAGGCAGTGGGGCATTATTGACTATTGATTTGCGTGCATGTATGCGTACAAGAGAGAGAGAGAACCCAGATTAAGAAGCAGTGAGATAGAGCACAGAAATTGAGAAAGAACTAAAGCTGGACATATCCTAACCATGCGCAGCAGAATGATTGTGAGATAAAGCCTGACAATAGTGTTTTTGGGTTTGGGGCTACTGACTGAAAGAGGCCTGGAGCATGAATGCATGAACACCATCTCTGGTTGCTTGATTCTATCTGTATTCATAAAAGCAGGATTTTGTACATTTTTTAAACAAACAGAATTATATTGAAAATACCTGACTTTCACCTCACTTTCTCTTCCAGTATGGAATACTCTGCAAAACTACCAAATTTTGACCCACATTTGGGTCCAAAGAGGCAGCAGTACTTTCAGAGCTCCAACTGGTACACAGTGTAGGCCAGAATCACATGATCCACCACTTTGATGTAGCCACTTCAGGTATAAGAGCTGGCAAAGATTTAACAATCATTTGGGGATGAAGGTGGTGCGTATTGTAACCAATGGCAATTGTAG
>NW_005842313.1:1497871-1499250 GCF_000455745.1 Alligator sinensis
ATTTAGAGGGGCAGAATAAGGACGAATGTGGTCAGGACAGATAAAATACCATTTTTTCTTATATATGTTGTGTCCCCAAATAAAACCCATACCTTGTTTTTGGGAAGGGAGAATGAAAAAGAAAAGATTTTTCCAGAGTTATAGCTGCACAGAGCAGGGACAGCATCTCATCTTCAGCTTATACAACCTCCCTTTCCTGCTCAGTCAGAAATTCAAACTGTAGTTGCTGCTGAAGACTGGTCTCCTTGGGATGATCAAACAATGTCAAAAGAGTTAAAAACAGTCTGTAGGTCTGTGAAATAGGCAGAGAGACCAAGAGTAGTCAGCAAACTTGCCAAAAGAAAGGTTAGTTTGATTAGTTGGATATCAAGACCATTAAAAATAGAGATGGTCCTTAAGTCACTTGACTTCCTCAGCTGCTCAAATAGAAATGCTACTGCTACTGCTTCAGAGCAGTTTGTTTTTAAACTTTGGATGAAGAAGGAATCTATGTAGGGTGCCTATATCCTAGGCAGAAAAATCAGCTTCCCTGCTTAAGACATGCACTCCAATTTTAGAAGGTGAATTTTTGGAGGAAAGGCGCATAGGGTATGAGAGTAAATATGGTAATATTTTGACCATAAATGACAACAACTAGTGGTGGCCTTACAGTTGTTTGGGCCCTGGGCAAGAGAGTCATTTGGGGCCCCTTAGAGGCTTAATTTTGAATACCTATAAGCATGTCAGATATTTTCAATTTCAATTTCACTTTGCCTTATCGATGAAAGTACAACGAAAGTATCTTAGTACAATATTGATAATACAAATATTCAGTGTAATTATTTTTCATTTTTATAAAGTGTGGGGCCCCGGGCAGTCACCCAACTTGCCCTCCCCTAAGGCTACTACTGCAACAATGATAGTTTTTCTGTATGTGTTGTTCTTCACCTAGTTCAAGAGGGATACAAAAGGAGGAGTACCAACTGCTCAAGCAGTAGTACATCTTCCTACTGCACCCTGTATTCATTTGCAGTTTCCCCTCTAGCTAATGACCCTAGCCCACCAAGCTTGAGTACTACAAAAACCACAAGTGATATGGCTGCAGCACCTACTACATATACTTTTTTAAAAGCAACTGGGGAATAGGCCTGTGCAAAGCGGCAAGTATTCACTTCAGATTTGGATTTGGCCGATTCGGAGGACAGTGATTCAATTTGGAGATTCAAATCACTGTCACAATTTGATTCAGGTGAATCAGATCCAAAAGATTTGGTACCAGTTCAGAGATTTGGCCATAGACTAAACAGGCAGCTGACACAGCTGCATCCAGCTGGTAAGTACCGTGGGGTTGGGGGGAGAGGGAAAGGAAGGGGCTGGGACAAGCTGCCCAGCTGGGGGGG
>NW_005842313.1:1499260-1499952 GCF_000455745.1 Alligator sinensis
GGGGAGCAGCAGCAGGGCATAGCCCCCGCCTCCCAGCACTGCCATACCTGCATCCCATGCTCCCCATACCAGCTGGGCAAGCAGCAGCAGCATAGAACCCCCTCCTCCTAGCACTGATACGGGCATGGCAGCACTGGAAGCGGGGGCTATACCCTGCTGCCGCTTTCCCGCTTCCCCCCTTCCCCTCCAAAGTGAGCCTTGCCTGCATCATGCCCTCCCCCCTACCCCCCACACCACCTGGGCAAGCGGCAGCAGGACATAGCTTCCACTACCAGTGCCGCTCCCCCCCCCCCATGCCCTCCCCCCTACCCCCCACACCACCTGGGCAAGCGGCAGCAGGACATAGCTTCCACTACCAGTGCTGCTGCACCCGCATCAGCCCTGGGAGCGGGGACTCTGCCCTGCTGCTGCTTGCCAGCCGGTGCAGCAGGGCAGGCACTGCCACCATTTACCTAGCTGGCACGGAAGGGTGCGGTGGGGGGGAACGCTGCTGCTGCTTGTAGTAAGCGCAGGGGGACATGGGATGCAGGTGCAGCAGCGCTGGGAGTGGGGGCTATGCCCTGCTGCTGCTTGCCCCCTTCCGCCTGGAGTGATCAGTGCCCCTGTCCGCCCCAGCTGGGCAAGCAGCAGCAAGGCAGAGCCCCCACTGTGAGCGCTGCCGCACCGGATTCCCCCGCCCCTCTCCCCGCGGA